>NW_028230450.1:2260279-2605189 GCF_043228905.1 Azolla caroliniana
TCATCATTGCCTACATATAAGAAAGAATCTTAGAAGGAATTCTAAGGTTATGCCATTAACTACATTCTCTGAATTGTATCTGTATCTACTTGGGCGCTGACATTGTAGCTAAACCCTGTTATAATCACGTTTAAGCGCTTTACATATTATATCTCTAATTTGTATCTCTGCTTTAATATAATCCAATTTGGATGGAACAATTGAAACCCTCCTTTATGGCCTGCTGTAATCCAATTCATGAGCCAGTTTTTGGAAAACCGTGCTTGATAGCTTGATCCATGATCGTTGCTATCCAATAGTGAGTTGGCGGCGGTCTTGTCCATTTTAAGAACTCACTTTTCATTAAAGTTGCATTCATCACTTTGTCATTCGATATTTTTTTTTGTCTCCATTAACATATTCCATAAACACACATGCATTATATGGTGTTTCCATACTCAATGTCATAGGCATTATCCCATCTAATATTGTTCCATCTCTTCATTGATGAATTCATTGATTATATCTTCCTCTCTGCCCTTGAGTTGTCTCCACACTAACTGTTGATCGGAGTTTTTCTTCCTTTCTTGATCCTTTAAAATTCCAAAACATGATTTTTAGCTTGAGGCAGTTCATAAATCATCACTTGCTATGCATTTTGAATTCCTAACGAATACATAGGCTTGTCTTCAACGCACTTGCTCTTTTGGGGTTTGATATTTTATTACGAAGAAATTCCTACCTTTTAGGTACATCTTGCTACTATCGAAAATGATAACTCTTTTCCTATGATCTTTGATCGTGCACAAATGTCTCGACATGATTCTTCTTCTAGCCTCTTCTGACCAACTCTATGTGCTCCATATACCCTAATATCATGCATAACAAAGCGATCTTCGAAGAATTTCGTGATATTCTAGCAAGGTAGAGTGCATTCTCTGATTAGGAATGTAATGCATCCTTTGAAGTGGATTTGGGTGCGTTAACATCATTGACATGTCTTTTAGTATCTTCTTAATGAGAAAATCTCTCTATTTCATCATGATTGCATCTTCTTTTGCCTCAAGGCAAGATTTTATTTCAACATTTGCTTTGATTAGCAATTCTTTCTTGGCTTCTAAGATTGTCATTTTGGTCTCTAGTTCGAGCATCCGAGTGTCGTGGAAATGCAATGCCAAGGCTTCCCAAGAGTTAGTCCACCACGAACTCTGAAGAAAGGTGATGACTAAGGAATTAAATGGATCATCCTACTTTTAACACAGATAATTACCATAGCATGATGTGGATATATTTCTCAAGGAAAAGATTGAGGCTCCTGGAAGATTTAGAAAGCGGTATCAGGTGATGGAGAAGCAACAAGAACATAGGATAAAGTTTCTCCAGACTGATCAAGAAGGAGAATTTCTCTCCAGTCACTCTCGAAAGTATGCATATCAGAGGCAATTTGTGGTGCCATGTACCCCACAACAAAATGGAACAGTGGAACATTGGCATTGAGCCTTAATGGAGATAGCCCAATGTATGCTCAAAGGAGCAGAATTGCATGATCATTACAAGGCAAAGGTGGTTAACACCACTGTTTACATATCCAACTGAAATGACATGAAAATCGTGAAGTAAATAGCTCCATTGGAATCTTATTGAATTATGATGATCTGCAGGGGTTCAGCTGTACATGTTGATTGAAGGATGCTTATTCAAGGAAGCTTCTTGGAATGCTGATTGAAGAAGAGCCAATGTGAATAGGATGTGACAGCAAAAGCTGCACAGTTATCACAAAGAATCTCGTGATCCATGGATGTTCCAGTCATATTGAGATCCAAGCATACGAGAACATTATTTGGCTTGGAGAATGCATATTTTTATGCTCACTTGAAGAATTTTCATGGAAATTCAGAAGTCAGTTTAATACTTCTAATAGTTGTAATTTGAAGAAGTTTCTTACCACTATGAGTAGGCATGTCATGAATATGGAAATTTGAAAAAAAACATTGCCAAAAAGAAAATCATCTGAAGAAGATTCAATTGAACTTTTGTAGACATAACAGTTGAACAAGAGATTTCTTAAGTCATTGGTGAACTGTAGAAATGCAGATCAAACTTCCAATTTAATAACATGAATGAAGCATTGAAATATATACATGTACACACATGCATAAATAGATATATATAGAGAGATCATTAATTTAGTTATATGTCTGTCACATACCTGGAGCATGGTTAGCTGAGCTGAGAGTGTGGTTGCTTCGGTCTGAAGGGTCTGCACCTTGCGTTCAAGCTCTGCTATATATCGCATTTTCCGTTCTTTCGAGCGAGCTGCTGATTGCCGATTTGCTAAAATTCTGTCAAATTCTTCTATAAGAAATCATTGAAAAGAAAAACACAAAAAAATGACTGATATGCATTTTACAAAAAATGCATCAGCTTCATGGTTTTTTTTCTATTTTATTTTTAAAATATCCATTCATAAATATACATAGAGATGTGATTCTCAAGTGATCAGGGAAGGGCTGAAAATGCCAAAAACGGCTTCCATCCTTGATGGACATAAGTCAGCTTCATGGAGTTTGATGAGATAACCTTTAAAATGTTAAATTTATGTACATATTTACAAGGAATTTGTTAAAATCTCCACACAACCAGAAAAACACATTTTGGATGCCAAAACAGAGATCACATAAAAAATGAAGAAAGTGTTTGCTTCAACTTCAAATGGGACACATCTCAAACCAAAAGACATGATGCATGCAAATTCAAGTTTTATATCAGAAAATAACCCAGAAAAATGACAGACTTCACCATTCCATCACTCGATATTTCACTTACAATGCATGAAACATGTGCTATTGTATAATGGAAAGACACAACCTCAAAATTTGAAAAAACAGCTGAATCATATGATATAACTCCCAATTTGTGAGAGATACAAATGCAAATTTTGTGGGATGAATAAAAAGGTATAAGCTAAAAATAATTATAACATCAGTAGTGTTATGGAAACTGCTTCTTGTATTACCATCTCATGCTTTTTACCTAATATGAACATACTTTTCTTCTACCACCATCTCATGCTTTTACTAAATATAAATAAAAGATCTCACCTCTTTGCCCGTTTAGGATCAACCATGGCCAATTCAGCTAGTTTGCTGGCTCCCATGGATTTCTTCATTTCCAACGATTCCGAACATAGAAATTCTTGTTTGATAGGCAATGAACCATCCATAGAAAGACTATGTTGATGTCGGGGACGCCGTTCTCGAACCTCACTGTCTGTGCTAGGTGGTGGCATGCCATTGATAGACAAGCTTCTCATATGTTGCGCCGGAGGAGTAGAGGGAATGTCTGTGGGTAATTTTGATGCTGATGAAGATGAAGTCGGGGTGCAAGAGTTCAACTTGTTGTCGGAATCAAAATATATTGAGAAAAGCTCATACGCTTCATCGGAAAATGTGGAGGGTTCGAGCAAGTGGGGATCATTGTCTTGGAACGAGAAATTATCATCATCGTCGTAATCACAATCATACTCATGTTCATAATCATGGTGATCAACACTGACAACATTGGGCATATTGCGGAATGTGATCTCGGAGTGAGCACGGCGATGACGAGAAACACGGGCAGGGGTTACCTGGTTGTCTACGGATGACGATGTGGCCCCTATGGATGAAGATGTGGCACCCTCTTGCATAGCAAAGTCCATGGAAACAGAGCCACTCCGCATAGAGCCATCTGAAGCAGTAGGGGAGTGTGAAACCGAGGCCGAGGGAGAGGGGTCTCTCTTCAAATTAGCAGTGGCGAAAGCATTTACTGTTGGGGAAGGGTAACCCACATGCTTAGCAGAGTGATGATGGGCATGTGATTGTGAAGGGTGTGGGGGGAATCCATTTCTACTGCTATTAACATGCCCTGTTCCCCCACCATTTTCTTTACTCGAATTGGGATTCGCAGAAAACCCGCATTGTAAGCCTTCCACGAAAGCTTCATATCCGTGGCCACCGAAGCCTTCCATGGATGAGGTGTATGTATGTAACAGAGAAGAAGGAAGGAAGGAAGGAACAAAAGAATTGGGCGAAATGGAGAATTAAATTCCTTCTTCTTTCAAGGCAGAGGCGAGTGAGAAACGAGAGAGATCTCCACTCTTACTCTTCCTATTCCTCTTCTCTTTTCTCTTTTTCTTCTTCTCTTTCTCTTTCTCTGTCTATCTGTCTGTCACTATGTCAAAATGTTTGGTGTGACACAGAAGTCAAAAAGGAAGAAGAAGAAGAAGAAGAAGAAGAAGGAGAAGGAGAAGGAGAAGGAATTCAGATATTTTTTTCATAATACGATTGATTCCATCCATCACAGAGACAAAGGGGCCGCGGATTCGGAGCTGCCCCACGGACCACGGTCCTCTTCTCTTCGGGGCGCCCGATCGGATTAGGACCCACACCATACATTCCGAGCTTCTATCGAACACACATGTCCATCTACTCATCCCTCGGACAATCATAACACTTGAATTCGCCGACGCGGAACTCTTTTCTCGCGTGTATGTATGTATGTATGTATGTATGTATGTATGTATGTATGTATGTATGTATGTATGCATGTGTAAATGTATATGCATGCTTGTATGTATGTATGTATGTTTATATGTATCTAAGGATGCATGTATGTATACATGTATGAAATGTATAGATGCATGTATGCTTGTATGTACGGATGTCTGCATGTCTACAATATGTGTGTACGTATGCATGTATTCATGCATGCATGATGTATGTATGTATGCATCTGTGGATGCTGCATGTATGGATGCATCTATGCATTTATGTATGTGTACATGTATGTGCATGCTTGTATGTATGTATGCACCTCTGCACCTCTACATTTATGTATGTGTACATATATGTGCATGCTTGTATGTATGTATGTATCATTGTATGTATGTGCCTATATCTAAACGCTTCTTGCTCGTGATGCACAAAATCTTGAATGTGAAGCCTTGTTTGTTGTCTCTATTATGAGATAGCTTGTCCAGACCCTGGTAATGTGAAATGTTGCCACCGCAAAAAAGTGGGAATAAATGACGGGTTTGCTTTCCGTTGAATTTGAGATTAGTTCCCATGAAGGGGCAATGCAACCTTCTTCATTGTCCTAGAATGCATGTTTACTTTTTTATTGTCCTTGAAAATACGTAATCACTAATGACGAGTAGGACCTAGGCAAGGAATAGGTGTGAACATTCGGCAAATAATGTAGATTATAGGGATTCAAGGGATAGTTTTCGAAAGAAAAAACTATTTTTCTATACAACCATTTGATATAGGTTTGCTATATTATTATACTACAAGTTTGGCAGTCTTTGGCATTGATATCCACCAATGCTTGGACATGTTTTAGAGAAACACGTTTCACATTATTTCTTTTATCTATAAACCTTGGTCCAACTTAGCTTGTGTATAATATATTCGAATTGGTCCTAAACGCTTTATCACAAGCCACGCCATCAACAAAGGATGTGCATATTCAATAAGATTGAAATTTTTGTGTAATCATATGCATGTGTATACTCAACAAGGAGGCAAAGCTTTAAAGTTTAGACCATGAGGATACACAAAGAGTGAGAGAGCGAGAGAGAAAAAGAGAAAGAGACAGAGATCATGTTTACTCCTTCAACTTGAAGACTTACAAGTAGACAACTTACAAGTAGACAAATATCACTCATTTTTCCTAATTAATTAGTGTATCAAGTACTGGACATTGTTTTATTACCATTGCCTTGAGTCGAGCAATGTTATCATTTCAATCCTTCACTTATTTGGCAAGGGGGCAAAAGTCAACATCCCGGATTTTAGGATCAATGATCTCAAACTAAAGTGACAATTTTTTTATTTGAAGGTTTGAAAAGCATGTTACTTGCTAATCAACCAAGGATTAATTTGAAAACAATGTTGTAAAGCCATTTTTTCAGGGGTCGCCTATAGATGAAATTTTCAAGAATATAATGCGGAATCAACAATAAATTTGATGCCAATACTATACTGACATTTTTTTAGGAGCAAACTCCTAGTGTGCGTGATGAAGAGTTTTCATGAATTTTACAATGGAGCATCAAATCCCTTTCTAAAGACTTGAAGAATAACCGTAATTTCACAAATTGGAAGCCTCACTAATTGATCATCGTGTTTATATTTTTAAGATGTTGAGCTCAATAAGCTATCATGAATTGACAAGCAATATGTTTTGACTACGTTTACAGGCAATGTTGGCACATTATACTTTAGAAAGTAGCACATAATGTTTTGTTAAATAATCGGCACAGGAACCGGCCTTGGCACGTTACATCCATAACGAACATTAATGCAAACAATTCTCTTAACTTTGATTAAACCCTTGAACTTCATGTTGACTTGGACATCTCTCTCTCTCTCTCTCTCTATTATTGCTCGAATAAGTTGTAAACATCTAGCCAATGCACCATGGGGAATGTTGTATTGAATTTGGGCAGTCCCATGATCACAAATATAATAGGTTTTGACGGCCATATTTACATTGTCTCACTCGGACAAACTAGGTTTAAGACATTTCTATAATTGACAAAAGGGTTGTTGCCCTAGCTTAGTTATTATATAATTGACTTTATAACCTAGTTCATGATGATGTGAGTTGCCATACTTTCAATAATATAGATTGTATTCCTTGTGCCTCTCTGGTTCCCCCCCTCTCTCTAAGTTTCTTTGTACAACCCCCTTGATCTTGTTGATGTTGTCTTACTTTGCTTAATGTTGTTCATCTTGTTCTTGATTCTTCATCACATAGTGTTGTATCTTATTTTGAATCACCGACGACCGTTAACAACATCTGGTATCAGAGTGAGGTTCTTTTCGCTGCTAGTTGTCATCAACCCCATCACCAACACTTTTGCTTTGATCCTTGAAGAACTCAAGATCTTTGGTATATATTGAACAAGTTTCTGTTAAGATTTTAGTCTGACTGATATCCTTTGTCTGACAAATACATACTAACACCTTGAGAGAAGAGACACCTCTTTGATTCACATTCTATTAGACTAGACCTCACCTCAAGTACAACAGTCGACAGTACTCACTTTCGTGGCCGTAGTCACTCATAATGGAATCTTGAACCAGAAGACACCATTCGTGCTCTATTCGGCTAAGCAACATTTGAGAAGACCAGTTAGCTTTGTCCCTCTACTCGTTGTAGTCACTCGGAGCAGGATTGGCATTGAGATTGGCAATCAACCTCGTATTCAAAATCAAACTGACAATCTAATCGGCATGATTCGTGCCCAATTCGGCTAGGCATCACAATGGATAGACCAATTGGCGCTACCCCACACTTGGCCTAAGGTAACACGGTATCGGGTACTTGTTCCTTTGGTATCCAACTCAAGGTTTTATGGTCGGGGAATGGCAGTATTGGCTAGTCGTTTAGTGGAATCCGATCGTACGCAATACTCATATGAATCGAACTACTATGACTATGGAATCTGTGGAGACTACAACCCGAGCCAATTACAACCGACCGGTAATGTGCACAATACATAGAGCACTCAAGGACGCTCAACACAGATAAACTTCTACACAGAACACAGAGGCAAAGTATAAGCAAACAAATTTTTATTCAAACACAACTTATCATGATGACACTCACATCCTGCCTCGAAAGGATTTGAACCCACAACCTTGTAATACACATATCAAATCCTTAACCATTGTAGTAACATAAACTGTGTATGGTTTTTAAAATATATAATCCAATATCATAAGAATATTCTATATTACTTTAATTCTAGAATGTCCTAGAATATTCTAGAGTGTTTTATATACTAGAACCTTCTAGAATACTCTATAAAACTTCTAGACTACTAGATTACTCTATATTCTAGAATGTCCTAGAATATTCTAGAGTAATCTATATTACTCTATAGGGACTTATAAATAGGGATCTATCAAACCTCCAAAAACCAAATTGGTTCAACGCCATGCTATAGCTCCCTATTGTCTACTCTTTGTACTCCATCTTAAATTGCAATACAATACTTTCTTTTCAATTCTCTTTTTCTATCTTAACACTATATCTCTTTTTCTCTCTTTCTCTTGATAGATTGAGCCAATTTTTCATTTCTCCCTCTTCCAACAAGTTCTCTTCTTTCTTCTCCTCTCCCCTCATAAGTTATGGAGTTCGTGAGCAAACAAGAATACATGCACTTTCTTTCTGAGCTCGACATGCTCACGAATAAATTTGTGGCATTAGAGCATGAAAATCAAAGGCTATCGGGCGACCTACAACAAGTGAGTACCGAAAAAGCTCAACAATATGAAGAGTTATCACAACGGGTTCATCAACTCGAGGCTACTATATTGTCATTACGAGAACAAGTGTCGGGGGCACAAAACTCCTCTCGAGAACCAAAGATTAGCCTCCCTGCCAAGTTTGATGGTACAAGTTCTTTATTTCGAGGCTTCTTGAATCAAGTCCATTTGGTTATTCAGTTACATCCCAATCGGTACCCAACTGATGCTGCTTGTGTGGGATTAGTGGGAACCTTGCTATGTGGTACGACATTAGCATGGTTTGCACCACTTCTCGAGAAGAAATCACTGATGTTGGAGGATTTTGAGGCATTTGTTAAGGAGTTTCAAGCTAGTTTTGAAGACACTGACATTCAAAGGCTCCGACAAGTTTCCACAAGTTTCGAAGACACCGTATGCTTCTGTAGTTGCAACGTTTCCACAAGTTTCCGGACCCATTTCAAGGGATGGCCCAACTTCGATGGAAATAGAGACAACATAATGTCGAGCACCTTTATTAGATGCTAAGAAGCAATGATATCAGGCGCACCGCCTATGCCTATATTGTGGCAGTCCAGGACATATAGCCGTGAATTGTCCACATAAACCTAGACGTCAAGTATACCAAGTAAGTGCACATGACATCCCTACTTCGAGTTCCATTGTTACTTCTAGTAACATAAATAAGCCTAATAGTCCATGCCATGAGAATAGATTCGATGTCTTGAGTCAATTAGAGGATGTGTTAAACGAGTAAGTCCGACCAAAATAGGAGCCATTTGGTTGGACCATCCTAGATATGTAGAGGTAGTTCCTAGTTGTGGTTCCATTTCATCAAGTCAAGTGAGTAGAGTTTTTTCTGCACAAGTTGAGCTTACCACATCTACATGTCATCAAGTCCTAGCCTCTACCCTCCTAGATTCTGGAGCCAACTCTTGTTTCATGGATCGTGAATTTGCATTGTCACAAAACATCCTTTTGAATAAGCTCCCGAACCCAGTAGCCGTAGGAGTCATTGCTGGTTGTCCCATAACATCAAGTGATATAGTGGAGGAGTCCGAGCCAATTCGTATAGTTCTTGGCGATTTGGCAAGCATAATCTCTTTCAACATTATTTGTAGTCCGGAACACCCAATAGTTCCAGGTCTCCCTTGGTTTGAACTCCATAACCTGAAGATTGATTGGATGAAGAGGACAATTGAGGAGACCCAGGAAGAAAGAACAAAGCTCACATCCCTCAACTCTATGACATTTGATACTAGATCCCATAGGTTATCGACCATCTCTTTACGCCAGTTACGTGAGGAAGGGGGGACCGAGGATATGTTCGTATTCGCAATAGTAGCTACTTCATCATCCACCTTACATGAAGGGGAAATTAAACTACCAGAGAAATACAAAGAGTTCTCCGATGTTTTTGATAAGGTGAAGGTCAATACATTGCCAGAGCATTGGCCATACGATTGCCGTATTGACTTACAACCAGGGAAAGAACCTCCATGGGGCCCAATTTATAATCTCTCCCCTGTGGATCTAGAGACTTTGCGGGAATATATCGACGAGAATCTCGCAAATGGATTCATTCGACATTCTAGATTCTCTACTGGTGCATCTATCTTCTTCATTAAGAAAAAGAATGGGTATCTTCGGTTGGTCATGGATTATCGAGGGTTAAACAAAGTGACAATCCGGAATAGATATGCTCTACCGTTAATCCCGAATCTTTTGGAACGTCTTAGTGGAGCAAAATATTTCACGAAGTTGGACCTTCATGGTGTGTATAATCTAGTTCGGATTCGTCTGGGGGATGAATGGAAGACTGTTTTTCGCACTCGCTATGGACATTTCGAGTAGATACTATGATGCCATTCGGTCTCACGAATGCACCTACAGTTTTCTAGCATATGATGAATGATATTTTTCGAGATTTTTTCGATATCTTCACTATAGTTTACCTAGATGACATTTTGATCTACTCGAAGACCCAAGAGGAGCATGATGAACATATTCATTAGGTACTACGTCGACTACGAGAATATGGTCTCTACGCAAAATTAGAAAAGTGTAGTTTCGGCCAGAATCAAGTGGAATTTTTGGGGTACGTTGTATCATAAGATGGTATTTCTATGGACCCCATGAAGGTTCAAGCAATTTTAGAGTGGCAGACGCCTGTTGCAATGCGTGATGTGCAATGTTTTCTCGGGTTTGCAAACTTTTATCGGAAATTTATTAAAAATTATTCTAAGATCATGCTTCCGCTCACTCAAACTCACACACAAAAATCAACCATTCATATGGAGTTTCGATGCAGCTGAAGCATTTGAAAGTTTAAAACGAGCGTTTACAACGACACCTATTTTAGCACATGTTGACCCAACAAAACGCTTCATCCTTGAAGTTGATGCAACCTATTTTTGCAATAGGAAGTGTCCTATCGCAGACTGGAGATGATGGAGAGCTACACTCTGTCACCTTTCATTCTCGAAAGTTTGAAGTTATAGAGATCAACTATGAGATCCATGACAAAGAACTTCTTGCAATTGTGGATTCTTTTCAACAATGGTGACATTTTCTAGAAGGCTCTTCTGAGTAGATCATTGTCTACAATGATCATAAGAACTTGACATATTTTCAAAATGCTCGAGTCTTGAGTCGGCGACAAGCTCGGTGGGCGCAATTTTTGACCCACTTCGACTTTGTAATCATATATCGCCCTAGGATGCAGCAAGGCAAAGCATATGCGCTTTCTCGACACTCTTATATGGAACTTCGTCCAGGGGAACCTGCGTTTGAGCATAAAAAACAAATCCTTTTGGGTCCTAATCGCCTACGATTAATGGTAGTTAATGCCATAACAACACTTGAAGATTCCACTCTTCTTGATTCCATTCGAGATCATATGGTCACTAATGAATTTGCTAAGGATGTTTTGGATCATATTGTCCCAGATCGTGCTTCTTGTTTGTAGTCGAAAAACCCTCGTAATGATTATCGTCAGTTCTATTGGCATGGTGGTTTTCTATTTCGACAAAACCTATTGTATGTTCTTGATGGTCCCCCGTGACTACAAGTTTTACAACACTGCCATGACTCACAAATGGCTGGACATTTTGGAGTACGCAAAACTCTAGAATTAATTTCTTGACAATATTGGTGGCCTCGCCTTCCTCATTTTGTTGAGGAGTATGTTCGCAACTGTGATAGATGTTGTTGATCAAAGAGTCCTCGACACCGATCCTATGGCTTACTACAACCACTTCCCATTCTGGAAAATCCTTGGAAGTCTATATCCTTGGATTTCATTACCGATCTCCTAGTTTCAAAAGGTTATGATGCAATTCTCACAGTGGTTGATCGACTCACCAAAATGGCACATTTCTTGCCATGTACGAAGTCTATTACTAATCAAGAGGCAGTCGATTTAGTTATGCGGGAGGTATTTAAGCACCATGGTCTTCTAGATGATATTATTAGTGATCAGGGTCCACAATTTATCTCAAAGTTTTGGAGGCACATACTTAAACTTCTCCAAATTTCGGCTAAGCTTTCTTCGGGCTATCATCTTGAGACTAATGGCCAAACATAGCGTACCAACCAGACATTGGAGCAATATCTTCGTTGTTTCATCAATTACCAACAAGATGATTGGGTTGATTTTTCGCACGTGACTGAATTTGCTTACAACAACTCGGTCCATTCTTCTATGGGATATTCCCCATTTTTTGCAAATACGGGCCCTCATCCTCGATGGACAATGAATGTGTGTCCAGAAGTGTCGACCAACCGTTGTCGTGATGTGACGTGCTCGAGAGTGGGAAAAACCGGCGAAAGGGGGGGGTCAAAATGTGCATGTGCAATGTGTATGCACACAAAGGCGATTAGTTGTGCATATGCAAAATAAAAGGGAAAAGAAAGGGTGGGAAGGATGTATAGAAGCTCGTGCAAAAAGTAAGAGAGAGGAGAGATAAAAGGTAGAGGGGAGACAGACTAAGAATTTATACAGATAGAATTATATATTATATAAGAGAGAGTTAATGGGCTAGTGCATAGTCACATTGACTTCTAGTTAAAGGTGCACGGTTCAAATCTAGTCTTATAGTGTAGTGTGATTTAAGGAATTTTATTCCATTTTGCATTAAAGACGAAATTAGTGACCCCCATTCCTTTTTTCCTATAAAAGGAGGTTGAGGGGGGCTCATTAGGAAATGCCGTTTGGGAGGAGGAGACTATCGCCATTTTTCCTTCGGAGCTCTTCATCTTCTTCTTCACCACTTCTCTTCATCTCATACCCCTTCATCCCCTCATCGCCACGTGCTCGTCTTCTTTGCGTCGACACTTGAAGTGCTTGTGAGCCCAAGCTTCGTTGGTTCGATGTTGGTTTGCCCCGTTCGTTGTTGCGAGCCCGTGTGCTCGCCGTTTGGGTGGTCGTGGTTCGTTGGGGTTGGCATTTTGGTGGTGCTCGTGTGTTCATCTTCGCCGTGTTCGGATTTGCTCTTGTCTCTAAGGGCATTTACTATTTATCTTTTGATTGAGCTTGTGGTTAACTATAAGTTCCCATTGTAATCAAACCCTATTTTATAAAGGGTCCTCTTGCGTTGGAATCAAACACGTATTTATTTCTTTGGCCGATATCATTCGTGTTTCTTTCTTTGTTCGTGTCTTCCTTGTACGTTTGTCCATCTTGTGACGAGGGAGCGTTTCGGGCGTGCCCATGCACCTCTCCTCCTCATAAAGACGTACGAGCATTTGTGTGCGTGTTTGTGTCTTCCTTGTATGTTCGGCCGTCTTGTGACGAGGGAGCATTTCGGGCGTGCCCATGCACCTCTCCTCCTCATAAAGGCGTACGAGCATTTTGTGCGTGTGTTTGTGTCTTCCTTGTATGTTTGGTCGTCTTGTGACGAGGGAGCGTTGGGGCTTGCCCATGCACCTCTCCTCCTCATAAAGGCGTACGAGCATTTTGTGCGTGTGTTTTTGTCTTCCTTGTACGTTCAGTCGTCTCGTGACGAGGGAGCGTTCGGGCTTGCCCATGCACCTCTCCTCCTCATAAAGGCGTACGAGCATTTGTGCGTGTGTTTTGTGTCTTCCTCGTACGTTCGACGTCTTGTGATGAGGGAGCGTTCGGGCGTGCCCATGCACCTCTCCTCCTCATAAAGACATATGGGCATTCGTGTTTGTGTTATCGTCCCCTTGTGCGTTCATCTTGCGTGCTCATCTTGCTTGTACCCGTTTGATCACTTGGCTCGTGCGGTGATCTCGAAAGGTCGACGAGTCGTGATCAACGAAAGCCACCGGCCTCACAAAACAAAGGGCAACGAGCCCTTGCTTGGGAAGGGGTCGGGAAGTAGTATTGTCGTAAAGCAAACCTCGAGTCTTCTCTATCCCTTGAGTACTCCCAAGTCCAAGACCCCTGTGGTCCCGCCTAAGTAACACACGCGTGCGAAACTTCGCGACATCGTGCTGCTGAGGATCGTCTTAGTGGCCTCCAATAAATTCACACTACCATTCTTCACAATTTGCATGATGCTCAAGTTACACACAAGAGGCTTGCGGATCGTCATCGCCTAGATTCCTCCAAAAGATTCCGTGTTGGGGATCATGTATGGCTTCTCCAACAAAACATCAAGACCACTCGGCCTTGCGGTAAATTGGATTACCAACGTTTTGACCCATACATGATCACTATTAAGATAAGTGACGTTGTATTTTGTCTTGGCCTCCCTCCGCACATATGTCTTCATCCGATGTTTCATGTATCCCTTTTGGAACCTTACGTCACAAGTTCAATTCCGGGTCGTCTTATAACTCCCCCACCACCTGTTGAGTTCTTGGAAGGACCCGAAAACCATAACTCCTCCCTAGAGGATGCAATCTGCACTTGTGAGTGCCCAATTTGTCAATCTAGCTTGCAAGAGCATTGTAAATAATTAGAGCATGTTATCTCTTCCATGAGTGGTCTTTTAGATTCAATATTGTGTCTGAGAGAATCTGAGGCTATCTTCCACAGTCATAAATGTGTCATGGGTTTAAGTCAAGATTGTGGCCCTAGTAGATTGAAGTGGTGTCCAAAAGAGTTGAGTAGTGAAATTTTAATCTTTATCAAGTTCTTTGAGGTTGTGGACACCAATTTCGAAGGAAAGGTGTGTAAAAGAAAGGATCTAGTTAGGAAGTCACTTAAACCAAGGGATTTGGCGTCTCTATTTGTAGTATATCTAGGAAAGTTCATTAAACACAACTTCATTTATTCATGGCAAGCCCATCAGTTTAAGACTTGCATATCTGATTTTCCAAATGATTTAGTAGTCTCAATAGTAGATTTCGTAGAGAATTATACTTTCAAGCAGTAGAATGAAATTCAATCCATGCATTGGTGTCAATGCAAGTAACCATTTTTGTGCACATAACATATTTTCGAGTTTTAGGTGATGTTACGAAAGTAGTTCATTTTTTTATTTCTGATGATAAGAAGCATGATACCTTGTTTGCCCAACACTGTTTTACAGTACATTGGAAATGGTTAATTAAGTCAACGTTTGAAGCATACTCAACATTGCGTCTGGTCTGATGGAGTTGCGTCACAATTCAAGGCTAGATGTCCATTTTATTTTGTTGGTAGGTATCCTTCTGTAATAGTTTTGGAGATGAGATGGAATTTTTTTGGGTCTGGCCATGGTAAAGGTGAACATGATGGATCAGGTGCACTTATAAAGCGGGCACTTACCCATGAACAACTAAAGGTGGATGGTGTGCATATGAATTGTGCAACACATATAGTCGAAATTTTAACAACTAATATGTCAATGAGTGCAACTGGTGTTTATTCCTCGCAGGTCCGAGATGTCAAACGTGAATTCTCGAATTGCGATCTCTCCATGTGGTTGGGGGTTATTCTAGGTTGGATGGTCAATGTATTGCGGTTTGAGAATTAACTTGTTTTTGCTTCCATTGTGTGCAGGGAAATTGGAGGTTTTGTTTAATAGGGCATATATTTAAAATTGGGAGTACCATACATTGAATGATAAGGACTAAGCGGATGGAGAAACAGAAAACAATGTTGACTTCACATATCAGGGGCGTGGAGATACTCTGAGTAATTTCGTTGTAAATGCAGAAGAAGACAAATCAGAGGGTGTTGATTTCTATATATTGAAGTGCAAGGTTTGTAAACAATGTGCAACATAGAATATTGTAGATGCTTGGGGAAATTTTGTATCTGCAGGGACATTCTACATTGAAGGTATTTGTTATGCAAGACTAGATGATTATGATTATGTGTATAGGCATTTTGAAGACAAACCAGTAGCATACATGTACTTTCATTTGGTCAGGTGCATCAACATCTCGATGTCACAATACAATAGCTGCTCAGGTTTATACATAGTTAGTGCTAATGTGTATGAATGTATTTACAATAGTATGCCATGGAATTTGTAGCTACAAGGAGATCATACCAGTTTTCTCATAAAGTGGACAAAGTAGTTGTATTGCAAAAAAGCAGTTTAATAAAATCATTTGGGAGACTGTCTTCTTTCTGGTATACAGTTTTCTTTCTGTTCTTGTTTGTTAATAAAATCATTTGGGAGTCTTCTTTTTTATATACAGTCTTGTTTTTGTTCTTCTTTCTTAATAAAATCATGTTTGTTTAATAAAAAATAGTTTAATAAAATTGTGTGTCTTTTTTATATACAGTCTTCTTTGTGTTCTTCTATCTTAAAGAAAAGTTTAATAAAATCGTTTGAGAGTCTACTTTATGTTCTTGTTTGTTAATAAAATCGGCTTTGTTAAATGTGTATTGATTGTCAGTTTTACTTATTGCAACTTTTGGTTTTAGTCTGTTCAATGTGCATAATGACAATTATACTGTCTAGACTAAATTTTGGCAATGGTGTTTTTACTCTCAAGTGAACCATGTACAAGTTCAAACAGTTTGTCATTCTGAGAACAACAAGCAACATGAAATCAGAAATCAATGACATATTTTAAAATTACACAGTAGATGATTTACTCAAAACAAGCGATTTAATTCTTCATTGATTAATCTGTCATCAAATTACATATTTATAATACACCATTGGCAATGTCTACAAAGCGCCTTTAAATAGCTAAGCTCTTGTTGGTCAGTGGAACTTCTCTACATATGTGATCTGAATACTGAGCTCGGTATGGTGTCCACAACCATTTAGTTAGTTGGCAGCTCAATGTTTTTACCAAGTAGTTATCAGGCATTTTGTCAGGTACAATGAGGCAACATCTGCGAAGGTTGTAGTAATGCTGTAAATGTTTTGTATCCACAATCAATGTATTGTCGGCATTATATTGGGGCTAGGTATGCCAAAAATAAAAAAGTCTTTTGAATCTTGCAATATCCTGCTATTCACATCTTTCTCGTGTCCACTAACCATTGAAGTGTTGTTGCCACTTTGGGAAGAATCTTTCTACACACTTCCACACATTTGAACGTGGTTTTTCACTCAAAATAAACAAATCTTGCGTCAGCAATGGCTTGCACGATAGCCACATCTTGCGTTAGCTTTTCAAGTGCAATGGGATCTGGTGGGACATCATCATCAGTTGGGCTTGGTGGGGGCGAATCAAGGTTTTGGGATTCGAAGAAATGTTGCATCAAGTGTTAAAAAACACTGTTGTTATGAACCTCAGATTTACATGTTGTTTCGAATATTTCATGGCTTTTCACAACGTTGCCTAATTCAGTACAATCTTCCAAAAGAATAGGGTGGAATTGATATGAAGGAGATGTGATAGTAGGACTCTTACTTTTAGTCACGTTGCCAGCTATCTCCTCATCGGTTGCCGCGTCATCGGCACTAGACACCTCATACAACCTCCTTAATCCACGAGATTCTACAACACATTGTTAGCTAATTAGTGGCTTCACTTGTGTTTTTCTATGATCTTAGCTGAATACTAAACATGGTAGCTAATTAGCTACATGGTAGGTAATTAGCGGCCACTCTTGATACTACTCAATACTACTACATCCTAGCTAATTAGCTGCTAATGAGCTAAGTAAGCTAATTAGCTATTCTTCCTAACTATGGTTGTGCCTAATTAGCTACCACTTTTGATACTACCATACTAAAGTATAATAGCTAATTAGCTCCTAGACTATAGATTGACAGTAGCTAATTAGCCACATCTTAGCTAATTAGCTATTCTACTTTAGTATGGTAGTAGCTAAATAACTATTCTTCTTAACTATGGCAATAGTTAATTAGCTAGCACTCATGATACTGCTTAGCTAATTAACTACATCTTAGCTAATTAGTTGCTAGACTATAGGTTGGTAGTAGCTAATTAGCAAGATCTTAGCTAATTAGCTATTCTACTTTAGTATGGCAGTAGCTAATTAGCTATTCTACTTTAGTATGGTAGTGACTAATTAGCTACATCTTAGCTAAATAGCTATTCTTCTTAACTATGGCAATAGCCAATTAGATATCACTCTTGATACTGCTTAGGTAAATAGCTACATCTTAGCTAAATAGCTATTCTTCTTAACTATGACAATAGCTAATTAGATATCACTCTTGATACTGCTTAGGTAAATAACTACATCTTAGCTAAATAACTATTCTTCTTAACTATGGCAGTAACTAATTAGCCATCACTCTTGATATTGCTTAGCTAAATAACTATTCTTCTTAACTATGGCAGTAACTAATTAGCTATCACTTTTGATACTGCTTCACTAATTAGCTACATCTTAGCTAATTAGGTGCTAGACTATAGGTTGGCAGTAGCTAATTAGCTACATCATAGCTAATTAGCTATTCTACTTAAATATGGTAGTAGGTAATTAGCTACATTGTAGCTAATTAGCTACTACACTATAGGCTAGCAACAACTAATTAGCTATTCTAGTTAAATAGGCTAACAACAACTAATTGGCTACTACACTATAGGCTAGCAACAACTAATTAGCTATTCTACTTAAGTATGGTAGTAGCTAATTAGCTAAGTGGTAGCTAATTAGCTACTCCACTATAGGCCGACAATAGCTAAATAGCTACCACTTAGCTAATTAGCTATTCTTTTTAAGTATTGCAATAGCTAATTAGCTATTGCACTATAGTTTGGCAGTAGTTAATTAGCTATTCTACTTAAGTATGGAGCTAATTAGCTACTACACTATAGGTTGACAGTAGCTAATTAGTTACATCTTAGCTAATTAGCTGATAGACTATAGCTAATTAGCTATTGCAAGACCATAGATTTATAGTAGCTAATTAGCTACATCTCGGCTAATTAGCAATACCTAGTTTGTAGCTAATTAACTAATACGCTATTGAACCATAACAACTAAATAGCTACCACACTTTATACGGCTTTGCTAATTAGCTAAGATGTAACTAATTAGCTACTACACTATAGAGACAAGCAACAAATTTACCTGTCAGTTTTCTCCACTCATCTGGGAGAGTTGTATTGCAATCCCCCAAACAGACTATAGCAATGCGACATGCATATTGAAAACAAACGATATGGTATGTGTGCTGACATGGTCCTAGGTGTACCAACAAAGTAGTAGTTTTGTCCTCTACGCTTAAACCGCAAGCGATGCAACATGCTTGAACAGTCAATATATCGTTACTTGGTTCTCCGTCGTTTGGTAAGGAAGCAAGAATGTTCAGGTCCAATTCTTGTTTGCTCTTTACCATCCCCTCCACAAAATGTAGCTGCTTCTTAAGGCAGCTAACTACCTGTTCTTGACGGGAGTATTTGTAATAACCAAGATCATTAATCCTAAAATAAAGATATAAATGACACAATCATACTGAAAATACGCGTTACCACCCATCCACCCTACCCTCGCTCCAGAGTCGACAAGGCAGACGAGGAATCCCGTTCTGTCCCATACCAGCCAAGATCTCCACGTTAGGACCTTGGTAGATGACTAGTCCACATCAAAGAGAGCTTCGTCGGAACCACTCATGGGGCCCCCCCTTAACCAAGGAGAGTCTCCCCTATTTATAAGACCTAGGCCATGTAATGACATCTACATGACCAATCATGTGCGGGGTACCCTATGACACACATTAGGTTAGTCCAATAAAGCCGACGACTCAGATATTACAGTATGATAGCCCCCTAATAAGCATGTCTAAACCAATGAACATTACATACTCCCCCCCTCCATTTACTTGCACTCTTGCAATGGGAAGTTAGGAAAATGTTTGCATAATGTCTCTTCGATTTCCCATTTGATGTCTTCTTCCAATCTATCCTTCCACTTAACCTTGTAGTGATGAACAACCTTTGACCTTAGGTTTCTAGACCTATGGTCGAGGATTTTCTCAGGTTCATGTGGAGCAAAATGATCATCCTCTAATGTCGATAAATTAGATGGTGTTACAACATTATCATCATAACCAATCACCTCCTTTAATCGACCCGTGTGGAATACGAGATGAACCATCACATTGGAAGGCAAATCCAAATGATAAGCATTGGGACCTATACATTTTAAAACTTTATATGGTCCACAATACCTTGGGGCTAATTTTGCACACGGTCCTGTTCTCAATGTTTCTAAGTCCTTAGGAACCCGTAGAAAAACTTGTTGTCCTACATGAAATTCCCTTGGTTTTCTATCATGATTAGCATAAAAGACATTTCTGTCCTGTGCCATCTTAAGGTTTTCTTCTGCCAATTTACGTGCTTCAAGTATATTAGACAGAAAATCCTTTGTACTATCCAAAGTATGTGAATCAAACGAAACATCAATAGGAGGACGTGGCATATAACCATACATCAACATGAATAGATTGTATTTTGTTGATGTATGCTTAGCGTTGTTGTAGGCAAATTCCACCATAGGAAGGTAAGTCTCCCATAATGAGGGTTTTTGCACTTCATATGCTCTCAACATATCCTCTAATATCTGATTCACTCTCTCAGTTTGCCCATCTGACTGAGGATGATCAGAAGAACTGAGACTCAAGGTTATTTGAAGTTTCTGCATAACTTCTGACCAAAATGTACTTGTAAACTTGGAGTCTCAATCACTTACAATCTCCATCGGTAGACCATATAAGCTATAAAGATGTTTAATAAACTTAATAGCCAATTGTTTTGTGGTAATTGTGGATTTTGTTGGAATGAACCTTGCCATCTTGGTAAGCCGATCAACAACTACCCAAATGACATTGTTTCCCTCAATGGAACGAGGTAATCCAACTATGAAATCCATGGATATACTTTGCCAATTTTCAGCTACAATAAGCCAGCTTTTTTCTGTCACTCAGCCTTAATGATCTAACATTGTGGACATCGAATGACATAGGACTCTACCTTAGGTTCCATTTTTGGCCAGAAAAACCTAGCTTTAATCAAACCTAATGTTCTTTGCACACTTGGATGTCCAACAGAAGGGCATCATGACATTCATACACAATTTTATTCTTGATGTCCTTTATGTGTGGTATGCAAACCTTACTATTGCGGTACAATAACCCATTTGTAACATGGTAAAGGTTCTTCAGGGTAGATGTGGTTCCATGATCGACGTCAATACCTGTTTCAGCTCTCTTCCAGAACTTCGAAAATGTTTTGTCATCAAGGTATTTTTGTTTACCCCGGATCAAATCATATAAGTCGTCGTTAAATTCCATGAAACTTAGGGCATTGATTTTTGGAATACAACTCAGGGTATTTGCAATGGAATTCAAAGTCTTGCATCAACTCCGCCCATCTTGCCTTTCGACCCTCAAAATTCTTTTGAGAGAGGAAGTATTTTAAGGCTTTGTGATCCATTAAAATAGTAAATTTACTACCATATGAATAATGTCGCCATTTCTTTAAGGTGTAAATAATAGCAAATAATTCTTTTTCTTGAACCGACTAATTTCTTTGGGCTGAATCCAATTTTTTGCTTTCAAAAGCAATCGGTCTCCCAATTTGAAATAATGCAGCACCAATAGCATAATCACTTGCATCCGTCTCAACTTTGGATGTTTGATTAGGATTAGTTATAGCTAAAGTAGGTGCATTCACAATTAATGACTTGAACTTATTGAAGGTTTCTTCAAGAGAGGCATTCCACTGAATAGGTTTAGTGGACTTTCTTGTAATGCCCTTCAATAGGTCCGTAAATGGTGTTGTGTAGGATGAATAGTTTTGAAGAGATTTTCTTAGGAATCCAATAAATCCTAAGAATGATCATAACTCCTTAACATTTGAAGGTCGTGGCCAATTTAATACTGCTTCTATCTTAGATTTATCAATAGACACACCCAACCTAGATATGCGGTGTCCAAGATACGTAATTTCCTTTTGAAAGAAATCACATTTAGATAGTTTAGCAAATAGCTTGTATTCACGAAGCTTGTCCAAAACTATTCTAACATGACACACACGATCCTCAAATGTATTACTATATACCATGATGTCATCAAGGAATACGACCACGAAATCACCAAGCTGATCTCTGAATATATCATTCATCAATTGCTGGAATGTGGCTGGAGCATTAGTCAACCCAAATGGTAGAACCCGAAACTCATAATGACCATAACGAGTTCGGAAAGCTGTTTTGGAAACATCTTCTTCCGAAACCCTGATTTGATGATAGCCAGTGAGCAAGTCTATCTTAGTAAAATATCTTGCACTTTGGAGTCTATCTATCAAGTTATCAGAACGAGCAAAGGGTAGGAATTGCGAATGGTGAGTTTATTCAAACCTTTGTAATTCACACACATTCGCCAAGTTTCATCCTTCTTCTTGGCTAAGATGATAGGAGCTCCCCATGGTGATTTACTGTACCGGATGTGTCCCATCCTCAAGTACTCCTTGATTTGTCGGGCAATTTCATCCTCTTCGGTTCGACTCAACCGATATGGGGGTATGCTCACCGGTTTAGCGCTTAAAAGGAGGTAGTCCTTGAGGTAACTTATCCGGGAATATCTCCTTAAAATTCGACAAGATGTCACGTAGAGCATCTTTCTCAAAATCTTCCAATGAACTCTTATTTACAAATTGATACAGAAGATCATTGGGCTCTAATATACATGCATAAAAGTGTGCATTGACGTTTCGATCATAAGCATAAAGATGATTAACAGACATTAAATTGTTTATCGCAATCCCATGAATAAAAACTTGTTGGTTATTATTTCCTTCAAAAGAAATAGAATGATTTGGCCAATTGATATAAAGCCTATGTCTATTATAAAACCATATGTAACCAAGAACTACATCTACTGTTCGTAAACGCATTACATGAAAAGTCAACTTTTCAATGTAGTTATTACACCATGTGCAATGAATGAATGCCTTTGGATATGGCCTCCTGCAATAAGGACTTTGTAGTCGTGGTCACTTTTGGTTGTTTTTATTCGTAACATCTGCACCATATTAGAGTTAAGAAAATTATGAGTGCTACCACAGTCAAATAGTATAGTTACACTTTGATTGTGGATAGTCCCATAAGTTTTAAGTAAATCGTGTGGTCCAAGAATATTTTTTTGTAATGCAATAGAACTAACGGAATTCAAATAATTCAAGAACATACTTGGATTATTGGAAGTTGATGGCTTTCTTTGCGGATTGTTGGGGTTACCGCTCTCCTTTCTCCGCCTACACTCGTTGGCTTTATGCCTAGGCTTCTTACAGAAGTTGCAGATTATTACCCACCTTTTCGCATTGTCGCTTGACCTATCAGACAAGGTTGGTATCTACGTTTACCGCTTTCTCCTTCCAACTCTTTTGGTTGGTAACAAGCTTTTGTGTCAAATAGAATGCGGGCCCGTTCCATCGCTTCTCCCAAAGTCTTGGGTTGATGAGCGTGGATCTCATAATGAAAATCTTTATTATGGAAACTATTAATATATAATCCTATCAGTATTTCCTCATTAGATGCTGACAAAAGTCCATGCTTCGTTATCATGTCGCAGAAATACTGATTGAATTGGTCAATAGTCTTGGCCTTATCTGACAAGTGACACATATCTTGTATCACTTGAGAAGTCGTCTTGGGGCGGACAAATTCCATCCTGAGAGTCTTTTCAAATGCCTCCCACATTCCGGGTTTTCTATCCAACCGCTCCCACCATGAGTTTGCGGCACCGATCATCTCACGAACTGCCATATCGATATTTTCAGAATCATTCTGAATATTCTTGAGGCGAAAGTGAGCATTCCATCGGTTTATCCAACTGCTCACAAACTCGTGGTTGAGTTGCTTATCCCTTCCCGAGAACCGTTGAGGAGTAAATGAAGGCTTCTTTGTATTGCTTGATGTGGAAGCGTGTGCCTTTAACTCCAAAATTTGTTGTTGAAGGTTTTCAAACTTATGCCTATTGGCATCAAGAAGCCCTTCAAGTTTGGAGGAGAACGCAGTTGTGACCATTGTCATTGACTTGACAATATCATCTTGCGTTTTGCGGAAATCATCCCTCGTGACAAATTGGATATCGTCGTTAATATCCTTGGCACGGACCGAAGATATTGGTCGGTCATCCTCATCTCGCATAGGTGAAATTGGATGACCTTGACGGGTGGGAGATGCGGGATGTGTCAAAAAACTACGATGATTGGGAGATGTGTGATGTGCAGAATTACGAGAGGAGGAAGCCATGAAAATTAAGGAGAGTTGAGAGAGGAAAGAAATAACTATACTAAAGTCTAAAGTACTAAAGTGTATTATAAAAGACTTTAGGATTTAGATGAGGAAATAAAGAGTGATAGATAATGAGAGAGTGGGAGTACTTATATACCCAAATTTCTTAAGTCGGTGAGTAAAACAAAATCCCCCTAGATATGTCCAATTTAGGCATTTATCCCTTTTTTATCAATAGGAATTTCTAGATTAGACATTAGGAGCAATACCTTCCCTTTTAAGAAGTCGGTGAGTACTAGTCGGTGGCCACCTTTCTAAGGTTACTTTCTTGAATGCTTCCAAACTAGGAAATTCTCCTTTTTTAGTTATGAAAATTTTCTAGTTTAGATTTTAGAGATAAGCATCCCCCTTTTGGAAGTCGGTGGGGATAGTAGGTGACTTCCTTGAGAATCACTGTAGTTTGTACTAACTAAACTATGATGATGATCATCCCAATAATGATGATCTCTTCACTCATCATCCCAATATTCCTCTTGAGAATTATTGTACTAACCAAGTAGTGATGATGGTCATCCCAATAATGATGATCTATTCACTCATCATATCCTTATTCCTCCCATCCATCTCATACTCACGATCCCTCTCAACATTGATTTCTTCTCTTCACTCTCTCCTTCGCATCGATTAATAAATGATGATGATCTTATCCATATAATTATATTATCATCTTTTTAATCAACTATACAATCATCCATATAATCAACCCATTAACGCTAATGATCTATAGATTATCCATCCATCATCATGTAATTAACACGCACCCGTGGTGATGGATGATTGTGGCCATTCAATTAAACCTTAGGGTCAATGATTAATTGATTATCGACAATCAACGATCATCACCCTAGTTCTATCAGCCAATTTTAATTAAATTGATTATTAAGGATCATTATCCATATATATGATATTCATCAATTATTTCATTGAAAATTCAACAATCAAGCATCACCTATAGTATATTAGGTGGCCAACCTCTAGAGATACGATCTCCACATGTAAGGCCGCCTCATGGGCATAGCCATTAGATCAAGAGGGGTATACAAAACACATAGTAATAATAACAATAATTTTATAAAACTTTTTTAACCTCTTGATTTATTTTTTAATTTTTTTTGTGCATCAATGAATCGAACTCATAGCCTTTACTTTTAAGGTTATTGCATGAATATACTAACCAACCCATCACACAAATTTTGTTGTGTTATGGTCAATGTCAAAACCTTAATATATTCATTATACATAACCCCAATATACCACAAATCAACATATCTCCCCTGAACGGAATCTCTGTGGCGTTTTTGACACATCCCCAATCCATCATTTAACATACATTAGTACATAAAAAAAATATAACATATTTTCCCGTACTAAAGCACATAACGTGAATCCAATCAAACATTATTTTTTTAGGATTAAAACCGCTCTGATACCATATGTAATAACCAAGATCATTAATCCTAAAATAAAGATATAAATGACACAATCATATTGAAAATACGCGTTACCAACCATCCGTCCCCGTGCCAGAGTCAACAACGCGGATGAGGAATCCCGATCTGTCCCATACCAGCCAGGATCTCCACGTTAGGACCTTGGTAGATAACAAGTCCACATCAAAGAGAGCTTCGTCTGAACCACTCATGGCCCCCCCCCTTAACCAAGGAGAGTCTCCCCTATTTATAGGACCTAGGCCATGTAATGACATCTACCTGACCAATCATGTGTGGGGTACCCTATGACACACATTAAGTCAGTCCAATAAAGCTGATGACTCAAATATTACAGTATGATAACCCCTAAATAAGCATGTCTAAACCCATGGACATTATAGTATTGTTCCTAGAACGCAACCGAGAAATTTCCGATTGATCATTCCTTATAGAGGAAGATAGAACAACAAGATACAAGAATCATTAACTTACTTGGAGGTTCTCCAAATTGTAATCAATGACAATATTTACACCTAGAAGGTCTAGGTTCATTGAAAGAATCTGGATCTCTGTCCGTAGTTGTATTTTTCGATGAAGATCCAACGGCTCGTCAATTTCGAGCTCATGTTGAGCAACCTATTCCAGATAATGCCACACTAAGCACATTTTCATGTATAACTTATTTATAACATGTTACATACTAGCAAAACAATAACTACCTGAATCTTATTTCTGATTGTTGTCATAGCCAAAGTGACTTTTCTCTCCATCGCAGCAACCAATGTTGCTCTCTCTAAATCAGACTTTGCTGCCTCTAATGTCTCACAGGCTTCATGGACATTTTTCAGCTTATAGCTAATCAATGTCTCACTTGTATCATCTGACAGGAACTATGCGAAATAATCTTCAGCCACAACCGGGACTTAGATCACTTCGATGATAATCAAACACAGAAAGATAAGAAATGAAAGTAGGTACACAAACAGAAGAGAATGCACAGGATGTTAACATGGAAAACCCTAAACGGGAAAAACCACGGGAGTCCCCAAACTCCAACTATCACTATGTAGAGAAGAATACAACAGATGAACACAAAGGCCATGACCTCTTGCTCTCAATCTTCGCCTGGCGGCGGTTACAACAAAGACTCACACTGTCTCTCTCTCTCCCGAATTTATGAGAAGGTTATATGCTGTGTGCGCATGAGAGATAAACTTTTAGATTTTTTCAAAAGCACTATTGGTGTTAAGCAAGGATGCCCACTCTCACCAACACTATTTGGTCTATGCATTGATGAATTGGAAGAAATGGTTGCCAAGTTTGCAAAGGAAGAATGTGTTGAAGAAGTTGCCATTGGGAATGTTGTGATTATGCTTTTGCTATATGCAGATGATGTAGTGCTTTTTGCAAATACTTTAGGAGATGCGCAAAAGCTTATGAAGGCATTGGAAAATTTTTGCATGCATACTAAATTAAGTGTCAATAGCTCTAAAACAAAGATTATGCTTGTGAAGAGCCAAAAAAGAGATAAACCATGCATTATGTACAACAATGAGCCACTTGAATGTGTGGAAAGCTTCAAATATCTTGGCCTTGAAGTTCCTTCAAATCATAGATGGAATGAATGTGCTACACGCCGCTTAGAGGCGGGCAAGCGAGCATACTATGCATTTGAGAACACATGCAATCTTGGAGATATTAAGTGTTGGGTCCTCAAGAAATATCTTTTCGACACTTTGGTGACACTGGTTCTTCTCTATGGGGTGGAAGTATGGGGCGGTAGCATCCCTAAATCTATGTGGAAAGAGTTTGAAAATGTCCAAAAGCATTTTCTTACCAAGTTTCTACAAGTTAAGAAACAAACGCCCTACACCCTCCTCGTCCTTGAGATGGGATCGCTTCCCATTGAGATCATGGCCATGGAAAGGGTTGTTGAATACATGCTTAAGGTTCAAAAATGTCCCTCACATCGACTTCCTAGAATTGCGTGGGAAGCAAGCAAAAAGATCCAAAAGACGCATAAAAGCAAAATTTTGTGTTCCAGTTGGATGCAAGATATAGAAAAATGGTTTGGTAGATGGGATGCGAGACACTTGCTTCATGATGCATCATTAGATTCCTCTGTAAATGAGGCATTTTTGTAAAGCCAATGTGTCATGACATGGGACAAATGTGGAGGCTCACGCTGTCGTGAAGATTTTCGGCAATAGTGTGAAAATCCCATAAAACGTACAAAATCGAGTATGAATCATGTAATACAATAATTGTGAAGATAACATTTTTAATATCTAAGTACAAAATGATGGAGGTTTCGAATGCACTTTATTACACGAGAAATGGACAACTAAATGTCAAGATATGAGGGTATAAAGTTTGTGAAAAGAAAAGAGAAAATTGTGAGATATCCCACATAGGCACGACAAATACGGCTCTCATCATATATAAGCTGGAGCAAAAGATATTATCTTTGTGTGTCTATGTGTGGAGCATAGAGAGTTCAAGGTAACTTGATCTTAGAGTGGAGGTGGCTAGCTACTTGAAAAGGGTTTTGGCCAACCAAAACCGGACTGGCGATGGAGCCGGTGATCCGACGGCATCCGACCGGTATCCGGCGGCGGCATGCGGCACCGGTGTCCGGCGTCGGCGTCGGTATCCGGCGAACCGGCGACTAGATAAAATAAATATATAAAAATATATACATATTTACATATAAAAGGAGGGCAAGTATGGGTTCGAACCTTGCACCTCCAAGTTAGGAGTCAAATGGCTTACCATTAAGCCATAGTATTTAATTAAAATTATATTTCTATCATTGTACTTTTACATGTAAATTCTCATCCATGAGTGCTAAAATGAGTGACATGGTTAGCATGCACCACATGTAATACTTAAGCGCCAAATGGTAAACATGCAATTTATGCATGTCTTGTACCCTCACATGCATCATATGCATGAGAGCATCTATAAAAGAGGGAAGGGGGAGGAGAAAAACACGGTTTTTTTTTATGAAAATTAAGAACAAGAAATTCGTTATCAAATCAATTGTGTAATCTCATCTTCTCTCTTTCCCAATCTATCTTAAGTGCTTTCTCGCCAAAGCTTGTATCGACTCTAAATCCTTCTGGTCCAGAACCCCGGCGGTTCCGCCTCACGATCCGCGCGTAGTGACGGATCTTCACGACATAATTAAGTGGTGGACCCGACGTGAAAGAGGCGGTAGGAAGGATCAAGTCGAGATTAATACTTGGAGATGGCGTCCTCAAGCAACCAAGCAGGAGAGCTCGAAAGGATGATGCTAATCGTCGAGCAAATGATGAGATCTCGGGACAACGACGTGAGCGTGGAGAAGGCTGTCGATCGTGTCGTAGAGCTCGAGGGCCAATTCGATGGAAGGAATGTTACGAAGTTCCTTGATGCATATAAGAGGGAGATGAATCAAAGGGACGTGTCCGAGGCACGTCAAATCGCAAGCTTCAAGAGAGTTGTCGCCAACAACATCCAAAGACGCGTCATCGAGCTTCAAGAAGGAAAGACAACATGGTCCGAGTTCGAGAAAACGATACTAGCGGAGTTCGTGACTGAAGACTCAACGAGGATGACTCGACATGCCCTGATGAAGTGGATAGAGAAGAAGAATAAGAAGATGAGCGTCTCGAGGGTGTACGACGAATTCGACCAGATGTTTAGTCGTCTCCCCAATACGGACCAAGTGTTGCTTGAAGAGGACAAGACTTTGTACTTCTTGAAGGCCGTGGACATAAAGGATAGACGGGAGTTGGGGACTCTTCTCGAAGATGATACCCAAGCAAATGGGCTCGTAGCGGACTGGATCGCGGTGAAGCGGGCATGCAATAGGCTCGACAAGCGTCGCCAATAGGTTGATGACACCGACTTGACGGGACCGACTACCACGGAGAAAGCAAGACCGCCGAAAGTAGCTGAGCTGCCGAGACAAAGTAACGTGGAAGAAAAGAAGATTGATGACGACATCATTGAAGAGCTAGCGAAGAAGTTCGAGAAGGTCACGCTAGCCAACATGAATCGTCGGGGCCCTAAAGGAAAAGAACCCTTTAGATGCGTGTGGTGCGATAGCATGGACCACATGAGAAGGGATTGTGCGAGCCTTCGAGAGGCGATTCGACAAAATATCGTATACATAGAGGACAACATGATCTGCTCAAGCGAGACTAGAAGACCCCTATGGGTGAATTTCGGAAGAGGAGGAATGAAGAGATCTATGGAGGATGCTGATGCGACTCATGTGGATGCGATGCACTATGCTGCGTTGGCCGGAATAAGAGTCGGGAAAGACAAGGCTGAAGCTGCTCGAGCGGGAGCAAAGTTTTGGACTTCCGTTCTCGAATATGAGAAGAAGGGAAAAATCACATTGAACGAGGTAGAGCTTGCGGACCGAAGCGTGCAAAGCATAACCGGGTGGTCGGATCCGGTGGACGACAACACCATACTTGCAGAGGTGATGTGCGACAACCACGAGGTGTTCGTCGAAGAAAAGAGAAAGAGAATAGAAGAGCAAGGCCCATCAAAAAGACATGAAACAAGGAACGCGAAAAAGAAGGACGATTCGGAGACGAGTCGACCTTTACAAACGGAGGAACGAGAGTCAAGCCGAAAAGGGGTGCCGAGCATACGAGTTGAAGAAACGGTTCGGCCCGTGAAGGTTGGTGTCGAAGACCCCACTCGGAGGACAAGGACTATACCTACCTATAAGCTAAGGTCGGACATAGAGCAGACGACGGACCTAAAGAAGATTCTCGAAGAACGATTTCTTGATAGCCACGTAACTTTGTCCTTGAGGGAATTGCTTGGCATTACGAAGAAGGAGTTCCATGACACAATCGTGGACCTTGTAAAGAGAAAGAGACAACAATCGGACGAGGACGAAGAGAAGCCGTAGAAAGCAAAAACGAATGCCATAACGATGGCAAGAGACGAAATCGATGAAGATATGGTGGACAGCCACTACACTCGACCTCATTGGGCACGAGCGACAACGGAGACGCCGGTGAAGATCGGGGAGAAGAAAGAGACCGTCGTAGCCTTGATCGACCACGGCTCGGAGATCAACCTCATGTCAACCGACTTCTACAAAAAGGGAAGATGGCCAATCAATACAAACCACGGATGGAAGATTCGCGCGGCAACAAAGTCTACGGAGGACTTGTACGGAGCTTGTCCCAATGTCAAAGTCACCATCGGGGATGTGGAGATGGATCAACACTTCTTCGTACAAGAATCGGCGTCGCATCCTGTCATCCTAGGGCAACCTTATATCACATCATCGCGGATGGAGACCAAAGTGTTCGATAATGGAGCAGCCTTCGCACGAATAAAGAGTCTTGACAACCAAAGATCGGTCCAATTCCTAACGGTGCGAGCCAATCATGAAAGGAATCGAGATAGTCTCGGAGGCGAATCCTCGGATTTTTAGAGCGGACTATTGAAGCATGGGGCACAAATAGTCCGAGCAATCACAAGACCCCACAAGAAAGAAGAGTGCGTGGATTGCGAGGAGAAGCAACATGTGTCACACCTAGTGGCGCATGTAAACTAGTACTACCCGACAAGAAGCACAAGCACCGGATACAAGAATTCGAGAAGATGCTGAAAGAAGAGAACATAATAGAAGAAGGGGAGTTCGTGACTCATATTATGGAAGAAGCCTCATTTAACGACACCATCGGCGAAATCGAGGACGTCGTGGACTTGAGCTATCTTCACAACCAATGCATGATTTCGGTTAACTCCGTCAACATGTACGCTATCATCGATGAATACCGTCGTGGCATCTCGATGAAGGAAGCTGACATCAACACGAAATATAAAACGGTGGATAAGAAGATCAAGCCAGTTGCGGTTCCGCTACCGGAAGATAGCTGGCAAAAGATGAAGGAAGTCGCTAACGATCCAAGCTTAAGAGATCCGAAGAAGATAGGTCATGACTTCACCAAAGAGACGAAGGGGAAGCTACGAGTTGGAAAGGAGGATTTCCTTCTCCCTGAAGAGGAGCGAATGTTTTGCAATATGCTTGAGAGACATGGGAAGGCTTTCGCATTCTTCCCACGAGAAATCAGATGCGCCGACCCAAAGGTTATAGAGCCAATGGTGATCTTCACGGTGCCTCATGTGCCTTGGAACTTGAAACCGATACCGGTTCCGAGAGCACACCTTCCGAAGCTGATCGAGCTCTTAAAGGAGAAGGTGAGTATGGGAATTCTAGAACCGTCGAATGCTCCTTATTCCAATAGGTGGTTCACGGTGCCGAAGAAGAATGGATCATTGTGATTCATCCAAGATCTTCAACCCGTCAACAAGGTGACAATTCGAAATGCCGGAATCGGTCCGAGCGTGGACGAATTTGCCGAAGCGTTTGCGGGCCGGTCCATCTACTCCATTGGCGATCTCTACTCCGGATATGACCAATTCCAATTGGCGATCGACAGTCGGGACATTACAACCATGAGGACTCCGATCGGGCTTGTGCGGATGTGTACCTTACCCCAAGGCGCAACGAACTCGGTGGCTCATATGGTGAATGCCATGAATAAAGTCTTGAAGGATTGCATTCCGGACATCACGATGCCATTCTTGGATGATATTCCGATAAAAGGATGTTCGGATGAGGAGAAAGATGAATCGAAAGATAAGGAAGGTTGTAGAAAGTTCGTTGCGGATCATATGAAAGATTGCTAGAAGGTGCTTCAAAGGCTCGAAGATACGAATTTGACATTTTCGGGAGAAAAATCCGCATTCGGGCAACCAGAGATCTTGGTGGTAGGTCACTTGTCTGGAGGATACGGCCGGAAGCCCTCGCCATCCAAAGTGAACGCAATCCAAGACATGAAAGAAGAATGCGAAAACCAAACGGAGGTTCGAAGGTTCCTTGGAGCGTGCGCGTTTTATCATATATGGATTCCTCACTACGCTCATGTCGCCGAACCGTTATATGGACTACTAAAGAAAAGAATAAAGTTCGAATGGCGAGACGAGCACACAGAGGCGATGCGAAGATTAAAGAAACTGCTTCTTGAAGCTCCAACACTAAGGAAGGCCGACTATGCCGAAGGGAAACCAATTTATGTGACCGTAGATACGAGCCCAACCGGAATCGGGTGGGTCATCAATCAAGAAGGTGAAGATAATGCGCGATATGCCGTCCGGTTCGGAGCAAAGGTTCTCAGCGAACGGCAACAAAGATATGCCCAAGTCAAGCGGGAACTTTGGGGTATTGTGTCGGCAATGAAGACGGACAAAGATTACTTGATCGGATCAGAAGTGATAATAGAGACAGATTGTCTCCCAATTCTCAGAATGGTCTCGGGATGTGCGACCCCAGATCTTGCTATGCTAAGGTGGATCGCCTACATCAAGTCTTTAAACCCAGAGATCCGTCACATCGCAGGGAAGAAGAACGCCATGGCTGACATGCTGTCGAGGGCAAGATTTTCAAATGGAAGTAACATGGTTTCGGAAGATGAAGATGTCGCCCTCGACTTCTTCAAGATGGCTCGATTGTCGGCGGAAGACCAGGACACGCAAACCCTCCACGCCTTCAACGAGAACGAGTACGAAGGAGAATGGTTACTCATTGGTAGATTCCTAAGAACATTGACGACAGATGCTTCGTTGACAAAGGAGGAGGCCCTACGAATCCGAAAGAAAGCTTACCGATACTTCTTGAAGGGAGGATTCCTTTGGCGACATCCAAAAAGAAGGACAGGAATACCACGTCGAGTGGTGGTAAAGAAAGAAGAGCAAGAGAGGCTGATGACCGAATTCCACGAGAGTGCTTGGGCAGGTCATAGAGGAACATGGGCGACGTTCGAAAAGTTGAAGGAGAAGTACTGGTGGCCAAGCATGTACAAAGATGTACTTCATTTCGTGTCCACATGCGAAACTTGCCAAGTATATTCAAATATACGTCATCGTGATGAGTTAAAGCCGACATACCCACTCACCATACACTTCAAATGGATGGTGGATCTGGTCTCGATGCCAATGGGAGTGGGACAAATGAAGTACCTAGCGCTAGCAAGGGAAGACTTGACAAATCAAGTGGAAGGACGAGCCTTGACAAACAAGACGACTTCAGCCGTTTGCAAATTTCTACTTGAAGATGTTGTTTGCCGATATGGATGTGTAGGGAAGATAGTGGCCGACCGAGGGGAGTTGGACGCGCACGAAGCGACGGAGCTCTTCGAAAGACTAGGCGTGAAGCTCTCCCTCACGACTGCCTACAATCCGGAAGCAAATGGGAAGATCGAGCGAGGGCATGGACCTATCGTTAAAGCCATCGTACGGGCATGCAACGGTCGGGTCGGGAATTGGCCACGACTATTACCCTATGCCTTGTGGGCCGATAGAACGACACATAGCTCGGTGATAGGGTATATGCCGACAGAGCTTATGTATGGACAGAAGCCAATTATGCCCATCGAAAGGACGATCGCCTCATGGGTAGCGATACCGTGGGAGAACGAGATGAGTCAAGAAGAGTTATTAGCGGCGCGGATAAGGCAACTTGAAAGAAGACCTGAAGATTTAGAAAAAGCGCGAAAGATGATGAAGGCAGCCCGAGTAAAGAACAAAGTTCGGTTCGACAACACGCATCGACTTCGTCCCAAGAAGATTGAAGAAGGGGATTGGGTTTTGGTTTACGACAGCACCCTTGACAATCAACATAGTACAACAAGGAAGTTCGCAAGAAGATGGTTCGGGCCGTATGTGGTGACAAGTGTCGAATACATGTGTATAATGGACGTATTCACACTATCCCGTTTTGGCCATTTATGTAAATTATCATAAAGGGTAGTTGCCCTAAGTCGGTCACTATATATAGTGACCTTGTAACCTTTTTGTAAGGTTGGGTGTTGTATTATTGCTTTATGGAATAAGAAGTATTTTTGTGTCTCTCTCTCTCTCTCTCTCTCTCTCTGTGCAACGACCTACAATCTGTCATACGCAGGTACTCAACAGCAATCGAATGCTTCTTGATCTTCCGCATCGACACGACCTCTGTCTACAACATCTGGTATCAGAGCCTGCACAGTAGTTGGTCCTTCAATCCGCTGTCGGCCGTCGTCTCAGCATTCGGTTTCCTGCGTCATTCGAAGAAGAGAGAAGAAGAAGAAAAACGAGGCTTGCATCTCTTCGCGTTAGATCCTCTTCGCTTGGGGTAAGCCAGCCGGTTGTACTCCGTTCCCTGTGATCGCAACGCTCGAGGTGAAATCCCCTTGTGCAACATTGACACGATCGTGCTCCACTCGGTTAAACGGCATCCGAAGAGGTCAACAAACGCCGCTCGTTGTAACCACTCGGTGCAGATCGGTCTCAAGACAACAACCCCAATTCGCGCTTCATCCGGTTGATCGACATTCGGGAGGATCAGTTGGATTTGTCTCTCTCGTCGCTGCAGCCACCCGAAGCAGAATCGGTCCAGATAATCGGTTTCAATAATCGGTATTCGGCATATATATCCGAAGCGAACCGGGCTCACTCCGACTCGGCAACATTCGGGAAGACCAGTCGGTTCTGTCCCTCAAGTTACCGGAGTCAATTCGAGCAAGTTCCGAAGCCGAACCGACTCGGGTTCAAATCCGACTAGAACGATATCGGGTGAGCCAACCGGCTGCACTCCAACAAGGTTCGTAGTCAACTCCGAACCGAGCTTCGTCAACCGAAACCGAATTTGATGGCATCAACATCCGGCTCGTCAGAAATGAGTCTACGAAAGTTCGATGGATCGAACTTCAACTTCTGGAAGGAGCAAATGCAGGACTATCTCATAGTCAAGGGGCAAATCGATCCCATCGAAAATGAAGAACCTCCAGAAGGATACAAACCAATTGAGTGGCAGAAGCTGGACAGAATCGTCCGCGCCACGATTCGGATGCACCTATCGGAATCGGTATACTTTACGGTGCAATCGTGTACGACAACATTCGAACTGTGGAAAACACTGTCGGACACTTACGAAAAGAAGGTCGCCGCAACGAAGATGTTTCTGATCCGGCGCCTCTACAACTTGCGGATGAAAGAATCCGATTCGGTTCAAGCACACCTCAATGAGTACGAAAGCATAAGCTCCCAAATCTCGTCACAGGGGACGACAATCGAGGATGAACTCAGAGCAATGATACTCATGAGCAGCCTTCCCTCATCATGGGAAACTTTCGTCACAACCGTGTGCAACGCGTCAACCACGGCTGTTAAATACTCCGAAGTCACGAGCGCAATCCTGACCGAAGCAGCTCGGAGAAAGTCTTTCGCCAAAGACTCAACAGACGACGCTTATGTAGTACAAGGTTCGACAGACCGATCGAACATACGAGGAAGAGATTCCTCACGGCCGCCGAACAATCAGCGAAGACGGAGCCAGTCACGGGATAACCGAATCTGCAACTATTGCAAGAAACCCGGACACATCAAAGCCGACTGCCGCGCACTCAAGAACAAGAACAACAAGAAGAGTGGCCGGCATGAGGAGATCAATTACGTCAGCTTCTCAGCTGATGTGCTACCAGACGACCCGAATATACTATCAATCGAAAATCCAGTCGGATCAGAAGTTCTGCTCACGACTGAAGAATCGAGCACATGGCTCTTAGATTCGGGCGCGTCATTTCACGTGACTCCTCATCGATCCCAATTTCGGCAATATACGATCCGTCACTCCGACTCAGTTCGGGTCGGCAACTCGCAACACTGTGACATCATTGGAATCGGCACAGTAGAGCTCAACCTTGCAGGTGGCTCTACACTTGTACTCCACAATGTCCGACATGTACCCGAGCTCTCAAGGCCATTGATCTTAGTCGGACAACTAGATGAAGACGGCATTCGTGCCGGTTTTTCTTCGGGAGGGTGGACACTCCACAGGGGGAACCTCCTGCTTGCTAGAGGACCCAAGATACACTCACTGTATCCGTTACATGTTACGCTCAGAGAGGGTAACCTGTTTTTGGTGGATATTCCTGTGTCATCACTATGGCACAGAAGATTAGGACACCTCAGCAAGGCCGGCATCACGCACCTATCTAGAGCCGGATACATCCCTAAACTCTCCTTCTCCGACCATCAATTCTGCGAGCATTGCCAGTATGGCAAACAAGCAGCCGCATCACACCCGACATCAGCACCAAGAGAAACGAGACCTCTCGATTTGGTCCACTCGGACGTCTGTGGCCCAATGCCGCATCAGTCTCTTGGCGGTGCCTCTTACTTCATCAGTTTTATTGACGATTCGACTCGAAAGGTGTGGGCTTATCCAATTCGCACCAAAGATCGTGTCTTCTCGATCTTCACCGATTGGCTCGCTATGGTGGAAAATCAAACCGACCGAAAGCTGAAATGCTTTCGGACAGACAATGGGGGAGAGTTTAAATCCGAAGAATTCGTCAAATTCTGCCGACAACGCGGCATCCAACGTGAACTTACGGCACCACACAGTCCGGAGCAAAACGGGACTGCCGAACGCATGAATCGGACAATCCAAGAACGGACAGTTTCCATGCTCCAACACTCCGGACTGTCGGATGGCTTCTGGGCAGAGGCTCTACTCACAGCAGTACACATAATCAATATGTCGCCAAGTAGACCTCTAGGACTTCAAATTCCTCAGGAACTATGGATCGGCAGTAAGCCGAATTACGACAAGCTGAGGATCTTCGGATGCGAGGCGTACGCCCTCATTCCGAAAGATGATCACCGAAAACTTGCACCTCGGTCCAGGAAATGCATTTTCCTCGGATATGGATCCGACGGCGAAATGGGATACCGACTCTGGGACCCCGAACGCAGACAAATCGTTCGAAGTTCGGACGTTGTGTTCAACGAGTCGGCTATGAATCCATCAGTCGAAAAACCGATCGAAGTCCGAAGGGTAACATTTTCCGATGTGCCGACCCTTCAAGAAGGCCCCGCTCTCAACACACGGTCAGCTTCACGGGTAGCTGAACCTTACACTACCGACTCGGACAACCCCGACTCGGCACAACAGAACAATCCGCTTTCGGACCATCCGACCTCGATACCCGATGCGACCAGTCCAATCATACCTCGATGATCCGAGAGACTGTCGCAACCTCCGGAGAGGTACTCTCCTGGAATTTTCTTCACCGACGCCGGCGAACCGACGTCTTACGAAGAAGCATCGACATCTGTCGATTCCGCCACCTGGCATCTGGCGATGGAGTCGGAAATGCACTCCATTCGGGCAAACAAGACTTGGGATCTGGTCGAATTACCTAGGAACCGACGTGCTCTTCCTTGCAAGTGGGTTTATCGACTAAAAGAGACGTCTGATTCGACCACCCCAAAGTACAAGGCCAGATTAGTTGCGAAGGGCTTCCGACAAGAATATGGCGTCGACTTCGACGAGATTTTTTCACCAGTGGTGAAAATGACAACCCTTCGTTTTCTACTCGGCGTAGTGGCAGCCGACAACCTGGAGCTGATTCAGCTAGATGTCAAAACAGCATTCCTCCATGGTGATCTTGAAGAGGAAATTTATATGGAGCAGCCAAAAGGCTTCGTTGCTACTGGCCAAGAACATCTAGTCTGCCGACTCAGGAAGAGTCTATACGGCCTCAAACAGGCACCACGACAATGGTACAAGAAGTTCGACGACTTCATCCAATCGATCGGCTTCTCAAAAAGCGATGAGGACCATTGTCTCTTCACCAACACAGCTCAAGATGGATCACCCATCTTCCTCATCATTTACGTGGACGACATGCTAATTTCTGGACGCCACGCGGGCGAACTTGCCGATCTCGTTCGGCAACTGCGGTTGAAGTTTGCCATGAAGGACCTCGGTCCGGCACGACACATCCTTGGCATGAAAATTAGTCGGCATCGCGATAAACGACATCTTTTTTTGTCTCAGACCGACTATATCGGACGTGTCTTGGAACGCTTCAACATGCAATCAGCCAAATCTGCTTCAACCCCGCTCCCCATGAATCTTCGGCTCTCTCAGTGAGACTGCCCGACATCCGGTCCGGAGGGGGAAGATATGAAGTCGGTACCGTATGCACCGGCAGTCGGCTCCCTTATGTACCTGATGGTCGCGACACGGCCTGATATTTCTCACGCCGTAGGAGTCGTTAGCAGATTTATGCACAATCCTGGCCGATCGCATTGGAACGCAGTCAAGCATGTGTTCAGATATCTGGCTGGCACAAAAGACCACGGCATTCTCTTCGGTCCGAACCGAACCTCAGGCGTAGTCGGTTACACCGACTCGGACTTCGCCGGCTGTATAGACAGTCGGAAATCTACAACCGGATACTGCTTCAAATTCGGCAATGGAGCAATCTCGTGGAAGTCGAAACTTCAGGAGTGCACATCGACCTCAACGACCGAAGCAGAATATGTAGCTGCGTCCGACGCAACAAAAGAAGCTTTGTGGCTCAATCGGCTGGCGCACACGTTTCGACAAGTCGACCATGACTCGGCTCCAGTTGTCTACAGCGACAGTCAAGGTGCTGTTGCCTTGTCGAGAAATCCGGTTCACCACAACGCCTCCAAACATATCGACGTTCGATATCACCTCGTTCGGGACTGCGTCATTTCAGGGAAAATCGGTCTAGAGAAAATATCCACAACCGACAATGTCGCAGATGGAATGACCAAATGTCTTTCGGCAGACTGTTTTCGGTCTCTTCGGCATCAGATGGGCGTAATGACAAACCAGTCCGGTTAGAGCCGGACACAGAGCAGGATGGTTCCCGACAACCGACATCAGTTCCTTAATGATCGGCTTCAACTGTTCCGACCCGACCAGTTCGGTCTTCTGCCTTCGGACCCTGCCGACTCGAACAAAGCTGATATGTCCGAGAACCTAAGTCTATACCTGTAATCTTAGATAACCCATGTATACGCCCATTACGGGGGAGTGTCGAATACATGTGTATAATGGACGTATTCACACTATCCCGTTTTGGCCATTTATGTAAATTATCATAAAGGGTAGTTGCCCTAAGTCGGTCACTATATATAGTGACCTTGTAACCTTTTTGTAAGGTTGGGTGTTGTATTATTGCTTTATGGAATAAGAAGTATTTTTGTGTCTCTCTCTCTCTCTCTCTCTCTCTCTGTGCAACGACCTACAATCTGTCATACGCAGGTACTCAACAGCAATCGAATGCTTCTTGATCTTCCGCATCGACACGACCTCTGTCTACAACAACAAGTGCCAACGATAATGCCACATACCACCTTGCGGAACTAGACGGATCAAGGTTGGCCGTACCCATTGCGGGAAAAAGAGTAAAGCTTTTCAAGAAAAGACAAGACAAGGATCCTGACCTCGATTACCTCGACGATGAACATAATAGGCCATATGAAAATGAAGACATGGAGGAATCTAATTGATCATCGTAGCCGAAATCTCACTTCTTCTCTTCTTGGCACGTACCGGAGGACGTGCGGTTTGGTGGGGGTGGATGTCGTGAAGATTTTCGGCAATAGTGTGAAAATCCCATAAAACGTACAAAATCGAGTATGAATCATGTAATACAATAATTGTGAAGATAACATTTTTAATATCTAAGTACAAAATGATGGAGGTTTCGAATGCACTTTATTACACGAGAAATGGACAACTAAATGTCAAGATATGAGGGTATAAAGTTTGTGAAAAGAAAAGAGAAAATTGTGAGATATCCCACATAGGCACGACAAATACGGCTCTCATCATATATAAGCTGGAGCAAAAGATATTATCTTTGTGTCTATGTGTGGAGCATAGAGAGTTCAAGGTAACTTGAACTTAGAGTGGAGGTGGCTAGCTACTCGAAAAGGGTTTTGGCCAACCAAAACCGGACCGGCGATGGAGCCGGTGATCCGACGGCATCCGACCGGTATCCGGCGGCGGCATGCGGCACCGGTATCCGGCGTCGGCGTCGGTATCCGGCGTCGGCATCCGGCGACGGTATCCGGCGAACCGGCGACTAGATAAAATAAATATATAAAAGTATATACATATTTACATATACAAGGAGGGCAAGTATGGGTTCGAACCTTGCACCTCCAAGTTAGGAGTCAAATGGCTTACCATTAAGCCATAGTATTTAGTTAAAATTATATTTCTATCATTGTACTTTTACATGTAAATTCTCATCCATGAGTGCTAAAATGAGTGACATGGTTAGCATGCACCACATGTAATACTTAAGCGCCAAATGGCAAACATGCAATTTATGCATGTCTTGTACCCTCACATGCATCATATGCATGAGAGCATCTATAAAAGAGGGAAGGGGGAGGAGAAAAACACGGTTTTTTTTTATGAAAATTAAGAACAAGAAATTCGTTATCAAATCAATTGTGTAATCTCATCTTCTCTCTTTCCCAATCTATCTTAAGTGCTTTCTCGCCAAAGCTTGTATCGACTCTAAATCCTTCTGGTCCAGAACCCCGGCGGTTCCGCCTCACGATCCGCGCGTAGTGACGGATCTTCACGACAACCCTTCACACATTATACTACACATGTTGCACCTAACTACAAAACCATATTCTTTGCGAAACGGGGAAATCGTACACATCCATACATGTTAGAGCCCATACCGTTATCTACCATTCGAACCATTGCTTCCATGCGACTTAGCTCACATGCATTGCGATGTGAAACAGGGCGTTGGGGTACAAGTGATGAGAGTGGTCGACTATGCACACTTTGCCCTAAACAAGTTCGCGAGTCTGAGTATCACACTTTGATACAATGCTCTGCCTTTCATCATATTTGACCATGCTTTCCACATCTCTTTGATCGAGCCCAATCTTTGCATGAATTCCTCTCACAACCACAATGTGCACTCTTAATTGCAACATTCATTGGTAAAGTTCTTGAACATCGAGAGTCACTACTCACTTTCACACGTATCACGTGAAATGTAATATTTTTGGTCTCATAGGTCATATTTGACCTCCGAAGATGATAATATAATCTATCTATCTATCTCTCTCTCTCTCTCTCTCTCTCTCTCTCTCTCTTTTCTTCTGCTAAGCTTTGTACAACAGTTACACCAATAACTCTATATAGAATAATGACTACACAATGATACACACGCTCAAGAGTTTGCCCTAGGTCATATTTATACTAATATGACTTTCGGGCTATTTACAAATATAGCCCCAGTGGGCACTCTGGAACATATTTACATATATGTCCCTTCATCCGGTGAGAGGTTCTCACCGGGCCTACATCATCCGGTTCTCACTGTTAGGAAACAAGTCCCTCCGGATGGGAAGTGAGAAGAACAGTGTTGATGAGCAAACCGGATGTAGAGTGCCCGGCTACGGAAGACCCGGTGAGAACTGAATGAAGAGTACACGGCTACGGAAGACCCGGTGAGAACCGGATGAAGAGTACCCGACAACGGAAGACCCAGTGAGAACCGAATGTGGAGTACCCGGCTACGGAAGACCCGGTGAGAACCGGATGTGGAGTACCCGGCTACGAAAGACCCGGTGAGAACTAGATGAGGAGTACCTGGCAAGCGCCGGATGATGCAGGCCCAATGAGGAGTGCTCACCGGATGAAGGGACATATTCGTAAATATGTTTCTGAGAGTCCATCGTGGCTATATTTGTAAATAGCCGAAAAGTCATTTTAGTATAAATATGACTTAGGGCAAACTTAATAGAAGTTGTTGTCATTCTTGTTGGTCCAAGATTAGAGCGTAATAGTGTATAGAGAGAGAGAGAGAGAAAGAGACAGAGTTCGTATCTCTGTTGTAACCGCCGCTTGTGGCGAAGACAGTGAACAAGAGGTTGTTGCCTCTGTGTTCATCTATTGTATATTGTTACATAGTGATAGTTAGCAGTCAGTGGACTGCCGTGGTTTTTCCCGTGTTTGGGTTTTCCACATAAACATCCTATGTACTCCTCTCTACATTGTGTCGTGCGTTCACTATCTGTTTTCTGTGTTTTATCCTAGGCTTGGTTGTGGCCGAGCGTTGTTCATCGGAGTGTGAAGTTCCTATCACTCACTGGGTCTTCCTTGCCGGGTACTCATCATCCGGTTCTCACCAGGTCTTCTGTTGCCGAGTACTCATATCCCATCCGGAGGGACCAAGATCCTAACAAACTCCCCCTTCACTCCGGCATGGGATTCCTCATCAATCCGATCCTCTTCCTACATGCATCCAGCTTGTCTGGTGTCAGCACTTTGGTCAGCATATCCGACCCGTTCTCCTCTGTGGATCTTCGTCAGTACGAACTCTCGATCTTCCACTTCCTCCTGAATCCAATGGTACCTCCGCTGGATGTGCTTCGTCTTGGAATGATACGCCGCGTTCTTCGCAAGGTGGATGGCACTTTGACTGTCACAATAGAGCCGGTATTCCTCCAGTCGGATCCCTAACTCTTCGATGAATTCCTTCATCCATAGTATTTCCTTGCCGGCTTCCACAGCTGCCATGTACTCTACCTCTGTGGTTGACAACGCAACCATCTTCTATAGCCTCAACTGCCATGAAACAGCTCCCCCTGCATATGTCATAACATATCCCGATGTTGACGGCTGGTATCCGCATCAGCCGACATATCTGAATTGGTGAAACCGTCAAGTTGGGGTTTACCGGAGCCTAATTGGAGGCACATACTTGAGGTGCCTTTCAAGTACTGGAGTATCCATTTTACCGCATTCTAGTGCTCCTTGTCGGGATTGCTCATAAACCGGCTCACCACTCCGACTATGTATCCGATATCTAGTCGGGTACACACCATTGCGTACATTAAGCTCCCGACGGCAGAGGCATATGGTATCTTCATCACTTCCGCCTTCTTTGCCTTCGTCTTCGGGCTTTGCTTACCGGATAACCTGCAGTTTGTCGGGAGTGTCAATCCGACCGGTTTCACATATGACATGTTGAACCGCTGAAGCACCTTTGTCACGTACTTCTCCTGTGACAGCCACGATTGCTTCTTTGACCAGTCCCAGATGATATGCATCCCCAGTATCTGTCTTGCCAGACCCAAGTCTTTCATTGAGAAGGTCTGGTTCAGAGCCTTCTTCAGCGTCTGTATCTTGACTTGGTCTCGTCCGACGATCAACATGTCGTCCACGTACAGGAGGAGTATCAGGAAGTCTCCACCTTCAAACTTCTTCACAAATACACAGTGATCGGCCTGCATCTTGTGGTACCCTTGATCGGTCATGAAGCAGTCGAACTTCCGGTACCATTGCCGGGGAGCCTGTTTCAAACCGTAGAGGCTCTTCTTCAACCCGCAAACTAGGTGCTCCTTCCCTTTCTTCATAAATCCCTCCGGTTGTTGCATGTAGATCTCCTCTTCGAGGTCGCCGTGGAGGAATGTCGTCTTCAAGTGTAACTACTCTACCTCGAGGACCATGCTTGCCGCTATGCTCAAGGCCGTCCGAATGGAAGTCATCTTTACTACCGGGGCAAATATCTCGTCGAAGTCCACGCCCTTCTTCCGATGGAACCCCTTCACCACGATCCTGGCTTTGTATCTTGGGGGGTTGCCGACATCTCCCGGTTTCAGCTTGTACACCCACTTGTTTCGGAGTGCCCTCTTTCCTTTCAGCAACTCCACCAATTCGTACGTGTGGTTCTCATGCAGGAAATCCATCTCGTCCTGCATGGCACTCAACCACTTGCGGCTATGGGTGTCATCCTTCACATGCTCTGCATCCGGAAATCTCTGGGGCGCTCTTATTTCCCGGAGAGGATATCTCCATCTTTGGTTTTTGGCAACCGGCTCCTCTATTTGTTCTTCATCCGAATCCGATTCGGGGTCTTGGCCGATTCCAATTTCAGCTTCCTCTTCTTCTTCTTTTGCCAGTTCGGTATCCTCACCGTAACCGGCCGGTTCTTCGAGTGTTAACTGGCTCTTTGCCGGTTGGGTTTGCATCTCATCGAATCGGTCCTTTCCGGTTGACTCGGAGTTCATTATCTTCTTCTCCAACTCCTAGTCGGCAAGGGTCTTGTCCTCCATGAAGAGAATATCTCGACTCCGGAACACCTTCTTGTCGACGGGGTCCCACACTCGATGGCCGAACTAATCATCGCCATATCCGAGGAATATGCAAGACCGGGACTTTGGATCCAACTTTGCTCTCCGGTCCTTTGCCACATGCATGTAAGCGAGACACGCGAACACCTTCAGATGCCAGTAAGACACTTCCTTACTAGTCCACACTCTCTGTGGCGTGTCTCTGTCCAAGGGTACTGAGGGTAACCTATTTATCACATATGTCGCTATCGACAGCGCCTCAGCCCAAAACTTCTTGGGTAACTTTGCATGTGCTAGCATACTTCGGACCCTCTCCATTATGGTTCATTCATCCTCTCGGCTAGCCCGTTTAGTTCCGATGTCTTCGGCATGGTAAATTCGAGCCGAATTCCCTTCGAGCGGTAGTACTCCTCGAACTAGCCCCGGTATTCTCCTCCGTTATCTGCTCGAACCACCTTCAACTTCCGGCAAATTTCTCTTTCCACTCTTGTGTGGAGCTCCTTGAAGACGATTAACGCCTGATCCTTCGTCTTCAACGATGTCGTGAAGATTTTCAGCGATAGTTCGAAACTTGTAAGGAACATACGAAATCGAGTGTGGTTCTTCTCACAAAATATAAAACAATAATAGTAAAGATTCTATTTTAAATAAGTTTAATATCTTGGTGCAAAAAGATGGAGGTCTTGAAGAGCTTCTGAATGTACTTTACTACGTAGGAAACAAACATCTAAGTGTCGAGTTATGTGGGTATGAAGTTTGCAAAGAAGAAGAGAAAAATATGTGATATCCCACATAGACAGGACAAATAAGGATCTCACCATATATAAGGTAGAGCAAAAACTATTATATTTCTGTCTATATGAGGAGCACACATGTTCCAGAGACTTGGGCAATTGCAGAAAGCCAACGTGAGACCCAAGAGATGGACGGTGGTGATACCCATGTAGGACACTCCATCTAGAGACTTGGGCAGTTGCGTTGAGAACTAACGTGGGACCCAAGAGATAGATGGTAAGAGTGATGTATGAAAGGGAGGCTATGTATTATTCAAGAATTTAAGAAGAAGAAAAATTCGTTCTCCAATTGATGGTGTATCTTGTTTCTCAAATCTAAAGTTAAAAGTTCAATCTTATCTCTCTCACTCTTTATCTCTCTCTCGCCATATCAATCTCTCTCAACCTAAAGTCAAGTGTTTAAATCTCATATTAATCTCAATGTATCTTAAAAACCTTTCTCGCTAAAGCTAGTGTAAACTTCGAGTCCTTCCGGTCTAGAACCCCGGTGGTTCCACCTCGTGATCTGCACATAGTGACGGATCTTCACGACATAATTAAGTGGTGAACCCGACGTGAAAGAGGCGGAAGGAAGGATCAAATCGAGGATCAATCGATACTTGGAGATGGCATCCTCAAGCAACCAAGTGGGAGAGTTTGAAAGGATGATGCTGATCGTTGAACAAATGATGAGATCTCGAGACAACGATGTGAGTGTGGAGAAGTCTGTCAACCGTGTCATGGAGCTTGAGGGCCAATTTGATGGAAGGAACATTACGAAGTTCCTTGATGCATACAAAAGGGAGATGAATCAGAGGGACGTGTCTGAAGTGCGTCAAATCACAAGTTTCAAGAGAGTGGTCGCCAACAACATCCAAAGGCGCGTCATCCAGCTTCAAGAAGGGAAGACAACGTGGTCGGAGTTCGAGAAAGCAATATTAGCGGAGTTCGTGACGGAAGATTTGTCGAGGATGACTCGACATGCCTTGATGAAGTGGATAGAAAAGAAGAATAAGAAGATGAGCGCCTCGAGGGTGTACGGCGAATTTGACCAAATGTTTCGTTGTCTCCCCGCCACAGACCAAGTGCTACTTGAGGAGGACAAAACTTTGTACTTCCTAAAGGCTGTGGATATAAAGGATAGACGAGAACTGGGTACTCTCCTCGAAGATGATCCCCAAGCAAACGGGCTTGTGGCGGACTGGGTTGCGGTGAAGCGAGCATGCAATAGGCTCGACAAGCGTCATCAGTGGGTTGATGACACCGACTTGGCGGGATCGACTGTTGTGGAGAAAACAAGATAACCGAAAGTAGCTGAGTCGCCCAAACAAAGCAGCCCAAAAGAAAAGAAGATTGATGACGACATCATCGAAGAGCTAGCGAAGAAGTTCGAGATGGTCACGCTAGCCAACATGAATCGTTGGGGCCCCAAAGGAAAAGAACCCTTTAGATGTGTGTGGTGCGATAGCATGGACCACATGAGAAGGGATTGTGCAGAGCCTTCAAGAGGCGATTTGACAAAATATCATATACATAGATGACAACATGATCTGCTCAACTGAAACTCGAAGACCCCTACAGGTGAATTTCGGAAGAGGGGGAATGAAGAAATCTATGGAAGATGCTAAGGCGACTCATGTGGATGTGATGCACTATGCTGCAACGGCTGGAATAAGAGTCGGGAAAGACAAAAATGATGCTGCGAAAGTGGGAGCAAAGTTTTGGTCTTCCGTTCTTGAGTACGAGAAGATGGGGAAGGTCACATCGAACGAGGTAGAGCTTGCAGACCAAAGTGTGTAAAGCATAACTGGGTGGTCGGATTCGGTGGATGACAACACCATACTCGCTGAAGTGATGTGCGACAACCACGAGCTATTCGTTGAAGAAAAGAGAAAAGGAATAGAAGAGCAAGGCCCATAAAAAAGACATGAAACAAGGAACACGAAAAAGAAAGAAGATGCAGAAATGAGTCGATCTTTACAAATGGAGGAAGGGGACACTAGCCGAAAAGCGGAGTCGAGAAAACGAGTCGAAGAAACAGTTCGGCCCGTGAAGATTGGTGTCGAAGAACCTGCTCGAAAGACAAGGACTATGCATACCTATAAGCTAAGGTCGGACATAGAGCAGACGACAAACCTGAAGAAGATTCTCGAGGAACGCCTTCTTGATAGACACGTGACTTTGTCCTTGAGGGAACTACTCGGTATTACGAAGACGGAGTTCCATGACACGATCGTGGACCTTGTAAAAAGAAAGAGGCAACAATCGGATGAGGAAGAAGAGAAGCCACAAAGAGCAAAAACAAATGTTATAACGATGGCAAGAGACGAAGTCGATGAAGATATGGTGGACAGTCACTGTACTCGACCTCATTGGGCATGAGCGACAACGGAGACGCTGGTGATGATCAGGGAGAAGAAAGAGACTGTGGTAGCCTTGATCGACCATGGCTCAAAGATCAACCTCATGTCAACCGAGTTCTACAAAAAAGGAAGATGGCCAATCAATACAAAGCACGGATGGAAGATTCGAGCGGCAACAAAGTCTACGGATGACTTGTACGGAGCTTGTCCCAATGTTAAAGTCACGATCAAGGATGTGGAGATGGATCAACACTTCTTCGTGCAAGAATCAGCGTCGCATCCTGTCATCCTAGGACAACCATATATCACATCATCCTGGATGGAGACCAAGGTGTTCGATAATGGAGCAACCTTCGCACGAATCAAGAGTCATGACAATCAAAGATCTGTTCAATTTCTAACGATACGAGCTAATCATGAAAGAAATCGAGATAGTCTTGGAGGCAACTTGGATTTTTAGAGCGGACTATTGAAGCATGGGACACAAATAGTCCAAGCAATCACAAGTCCCCACAAGAAAGTAGAGCGCATGGATTGCGAGGAGAAGCAACATGTGTCACACCTAGTGGCGCATGTAAACTAGTACTACCCGACAAGAAGGACAAGCGTCAAATACAAGACTTCGAGAAGATGCTGAAAGAAGAAAACATAATAGAAGAAGAGATCGTGACTCATATTATGGAAGAAGCCTCATTTAACGACACCATCGGCGAAATCGAGGAAGTCGTGGACTTGAGCTATCTACATGATCATCGCGTGATTTCAGTTAGCTCCATTAACATGTACGCTATCATCGTTGAATACCAGCATGGTATCTTGATGGAGGAAGTTGAAGTCAACACAAAATATAAAACGGTGGATAAGAACAAGCCAATTGCGGTTCCGCTACCGGAAGATAGTTGGCAAAAGATGAAGGAAGTTGCTAACGATCCAAGCTTAAGAGATCCAAAGACGATAGGTCATGTCTTCACTGAAGAGATGAAGGGAAAGCTACGAGTTGGAAGTGAGGATTTCCTCCTCCCTGAAGAAAAGCGAATGTTTTGTGACATGCTTGAGAGACATGGGAAGCCTTTCGCATTTTTCCCACAAGAAATCGGATGTGTTGATCCAAGGACGATAGAGCCGATGGTGATCTTCACGGTTCCACACGTACCTTGGAATTTTAAACCGGTACCGGTTCCGAGAGCACGCCTACCGAAGCTGATTGAGTTCTTGGGAATTTTGGAACCGTCAAATTCTCCTTATTCTAATAGGTGGTTCACGGTGCCGAAGAAGAATGGATCATTGCGATTCATCCAAGATCTTCAACCCGTCAACAATGTGACAATTTGGAATGCTGGAATCGGTTCGAGTGTGGACGAATTTGCCGAAGCGTTTGCGGGGCAGTCCATCTACTCCATTGGCGATCTCTACTCTGGATACGACCAATTCCAGTTGGCAATCGACAGTCGTGACATTACAACCATGGGGACTCTGATCGGGCTTGTGCAGATGTGTACCTTACCTCAAGGTGCAACGAACTCAGTGGCTCATATGGTGAATGCCATGAACAAGGTCTTGAAGGATTGCATCCTGGACATCACAATGCCATTCTTGGATGATATTTCGATAAAAGGATGTTCGGATGAGGAGAAAGATAAGGAAGGGTGTAGAAAGTTCATCACGGATCATATGAAAGATTGTGAGAAGGTGCTTCAACGGCTCGAAGATGCGAATTTGACATTTTCGGGAGAAAAAATCTGCATTCAGGCAACCAGAGATCTTGGTGGTAGGTCACTTATGTGGAGCATACGGCCGGAAGCCTTCGCCATCCAAGGTGAACGCGATCCAGGATATGAAAGAAGAATCCATAAACTAAATGGAGGTTCGAAAGTTCCTTGGAGCATGTGCGTTTTATCATATCTGGATTCCGCACTACGCCCATGTCATCGAGCCTTTATATGGATTGCTAAAGAAAAGAATGAAGTTCGAATGGCGAGACGAGCACACAAACACGATGCGAAGATTGAAGAAACTACTTCTTGAAGCTCTAGCACTAAGAAAGGCCGACTATACCGAAGGGAAACCGATTTATGTGACTATAGATACGAGCCCAACCGGAATCGGGTGGGTCATCAACCAAGAAGGAGAAAATAATGCACGGTATGCCATCCGGTTCGGAGCAAAGGTTCTCAGCGAACGACAACAAAGATACACCCATGTCAAGCGGGAACTTTGGGGTATTGTGTCGGTAGTGAAGACGGACAAAGACTACCTGATCGGGTCGGAAGTAATAATTGAGACAGATTGTCTCCCAATCCTTGGGATGATCTCAGGATGTGCGACTCCAGATCTAGCTCTGCTAAGGTGGATCGCCTATATCAAGTCTTTAAACCCAGAGATCCGCCATATTGTAGGGATGAAGAACGCCATGGCTGACATGCTGTCGAGTGCAAGATTTGAGAATGAAAGTGACATGGTTTCGGAAGATGAAGACGTCACCCTCGACTTCTTCAAGATGGCTCGACTATCGGCGGAAGACAAGGACACGGTAACCCTCCACGCCTTCAACGAGGATGAGTACAAAGGAGAGTGGTTACTGATCGGCCGATTCCTAAAATCAATGACAACAGATGCTTCGTTGATGAAGGAGGAGGCCCTACGAATCCAGAAGAAAGCTTACCAATACTTCTTGAAGGGAGGCTTCCTTTGGAGACACCCAAAAAGAAGGACAGGAATACCACGTCGAGTGGTGGTGAAGAAAGAAGAGCAAGTGACGCTAACAACCGAATTCCACGAGAGTGCCTAGGCAAGTTATAAAGGAACATGGGCGACGTTCGAGAAGTTGAAGGAGAAGTACTAGTGGCCAAGCATGTACAAAGATGTACTCCATTTCGTGTCCACATGTGAAACATGCCAAGTACACTTGAATATATGCCATCGTGATGAGCTACGAACGACGTACCCGCTCACCATACACTTCAAATGGATGGTGGATCTGGTCTCAATGCCAATGGGAGTGGGACAAATGAAGTACTTAGCTCTGGCAAGAGAAGACTTGACAAATCAAGTGGAAGGACGGGCCTTGACAAATAAGACGACGTCAGTTGTTTGCAAATTTCTACTCGAAGAGGTTGACTGTTGATACGGATGTGTGGGAAAGATAGTAGCCAACCGAGGGGAGTTGGATGCACACGAAGCAACGGAGCTTTTCGAACAACTAGGCATGAAGCTCTCCCTCACGATTGCCTACAATCCAGAAGCGAATGGGAAGATCGAGCGAGGGCATGGAGCTATCGTTAAAGCCATCGTACGGGCATGCAACGGTCGAGTAGGGAATTGGCCACGACTATTACCCTATGCCTTGTGGGCCGACAGAACGACACATAGCTCAGTGACGGGGTATATGCCAACGGAGCTTATGTATGAACAAAAGCCGATAATGCCCATCGAAAGGATGATCGCCTCATGGGTAGCGATACCATGGGAGCACGAGATGAGCCGAGAAGAGTTATTAGCAACATGGATAAGGCAACTTGAAAGGAGACCTGAAGATCTAGAAAAAACGTGAAAGATGATGGAGGCAGCCCGAGTGAAGAACAAAATTTGGTTCGACAAGACGCATTGACTGCGTCCCAACAAGATCGAAGAAGGAGATTGGGTATTGGTCTATGACAATAGCCTTGACAATCAACACATTACAACAAGGAAGTTCGCAAGAAGATGGTTCAGACTGTATATAGTGATAAGTGCCAACGACAATGCAACATACCACCTGGTGGAGCTAGATGGATTAAGGCTGGCCATACCCATTACGGGAAAAAGAGTAAAGATTTTCAAGAAAAGACAAGATGAGGATCCTGACGTCGACCACTTCGACGTTGAAGGTAATAGGGCGGATGTGAATCAAGAAGTGGAAGAATTTGATTGATCACCGTCGCCGAAATCTTGCACTCTCTCTTCTTGGCATGTACCGGAGGACGTGCGGTTTTGTGGGGGTGGATGTCTTGAAGATTTTCGGCGATAGTGTGAAACTTGTAAGGAACATACGAAATCGAGTGTGGTTCTTCTCACGAAATATAAAACAATAATAGTAAAGATTCTATTTTAAATAAGTTTAATATCTTGGTACAAAAAGATGGAGGTCTTGAAGAGCTTCTGAATGTACTTTACTACGTAGGAAACATTTATCTAAGTCACAAGTTATGTGGGTATAAAGTTTGCAAAGAAGAAGAGAAAAATATGTGATATCCCACATAGACAGGACAAATAAGGATCTCACCATATATAAGGTAGAGCAAAAGCTATTATCTTTTTGTCTATGTGAGGAGCACACACGTTCTAGAGACTTGGGCAGTTGCAGAAAGCCAACGTGAGACCCAAGAGATGGACGGTGGTGATACCCATGTAGAACACTCCATCTGGAGACTTGGGCAGTTACATTGAGAACTAACGTTGTCATGTGGTTTTTCACACATGATATAAAAACTAGTAAAATAATTATTTACGATTAGCTTAATATATTGATATGGAAAGATAAATGTGTTCAAGAGCTTTATAGCGTATTTTACTACGCATAAAACAGAAAAACAAGTATCAAGTTATGTGAGTGTGAAGTTTGAAGAAAAGAAAAGACAAGACAAAATTGTGGGATATCCCACATAGATAGAACAACATTGGAACCCAGAATATATAAGGGAAACCAAAACATATTCATTCTATCAATGTGTGGAGCATAGAATGTTCAAGGTGACTTGGGCTACATTATGTGGTGCGCACGCTTCGGGCATACGTGTGTATGCACGAAATGCTTCGAGCGTGCATGTGTGTTCATGGCCATGTGGACGTTTTCGGACGTACGCGCGCATGGACGTCTTCGCATGTACACGCGTGTGCAATTTCGGGTGTACGCGTGGACGTTTCGGACGGATGCGTATGTGTGTGCGCACGCGCGCATGCGTGGGGATGCGTACACTACGGCGCGGTCAAGACTTTTGTGCACGGATGCGTACACGGTGCGGGTTGGACGCACACACGCGTGGATGCGTACACTACTACGCGGTCGAGACTTTTATGCGCGGATTGGTTGCGACGCACGTACGGATTGCGCACGAGCTAAACTTTATGGATGATTGTGTCATTTGGCCGAATTATACGAACAATCGCATGCAACCAAAAGCCAAGGCCATGCAACTAAAAGTAAAAGGCATGCATCTAAAAATGTAAGCATGCAACTAAAAGTAGAGGCCATGCAACTAAAAATAGAGGCCATCCAACTAAAAGTGGGCATGCAAAGTAACATTAGGGAGGAAGATCAACGAGGAGCTCGATATATGTCCCATTTTTTCCTTCCTAGTTTTTTTTTCCCCTTCTTTCTTCTTCCCTCTCGGATTCGAGAAACAAATTATCTCACATATTGATATCAAACTCCTAGCTTTGTTTACTCGATTTTTCTGGTCAAAAATTATCTCTCGTATTCATATCGGACCATTCCTTGCATGGTTGTTGGCTCCTTTCTTTGAAAAATTAATCTCTCATTTCCATACCCAACCCATTGTAACACGATTCTGAAATTATAAAGAATCGATTTTCTTTTGCAATAAACTAATGATTTGTCTCTCCCACTTGTCTTATGCTTAAAACTTGCTTTTGTTGTACATGTTGCTCTAAATCCTTCTAGTCCAGAACCCCCGGCGGTTCCGTCTCATGATCCGCACATAGTGACGGATTTTCACGACAACGTGGGACCCAAGAGATAGATGGTAAGAGTGATGTATGAAAGGGAGGCTATGTATTATTCAAGAATTTAAGAAGAAGAAAAATTCGTTCTCCAATTGATGGTGTATCTTGTTTCTCAAATCTAAAGTTAAAAGTTCAATCTTATCTCTCTCACTCTCTATCTCTCTCTCGCCATATCAATCTCTCTCAACCTAAAGTCAAGCGTTTAAATCTCATATTAATCTCAATGTATCTTAAAAATCTTTCTCGCTAAAGCTAGTGCAAACTTCGAGTCCTTCCGGTCCAAAACCCCGGTGGTTCCGCCTCGCGATCCGCACATAGTGACGGATCTTCACGACAACGGTGTGGCCCACTGCTTCCGGTTGTGGTCGTTTATGAACATCACGAAATACTGCGATCTGGCATGTTACTTCGTGTCCACTTGACACACATCGGTATGCGCCAGCTTCAGTGGTGCATTACGTCTCATCGGTGGCTTTGAGCGGAAAGAGGTCCGGTTTTGCTTACCATCCAAGCAGTCGGTGCACTTCTCAAGATGCACGTCTTCCACCAGAATGAGGTTGTCATCGGAAAGCCTCTTCATCCCCTTCTCTCTCATGTGACACAGTCTCTTGGGCCACAGCTCACCGGCAATGTCGGATGCAACGTTCACTTCTTCTCGGCATAACCGGGTATTCATTAGGTATAGAGTGTTGACTTTCCGGGCCCGAGCCACTATTAGGCTCCCTTTGCTGAACCTCATAACTTCATCGTGTAGCCGACTGACTTATATTAGGTTCATTCGGCACTATGTTTGCCGCTATGCTCAACACCGTCCGGATGGAAGTCATCTTAACTACCGGGGCAAAAATCTCATCAGAGTCCACTCCCTTCTTCTGCTAGAAACCCTTCACTACAATTTGGGTTTTGTATCTCGGCGGGTTTCTGGCATCTATCGGTTTCAGCACTTGTTCCGGAGTGCTATCTTCCCTTTTGGCAACTCCGTTAGTTCATATGTGTGGTTCTCATGCAGGGAATCCATCTCATCCTGCATGGCACTCAACCACTTGCGGCTGTGGGTGTCTCTCTTTGCTTCTTCGAAGCTTTCCGGCTCCCCCTCATCGGTTAGCAACACATGCTCTGCATCCAGAAATCTCCGGGGGGCTCTCCTCTCTCTTAGAGGTTATCTCCGTCGTTGGTTTTCGGCAACCGGTTCCTCCATTTGTTTCTCATTCGAATCCGTTTCAGGGTCTTGACCGGTTCCGGTTTCAACTTCCTCTTCATCTTCTTCGGTCGGTTCGGTTTGTGCTCCGAATCCGGCCGGTTCGTTGAGAGTCATACGGTTCTCGGTTAACATCCGGTTTTCTACCGGTTAAGTCCTCGTGTCCTCAAGCCAGTTTTCAGTGGATGATCCGGAGTTCATCACCTTCTTCTCCGACTCCCAGTCGGCAATGATCCTATCTTCCATGAAGAGTATGTCCCGACTCCGGAACACCCGACAACCGAACTAATCATTGTTGTATCCAAGGAATATGCATGGCCTTGACTTCGGATCTAGCTTTGCTCTCTTGTCCTTTGCAAAATGCACATAGGCGAGACACCCGAACACCATCAGATGCCGGTAAGACACGTCTTTACCGGTCCAAAATTTCTGCGGTGAGTCTCCTTCCAAGGGTGTTGAGGGCGAGTTGTTTATCACATAGGTCGTCGTCATCAACGCCTCAGCCCAAAACATCTTGTCGGCCAAGCAATCGGTGCACTTCTCAAGATGCACGTCTTTCACCTCCGGAATGAGGTTGTATTCGGCAAGACTTCTCATCTCCTTCTCGCTCATATGACACAGTCTCTTGTGCCACAACTCAACGGTAGTATCGGATGCTACGTTCACTTCTTTCCGGCATATCCCGGCATGCATCAGGTACAATGTGTTGATATTTCGGGCTCGGGCCATGATCAAGCTTCCCTTGCTAAACTTCATCCGTTCCGGATGCTACCCATGTAGCCTTCATCATCTAGCCGACCGACTGATATCAGGTTCAACCGAACATCCGGAACGTGTTGGACATCCTGCAGTAGCAACTTACATCTGGTTCATGTCGTCAACAACACATATCCTATGCCGATGATTCGATAGGTCCCTTCATTCCCCATCCGGACACAACCGTGATCTTCAGCTGTGTAGGATGAGAAGCATCTCCTGTCGGGTGTCAAATGGAACGATGCTCCGGAATCGACAACCCACATTGTCTCGTCACCAACAAGATTTAACTCATTCTCCTCGGTAATGAGCATCAGTTCTTCTTCACTTGTTGCGATTGCCGACATTCTCTTCTAATCCGACCCTTTTCAGTCCGAACCGTTCCGGTCCGAACCCTTATTCGAATCGGCACTATCAGTTTCTTTCTCTTTCCAAAAATGCTGACAGTTCTTCTAGAAGTGCCCCGGCTTCCCAAAGTAGAATCAAGTAGGCCTCCCCCTTGACTTCGACCTCGTCCCCGATTTGTCCCAACTTTGGGGACTCCGATATTGGCCTCTTCCTTGGTTGTGGTCAATTTCCATAACCAAGGCCTTCGGATTGGTTCAGGACTCCCGGTCCTTTCGGCGAGCTTCTTCATCTAGCAAGCTTGATATTACCCTTGCTAGGGAAAATTGCTTTCCTTCCAGCCCGGCGTTGCCCAACGTGACAACTAACGTCTCCCAACTATCCGGGAGGGAACCGAGGAGGAGCAATGTGAGTACCTCATCCGCGAGAGGTACTTCCAACGAGGTGGCTTGGTGTATTAGCCCCTGGAAGGCATTCATGTGCTCCGCCATACTAGAGTCGTCTTGGTACTGGAGCCTCACTAACTTCTGGATTACTGAAACCTTATTAACAATATTTTTGTTCTGGAACATGATACTGATCTTCTCCTAGAGTTCATGAGCCTTACTTTCTTCATTGAAGTTGTTGTATAGGCACATGTAGATGAAGCACCGGATGTACGCCATTGTCTTCATGTGCATCACCTCCCATATCGTGGCACGGGAAAAAACCACGGGAGCCCATGGACTCCAAACTATCACTATATGAGAGGAAATACAAAGTGGGAACACAGAGGCAACGATCTTGTGCTCGCGATCTTCGCCAAACAGTGGTTACAACAGAAATTGCTCGTAGCTACTCTCTCTCTCTATACAACAACAACTAATGTGATTGCCCTAACTCATACTTATACTTATATAACTTTTGGGCTATTTACACATATAGCCTCAGTGGGCTTATCCTAACATATTTACAAATATGTCCTTGGATCCAGTGTCGTGAAGATCCGTCACTACGTGCGGATCGTGAGGCGGAACCGTCGGGGTTCACGACCGGAAGGACTCGAAGTTTTTACTAGCTTTAGCGAGAAAGGATTTAAGTTCGATTGAAAGAGAGAGAGATTGAAATAAGATAGAATGCTTGATTTTAGATTGAGAGAGAGCTTAAGATTGAACTCTTGACTTTAGATTTCAAGAACAAGATTAATACATCAATTGGATAACGAATTTTCTTCTTAATATTAATTTTGATATAAAGTACAAAGCTCTTAATAAGAATTTTACATACATTTCATCTTTTTCCCCTCCTCTTTTATAGCTGTCGTCATGCATTTGAGGGTACAAGACATGCATAAAATGCATGTTTGCCATTTGGCGCTCATGTATTACATGTGGTGCATGATAACCACGTCACTCATTTTAGCTCTCATGTATGAGAATTTACATGTAAAGTTATAATGATAGAAATATAACCTCTAAAGAAATGGTTTGGCTTAATGGTAAGCCTATTACTTCCTATCTTGGAGGTGTTAAGTTCGAGTCTTGCTTACATCTTTTTCTTTTGCTTTTGGACCAAATATCTTTGAGACACCATGCACCGCGATCAACCGACCTGACCGATCCATCTGGTCCGCGTCTAGCCTCCTCCGATCGCCGGTTCCGCTCGATCACCGGTTCTGTCCAATCGTCGATTGTCGGTTTTGCCCGGTTTCCGACACCATCCGATTGCCAATTTCGCCGGTTCCGATTTGATTACCGACCACTTCCGATTTGTTTTTTGACCGGTTCAGTATTGCTTATCGACCAGTCCCAATTTGCTTACCGGCTAGTTCCAATTTGCTTACCGGCCGGTTTCGGTTTGGTTTCAAGCTTACCGGCCAATTCCAAATTAATTTCCAGCCGATTCCGGTTCCATTTTATTGCCAGACGGTTTTTGGGAATTTGGCCACATTTATCCATCTAGACAAAGTGGCCAAAGTGCTCTTAGCACAAATGAAAAAATGAGGGATCTCAATCTGGTTATATAGCCAAGGCCTTAACTTTCCTATCTATGTGGGATATTTCACAGTTTTATTTTTCTCTTTTTCTTTTGCAAAACTTCATACCCACATAAGTTGACACTTAGATGTCTGTTTCTTATGTAGTAAAGTGCATCTGAAAGCTCTTCAAGACCTCCATCTTTTTGTACGAAGATATTAAACATATTTAAAATAGTATTTTCACTATTATTGTTTTATATGATTCATACTCGATTTTGTACGTTTTATGTGATTTTCACACCATTGCCGAAAATCTTCACGACATCAGTTCGCACCAGATCCATCCGGATTCACTGGTTCTGGTTTCCGAAACCCTTCTTCATCTGGCTTCTCCGGTTCTTATCTGGAGGGACTGAATTCCCAACATAATAGTGTTTCCACTCGCATGCTTTTACCCAGCTCAGGTTCATTAGTCAAGAGGACATATTGACTAGCATATCGAGTGGGTGCTCTCCTTTCTCTGAGTGGTATCTCCTCCCTCCCATTGTCGGCTCCGGTTTGGATGTCTCTGTTAACTCTTCATCCAACTCGTGTTCGGTTGTTGAAGGTCGACCAACTCCGACTCGTATTTCTCAATCAACTTCTATAGGACTGTTGACTCCGACTCATGTGTATTAGTCAGTTGCTCTGAATCGGTTAATTCCGATTCAGTTGTGCCGACTGGCTATATCCTAACAACCAACTGTGTAGAGTCGACTACTCCTAACTGAACAGTAGTGGGAGTGGACTGGGAAGCAAGTTCTAACTTCTATTGTTTCTAGTTCTCCATTGTCTTGTCTTCCAAGAACACGATGTCCCGACTCCTTACCACCTTCTTGTCGAGTAAGTCACACAGCTTGTAGCCGAATTCATCCTCCGAATACCCCAAGAATATGCATGGTTTCAACTTTCAATTGAACTTCAACCTCTGATCCTTTGTTACATGCATATATGCCAAACATCCGAACACCTTCAAGTGTTGATAGTTTTACCTGTCCACACCCTCTGTGGGACATCACCTTTCAAGGGCACTGAGGGAGGCCTGTTGATCATATAAAGAACCGTGTACATTGCCTCAACCCAATATGATTTCGGCAGCTTTACATGTGACAACATGCTCCTTACTCTTTCCATGATTGTTTGATTCATCCTCTCTGCAAGCCCATTCAGCTTAGGGGTCTTTGTCACCGTATATTCAAGTCTTATGCCTTGGGCCTTGCACAATACACACAGGTTGACCCAAAATTAGAGATGGAGATCATTTTTCTATTTCTGAGATATTGGGGATTGCGTCATAATTCAAACATATGCAACGTTTTTGTATTCAATGGTAAACATGGAGTGAAAGCATATCTACGAAAGTTGAAGGGAGTACTAATGTGACAATTTTCTTTATTGGAGCAAGTGGAAATTCTTTCCTCAGGGGAAATTCAACATGTTCCACTACCCATGTAGTGTAGTTACTGGGTAACCATACTCCATTGTCACACCCATTGTAAGTAGTGTTTTTTACACACATTTATTAATATAATTATGTGTTTTCACCGAGAGAGAGAGAGAGAGAGAGAGAGAGAGAGAGAGAGAGAGAGAGAGAGAGATTATATTATCGTCTTTGGAGGTCAAATATAACCTATGAGACCAAAATTATTACATTTCACGTGATACGTGTGAAAGTGAGTAGTGACTCTCGATGTTCAAGAACTTTACCAATCAATGTTGCAATCGAGAATGCACATTGTGGTTGTGAGAGGAATTCATGCAAGGATTGGGCTCGGTCGAAGAGATGTGGAAAGCATGGTCGAATATGATCAAAGGTAGAGCAATGTATCAAAGTGTGATACTCAAACTCATGAACTTGTTTAGGGCAAAGTGTGCACAGTCGACCACTCTCATCACTTGTGCCCCAATGCCCTATCTCACATCGCAATGCATGTGAGCTAAGTCACATAGAAGCAATGGTTCGAATGGCAGATAACAGTATGGGCTCTAACATGTATCGACGTGTACGATTTCCCCGTTCCGCAAAGAATATGGTTTTGTAGTTAGGTGCAACATGTGTAGTATAATGTGTGAAGCGTTGTCGTGATGTGGCGTGTTTAATGCGAGAAAAAGTAAAAAATTGAGGATACATGCACATTACACAAATACTTCTAAAAATGAAAATAAATCAATAATAAATAATCCTAGGACCTCATTGCATTGAGCAGAGGTGCAAGTAAGATTTAAACCTTGCACCTCCAAGATAGGGTGCAATTAGCTTACCACTAAAGCTACTACTAAATGGTTTAGATTTTGTATATTTCCTTGTCATATTCAGTATTCCATAGGAAACAAATATACAAAACCGTTGTCGTGAAGATCCGCCACTATGTGCGGATTGTGAGGCGGAACCGCCGAGGTTCTGGACCGGAAGGACTCCAAGTTTGCACAAGCTTTAACGAGAAAGTATTTAAGATAGATTGAAAGAGAGAGAGAGAGAGAGAGAGAGAGAGAGAGAGAGAGAGCTTGAGATAGAATAGAACGCTTGACTTTAGATTGAGAGAGATTAAGATTGAACTCTTGATTTTAGATTTGAAGAACAAGATTAATACATCAATTGCCTAACGAATTTTCTTCTTAATATTAATTTTAATATAAAGTACAAAGCTTGCTTGATAAAAATCCCAAAAAATTTACCTTAGTCCTTTCATCTTTTTCCGTCCTCTCTTTTATAGATGCCCTCATGCATTTGAGGGTACAAGACATGCATAAAATGCATGTTTGCCATTTGGCGCTCATGTATTACATGTGGTGCATGATAACCATGTCACTCATTTTAGCTCTCATGTATGAGAATTTACATGTAAAGTTACAATGATAAAAATAAAATTTCAAGAAAATGTGTTGTCTTAGTGGTAAGCCTATTGACCCTCAACTTGGAGGTGCAAGGTTCAAATCTTTACTTTCCCTCCTTGTGTATATGAATAAATATTTATTTATTTATTTATCCATCTAGCCGTCAGTCGCCGGTTGCCAGATCCCGGTTCCGGTGACCGGATGCCGGTTACGTTGCCGATTACCATTGATTCACCGACTCCATCGTCGGTCCGGTTTTGGTTGGCCAAAACCTTTGCAAGTAGCCAGGCCACACCCATTCATCCAATAGCTTAGTTCAAGTCACCTTGAACTCTCTGTGCTCCACACATTGACACAATGATAATAGCTTTTGCTCTACCTTATATATGGTGAGATCCTTATTTCCTGTTTATGTGGGATATCTCACAATTTTGTTTTTCTCTTTGTCTTTGCAAACTTACTACCCACATAAATTGACACTTAGATGTCTGTTTCTTATGTAGTAAAATGCATCTGGAAGCTCTTCAAGACCTCTATTGTTTTATATGAATCACACTCGTTTTCGTACGTTTTATGTGATTTTCACACCATTGCCGAAAATCTTCACGGCATCCACCCCCACCAAACCGCACGTCCTCCGGTACGTGCCAAGAAGAGAGAATGTGAGATTTTGGCAATGGTGATCAACATGACTCCTCAATGTCGAGCATGTCTGTTTCTTTGTACTTGAATCACTGTTGCCACCCAATCCACCATATCATTCGTTTTTTCTTTGCTTTACCATGACTTGTTGTCATGGCCCCTTGCTCTCTTCTTGATGATAATCGTTTAAGTCTCATGAATGTTCCACCTTTGTCTCAATCGTCTCCTTGCTCAAGGCACTTTGACTCGTTCATAGTAGTGTCTTTGATATATGTTTTGATCAAATCCTTCGGATCCTCATGGCTCGCTTGGCCATCGCCATCCCTTGTCATATTTTGCTCAAACTCTTTGTTGCACATATAAGCTTTAACCCTTGCTTCTTCCCCATCACTATCCTTCTCTTGGGTCTTACATCAGTTAATGCCCAAGTCTCTAGAACGAGTGTGGAGGGACCCATACATTTCCATCGTCAACTTTTTTCGTGCAGCACTTAGCCATTTCCATCTTAAAGTTGTTTGAATCAGTATTGACCTTTGCTTCCTCACTGCCAGCTTCTGTCTCTTGGGTCTTACATCGGTTAATGCCCAAGTCTCTAGAACTATTGCGGGGAAAGGCTCTTCATGGCCATTCACCATCTTCGCCTTAACGTCACTTTCCATAGCTATTCCTTCAAACTCATGGGCTTCGTACCCATCGATCCTTTTTATTGAGCAATCCTTTATTATGGTTCTCTCTTCGCCGCATGTATTAGTTTCGACCTTTGGTTCTTCGCCATCACCTCCCGTCTCTTGGGTCTTACATTGGTTCTCGGACGCAATTGCCCAAGTCTCTAGAACAAGTGTGGAGAAAATTTGGTCGTCGTCATTGGTAGTATTATCTTGGTCCTTCTCTTCCATTTCGTCACCATCCGTCTCTTGGATCTCACGTTGGTTAGCGGACGCAACTGCCCAAGTCTCTAGATGAAGTGTTAGGAAAGTCTCCACATGACTATCCACCATCAACTTGTTCATAGCCATCTCCGACTCGATGTCGTTTTCCGTGGCTATCTCTTCAATCTCATGGGCCTCGCACCCATTGGCCTTCTTCATTGAGCAAGCTTCGATTATGCTTCTCTCTTTAGCTTCGACCTTTGGTTCTTCGTCGTCACCTCCCGTCCTCGGGTCTTATATCGATCTTGTTGCATGCTTGCTTCACCGCAACCTAGTCCGCCATAAGCCCGTTCTCTTGGGTATCATCTTCAAGGAGAGTCCCCAATTCTCGTCTATCCTTCATATGCACAGCCTTCAAGAAGTACAAACTCTTGTCTTCCTCCAGTGGCACTTGGTCCATGGCGGGGAGACGACCAAACATCTGGTCGAACTCGTCGTATACCCTCGAGACGCTCATCTTCTTATATTTCTTCTCTATCTATTTCATGAGGACATGTCGAGTCATCCTCGTCGAGTCTTCAGTCGCAAACCCCGCTAATATCGCTTTCTCGAACTCGGACCATGTTGTCTTACCTTCTTGAATCTCGATGATGCGTCTTTAGATGTTGTTGGCGACCACTCTCTTGAAACTTGTGCTTTGCCGCGCTTCAGACACGTCCCTTTGATTCATCTCCCTTTTGTATGCATCAAGGAACTTCGTAATGTTCCTTCCGTTGAATTGACCCTCGAGCTCTACGACACAATCGACGGCCTTCTCCACGCTCGCATCGTTGTCTCGAGATCTCATCATTTTTTTGACGATCAACATCATCCTTTCGAAGTCTCCCGCTTGATTGCTTGAGGACGCCATCTCCAAGTCTTTTTCACGTCGGGTTCACCACTTAATTATGTCATGAAGATCCGTCACTATGTGCGGATCGTGAGGCGAAACCGCTGGGATTCTGGACCGGAAGGACTCGAAGATTGCATAAGCTTTACCAAGAAAGTATTTAAGATAGATTGAAAGAGAGAGAGAGAGAGAGCTTAAGATAGAATAGAACGCTTGACTTTAGATTGAGAGAGATTAAAATTGAACTCTTAATTTTAGATTTGAAGAACAAGATTAATACATCAATTGCCTAACGAATTTTCTTCTTAATTTTAATTTTAATATAAAGTACAAAGCTTGCTTGATAAAAATCCCAAAAAATTTACCTTAGTCCTTTCATCTTTTTCCGTCCTCTCTTTTATAGATGCCCTCATGCATTTGAGGGTACAAGACATGCATAAAATGCATGTTTGCCATTTGGCGCTCATGTATTACATGTGGTGCATGATAACCATGTCACTCATTTTAGCTCTCATGTATGAGAATTTACATGTAAAGTTACAATGATAAAAACAAAATTTCAAGAAAATGTGTTGTCTTAGTGGTAAGCCTATTGACCTCTCAACTTGGAGGTGCAAGGTTCAAATCCTTACTTTCCCTCCTTGTGTATATGTATAAATATTTATTTATTTATTTATCCATCTAGTCGTCGGTCGCTGGTTGCCGGATGCCGGATGCCGGTTACCATTCGGTCGCCGGTCGTCGTTCGCCGGATCCCGGTTCCATCGTCGATCGTCGGTTGCCGGATGCCGGATGTCGGTTACCATTCGGTCATCGGTCGCCGGATCCCGGTTCCATCGTTGATCGTCAGTTGCCGGATGCCGGTCACCGGATCCCGGTTCCGTCGCTAGATGTCGGTTATCATCCGGTTCTGTCGTCAGACGCTGGATCCCAGTTCCGGTTGCCGGATGCCGGTTACCGACGACTCACCGGCTCTATCGTCGGTCCGGTTTTGGTTAGCCAAAACCTTTGCAAGTAGCCAGGCCACACCCATTCATCCAATAGCTTAGTTCAAGTCACCTTGAACTCTCTATGCTCCACACATAGACACAAAGATAATAGCTTTTGCTCTACCTTATATATGGTGAGATCCTTATTTCTTGTCTATGTGGGATATCTCACAATTTTATTTTTCTCTTTGTCTTTGCAAACTTCCTACCCACATAAGTTGACACTTAGATGTATGTTTCTTATGTAGTAAAGTGCATCTGAAAGCTCTTCAAGACCTCCATCTTTTTGTACTAAGATATTACACTATTATTGTTTTATATGAATCACACTCGATTTCGTACATTTTATGTGATTTTCATACCATTGCCGAAAATCTTCACGACACCGTGTGCACAAAACCATGGTTTTAAGCCCATGGTTTTAAGCCCATGGTTTTGTGCATGACATAAGCAAAACCGTGTGCACAAAACCATGGTTTTAGCCCATGGTTTTGTGCATGTCACAAGCATGGAGAGACCTATAAAAGCCTCTAGTTGGGATTGCGTAAGGGGGGGCTCAATAGGTGATAATCACCATCGTCATCATCATCATCAATATAAAATTATTCTTATAATTATACTTCTATTGTTCATCTTCTTTCATCTTTGATACTTCTTATTGTACTTCTTATAATCATCAAACTTTTGATCTATTCAAGGGTAACATTGTTTCTCGATAACTTGGTAAACGTCCTCCCTAGTCAAAGACCCCGGTGGTCCCGTTCGAGCGACACATGCACATGCATCTTCGCGACATCTTTTGGTGAACCCGACGTGAAGAGCGGCAGGGGAGGATGAAGATGGACGAGGAATATCTCATGGAGGCAATGTCAAAGATAATAATGGAATTTTCAAGAGAAGGGAAAAGACGAGATGCGATCCAACAAGCCATCGAAAGCATGGTCGAGCGAGTCGGCTGTTTCGACGGAGGCAAAGTCCAAAATTTTCTAGAGGCCTACAATGCCGAAATGGATTCAAGATGTGTGAATAAAGCAATGAGGCTGGAGTACTTTTGTCGAGTGGTGGCCGAACCAATCTACAAAGATATGAAAGAGCTTCAAAAAGCTCATGATTCGTGGGTGTCCTTCGAAGAAGCTTTACAAGAGGCATATGATCATGAAGAGTCGAAGGGACGAATTCTATATAAGTTTGACCAATGGGTGTCATCGAGGAAGACCCACCAGAGTGCTATGCATGCATTCATTGAGTTTGAGTGTCAGTTCGCTCAACTCTCGGAGCGGGAACAAGGATTGGTGGGGGCGAATAAAGTCTTAATGTTCGTCAAGTCGATTGAACGGAAGAAAAGGATGGAAATTGGAGTCCAACTCGAGGACGACGATGGTGTGAACAGCCTCACTGAAAATTGGGCCGAAGTGAAAAGGGTATGTCAACGACATCACAAGAGGAGGATAGGAATCTTGTCGACAATGTCACGGCCGATGAGGGACGATAGAAGGAGGACAAGATGCAGCAACATGCCACCACCGAAGGAAGCAAGCTTGAAGAGGGAAGGTTCGACGATGCTCGACATAGAAGTCTTTATGAGAGAGGCATTCGAGAATTTAAAGGCGCAAGTTGAGGCTGAAGAGAAACTTCAAAAGGGACAAAAACTTAGGCGAATGATGGTTGAGGAAGAAGAGACCTCTCCACAAATGCAGATTAAGTGTTGGATTTGAAGGCTCAAGTTTGGTACGGCGATACCACAAGAGAAAATGCAGAACAAATCATCTTCTCATCTTGGAAAGAAATAATAGAGAAGGATGAAATCAATGAATCGAGGACGGCAAATGTTAGCCAGCCAGCAAGAGAAGTCCACAATGGGGAAAGAGGGATAATTAATAACCGGGAGCTGATTATTTATAATATAGAATTATTATGATTTTGAGAAGCGAACGGACGGACCCGGAATCGGTATGCCGATCCGGATCCGAACCGGTTCATAGCCAGTTGCCGGTTGGCACCGGTTTGTACCTAGAGCCGGAGACCTATAAAAGGGCCCGGTTAGATTGTAATCATTAGTGGATAATTAATAGATTGTTGTTGTTCTGTATCTTAATCCTTGTTAATTATTGTTCTATGCTAAGTGTAATTCATCTTACGCGTGTATTGTGACTAATGATCTTGCTGATTAGTAACCAATTAGGAATACATTAATAATTCGGTCTAAGTTTATCTCACCGCAACACCCTTTGGTGAAGTGTCTCAAAGGGACACCCTTTGTTAGGCCATTGTTCGGCCCTAGCGATAACACAGTTTTTGGCGACCACGATTCCTGCACAAACACAGCGAACAGCGGCGGGAATGGATGACTAGACCAACAAACGACCCGGTTACGGAGCGAGCAAGAAGACTTGCTGAACAATTGCGAAAGCGAGAGGCTTTCCAACAGGTGGCAAAAGAGATCCATGCGGATTGATCATTTTCCAAAGTAATCCGGCGAGTGGCCGCGGAATCACTCCGCGTGCAACAGACTCCCCACCCGGACGAAGGAAGTAGCTTGAGCAGTCTCCGAGACGCGGAATCCATTTTGCAAGCATTAGCGACAAGGGAAGGCGCTTTGGAACCATTCTCAGCCTTCGAATTAGATTCAGACGGTGAATGCAGCGCCCATTCGAATTACCGCAGCAACCACGACACCCCAGACAGACCGGAGAACGAGCAGTCGGATACCTTGCCAACACCAAAACCGGAGCTAACGAAACTGGAAGCCCTAGACTGGCAAGAGGAGGAAAGACCTCCGACACCGAAAGAAGAGGAGGAAAGACCTCTGAACCCGAAAGAGGAGGAGGAAAGACCTCCGACACAGAAAGAAGAGGAGGGGAGACCTCCGACACCACCAGCCTGTGTTCCGACACCGAACGACGACATGTCGTTCCAATATCCCAAGTACCGGAATGATCCGGACACGGAAGCTCATGTCTATGCATTTCTACAAACCTAGGAAGCAAACCATGTGTCGCAACAGACCGCCGCCAAAGCAGAATGCTCGAAGATTGCAGAGTTCGGCATGACCTTGGAAGGACCAGCCGCGCGATGGCGCTTGACGCACCCTCCTGGCACCATAACAACGTTTGAGGACTTAAAAACCAGATTTTTACAGTTCTTCAACAAGGAGGTGGATCAATGAGAGATGGTCGGCCTATTCTACACTATACGGCAGGAACCTACGGAAACCATTTAGTAATTCGTAATCCGGTTCCAGTGAATGCACAGCCAACTAAATCGAGCACCACCGGAATCAGAGGCTAAAGCAATATTCTTAGTAGCACTCCAGGAACCCCTGCGTACGATGTGCGCAGTGATTGATTTCCGCACCAGCACGATCGACCAAGTCATAGACCGAATCAGGGAGATGAGAAAACAAGCTTGTGGCTAACAATGGGGGCCCTCTAGCATACATTACTGACAGAAGACGACTTACATTTTCGGCAAGCCATACAATGTACGACTTGTCTCAATGTCGGGCACTCAGCAATAGAATGTACTATGCGGACACAGTGCATGTTATACCATTCTAGGGCGCACACAATGGACCGATGCGAATATAACTTGCTAAACCGGCAAGCGGCACCAGTAAGGCAAATTGAACCCAGAGTAATCGGGAGGAGGAAGAAGAACGTTGGCGGCGAGATGAGCGTTACTAGCAGGCGCAAGATGTCCGGTACAGGGACAGAAAAGATGCTCATGACCGAGATCGGCAAGATAGCTACCAAGATTACAACGGTGATCGATATGAGCGATACAACTGGGATCACTCCCCCGGTTACAACCAACGAAGGGAGGATCAAGGCACTTATGAAAACCAGCCCTGACAGGGTTATCGGAACAAAAAATGATTCAACAAAAAATGGAACGCTAGAAAGGAGGACCACCAATGGCAGCCGGACAAGGTCACACTGAGTACCCAACCGGACCAAGGCCAAGCACCTAACCGACCACCAATAGGACCTCAACTGGGTACCGGAGCGAATGCCGAATCCAACAACACCCGGAAAGCGTACTCCTATTATTGTCGGCAAGAAGGAAATTATAGTAATCAATGCTCGGTTAAAAGCTACGAGAAACAACCAACCATAAATATGGTGGTAGAAAAAGTCGTCGACATACAACAAGTCACCACCAAGGCAAAAGGCAAAACAACGGAGTGGGAAACACAGGAGGCAATCCGAAAGTGGGTGAAGAAGGCAAATGAGCGGAATGTGGTTGAGCTTGAACATCAAAAGGAGAAACCTGAAGAGGCCACCGACATGATTCAGCTGGAAAACCCAACATGGCAAGTGTTACAAGAATGTCAAATTATGCTGCAATTGGGTCGGTTATTACAGCTAGTGCCCCGGTTTACGGAAGGGCTGAAATCAGGAATGACCACATCAAATCCGTTGTTGGCTCCTGCGTTCTTCTCAAATCCAAAAGAAGGGCCAATAGTGGTTGACATGAACAGTCCGGCAATCACTGCCATCGTCAAAGGACGAGAACTACAAGGGACGATTGTGGACGGAGGATCGGGCGTGAACGTGATTAGTCTACGGACTTGGAATACCCTTGGAATCCAGGAATGGGAGCCTTGCCCGTTTTGGCTCCGGATGGTGGATACAAGTTCGGTCAGACCTACCGGTTTGATACGGGATTTAGACGTAACTATCGGAGGACACGCATTCCGCATCTTGGCGGTGGTTCTCCAGCTCAATGCACAAGGGGCTTACCCACTGTTGTTGGGCCGCCCATGGCTAAAAATGGTGCATATCAAACAAAACTGGTGGAAAAACATGATTACCTTCCAGCGAGGAAAGGCTAAAGTAAGGGTACCTACCAACCCTCGATCGAGTACCGGCAAGGAGCTGACACCGCTATATGCGGAAGGTGTAAACATGCTCAAGGGGCTTGCTGACAAAGAGGTCAACCAATACTTAGAAGAAAACCCAAAAATTGTACCCCTATTTGAAATCGATGTGGCAGAAGCAATGTCACCATATATAACGCAATCGAATGATGTCGGCGAGGAATCGGATAGGGAAGCTATTAGAGAATTACGGCAAGCACAGGAAGCTTTGGAGAGGGAGATGGCGGTATCCCAACACGTGAAAGCATCCCAGTTAGAGGAATTGAATTTAGGAACCGGGGACGACGCAAGACCGGTTCATATTGCGAAGGAAATGTCACTGGACAACAAGATGGCGATGATCACTTTATTAAAGGAATTCTGGGACGTATTCGCCTGGTCCTATGAAGACATGCGGGGGCTTGGATCCTCCGTTGTACCAACACTAGATACATCTCACTAAGGATGCCAAACCGGTAGCACAACGGCGTTACTAGATGAACCCTAACTATGCGGCAAAGGTCAAAGAGGAAATTGACAAGTTGCTACAGGTCGGTTTTATCCAACCAGTGAAAAAAGCTACATGGTTAAGTCCCATAGTCGTCATGCCGAAAAAGAACGGTAAGATCCGGGTGTGCGTCGACTACCGGAAACTCAATGCGGCAACAGTGACCGACGCCTTTCCACTTCCATTTACGGATGGAGTCCTGGACGCGGTAACCGGTCATGCAGTGTATAGCTTCCTAGACGGTTTCAACGGCTACAATCAAAGAAGGATGCACCCCGACGACCAAGACAAAACGGCGTTCGTCACCGAATGGGGAGTTTTCGTTGCAATGGTAATGATGTTCGGGCTCAAGACCACGCCGGCAACCTTCCAACGAATAATCATAGAAATATTTGGCGAGTTCATCCCGGCATTCATGCAGGTATTCCTGGATGACTTCGTCGTGTATAGTCGAGAAGGAGAACATCTCCAACACCTCCGGCTTTGTCTTGAGAAATGTAGGAGTTATAGGTTAAGCCTGAATCCAACAAAGTGTGTGTTCGGAGTAACAACCGGTGCATTGTTGGGCCATCTCGTCATCAAGGAGAGGATCACAGTAGACCCCAATAAGGTCAAAGCAATCTTAGAAGCACTGGCACCATCCACGGCCAAAGCTTTGAGTCAATTTCTAGGGCAAATCCGGTGGCATAGCCGGATGCTCCGGTATTTGGCCGATCTTGTTACACCGTTGCATGTTGTTAGGAAACAAGTCCCTCCGGATGGGAAGTGAGAAGAACAATGTCAATGAGCAATCTCGGCCGAGGCCAAAACCGGATGTGGAGTACCCGGCTATGGAAGACCCAGTGAGAATCGGATGATGAGTACCCATCAAGAGCCGGATGGTGAAGACCTGGTGAGAACCGGATGTGGAGTACCCGGCAACGGAAGACCCGGTGAGAACTGGATGACGTGTGCCCGGCAAGCACCGGATGAAGCAGGCCTGGTGAGAACCGGCTGAGGAGTACCCGGCAAGCGCCGGATGATGCAGGCCCGGTGAGGAGTGCTCACCGGATGAAGGGACATATTCGTAAATATGTTTCTGAGAGTCCATCGGGGCTATATTTGTAAATAGCCGAAAAGTCATTTTAGTATAAATATGACTTAGGGCAAACTTAATGAGTGTTGTTTTCATTCTTGTTGTCGCGATTGGTAGAGAGCTACCGTGTACAGAGAGAGAGAGAGAGAGAGAGAAAGTGAGCTCAAGATATAGAGAGGTCGTTGCCTCTGTTGTAACCGCCGCCTGTGGCGAAGATCGTGAGCACAAGGTCGTTGCCTCCATGAGCTCACTATTGTAATCATTGTGATATAGTGACAGTTTGGAGTCTGTGGACTCCCGTGGTTTTTCCCTCTCAGGGTTTTCCACGTTAATACCCTATGTACTCTCCTTTTCTTTCTATTTGTGCACTTACCTTCATTCTTTTCTTCATTTCTTCTGTGTTCGACTGTACAAGGTGACTCACTCTTCGGTTGTTGCCGGAGACTATTCCGCGTATTCCCTGTCACATGTCGCAGTTCACCGGACATCGTTTCAATGGACAAATACGAAGGATGAGGCCTATCGAGCACTGAAAGTGCTGCTATCACAACCACTGGTGGTGCAACCACCAGACTGGTCAAAAGAATTCCACGTGTTCATTGATGCGTCCGACATAGCAATCGGCAGTGCACTAATACAATTGACTGAACCGAAATGGTACCAACAGGTTTATTATGCTAGCCGGAAGTTATCCTAGGCGGAACGAAATTATTCAACAATGGAAAGAGAAGCCTTAGGGATGATTTACAGTGTTACCAAGTTCGGGCACTATTTACTGGGAAGGAAATTTTCATTTCATGTCGATCACTCAACGCTATTATATTTGGTCTCAAAGGCATCGCTCACCGACAAGTTGGCCCAATGGACATTGTTGCTACAAGAGTTTGAGTTCGAAATATATCACCGGCCAGGAATACAACATGCGGTTGCCGATTATCTGAGCCGGTTAGATTCCGGCGAGACCGGTGATGGAGTCCCAAATGAGTTTCCGGATGTCGAGTTGTTTAAAGTAACATCAGAAACGGCAGCAGATAACACGGTAGTCGACGAAGACAAGTGGCTAACCAACATGCATCAATTCCTAAGCACGGGACTCCCACCGGAGGAGATGAACCGGGATGAGCGGAAGGGGTTAGCGGTACAAATCCGACATTTTTGTCTACTACAGGACACCCTGTACCACAAAGGCACAGATGGCATATGGCAGTGAGCAATGCGAAGCGACAAAAAGGACACAATATTACGAGAAGCGCATTGTGGCGTTGCCGAAGGGCACTATATCGGGGACGCTACGGCAAGAAAGATATGGCACAGCCGGCTATGGTGGCCGATGACACTGAAGGACTCGGTTTGGTACGCGAAAGACTGTGATTTATATCAACGAATGGGCCAACCAACAGAGCAGGCAAGGATGCCTCACCAGCCAGTGCTACCCTTAAAGCCATTTCAGAAATGTGGGCTGGATTTCGTTGGGTTGTTTAAACCTCCCGCAATGAGAACCGGCAACAGATATGTTATAGTCGCCACCGATTATTGCACCAAGTGGGTAGAAGCTAAGGCTTTGCAGGACAACACTGCGGCATCAACGGCAAAGTTCTTATATGAGTACATCCAATGCCGGTATGGATGCCCGATCGAGTTAATTAGCGACCAAGGCGGACATTTTCTCAGTCAAGTAGTGGAGAGCTTAACAACATTCTATGCAGTGGTGCACAAGCGTAGTAACCCTTATTATCCACAGGCCAATGGATTGGCCGAATCCACAAACAAAACGCTCCAAAACATCCTGCAAAAGATCGTCAATGAAAACCGGACCGATTGGGACAACAAGTTGCATAGTGCACTATGGGCATACCGGACGGCATACAAAACGAGTATTCGGTAAACGTCATTCCAGTTAGCATTTGGACTGGAAGCAGTAATGTTGATCGAATTTCAGGTTCCGAGTTTGCGGATACAGGTTAGAGAATGACTAAGTGAAAAGGAATCGGAAAAAATCCAGTTAGCCGCATTATGTGAACTCGAGGAGCATCGAATAGCAAGTCTCATGCAGTTGGAACTAGAGCAGCGACGAAGGAAGGCATTTGTAGATCGGCACCGGAAGGGCAATGAAAAGATGTTCGGGATCGGCAAGCCGGTACCCGTGTTCCAGACCCAGATGGGTCAGATGCCGGGAAAGCTACGGTTTCGGTGGACCGGACCGTATTGGATAATGCGGGAATTCAACAGTTCATAACAGCTCAGAACGCTCGCCAGTGAAATAATGGGCAAATGGGTCAATGGGTTTCGACTCAAACCATATTGTGGACCTATGCCACAGAATCCGTTCAAGCAGACGAAGGCTGATGCAACAGTATGGGTGCTACATCATTAGCTCCTTCGACATAAGTCTAGTAGCCATGCCCGAGCAAGTACTGGTGCATCTTGTACGACCAAGATGCGTAGTTTCTCCTATTGAGCTTTTTAGGTTAGAAGCGAGCTTCCCATTCCTCTGTCCATGTTCTTGTCTTTTCTTTTTCGAAAACAAGAAGCTTTGTCTCTGTCTTGTTCACTTCCTTTTCTGTCAGTTGCTCTGATATCATGTGAAAGAATATGTGTGTGGAAGCGTATGCAATAGACACCGAACCAAGTACACAATCGGTTTCGGAAACTCGACAGTTAGGTAAACACAGAGAATGGATAACCAATGGGAGAGAGAGATTGAGAAGTGAAAACAACAATATTTTGATTACAAAAAGACTCAGTATATACAACAGTGCTCAGAGTGCACTTTATATATAAGCCCTTGACGAGTGGACTGACACAAGTACCATAAGTACTTGAATGCTCATAAATGAGCCTGACACCAATTCTGCCTACAATATTCCTATTTACTATAATAGGAATATAGGCCCTCGACTGCCTTTTTTGGATTTTAGCCGACTCGGCACACCCGAATTGAACTCTATTCGATTCAGCTCTCGTCTCTTCAACCAATTTGGCCCATTTTGAGCTTGTCTCTCAACAAAAGGGTTCGAAGTATGCTAGCACATGCTAAACTATCCAAGACATTTTGGGTTGATGCACTAATGACAACAATGTATGTGACTAATAGATCACCCTTAGCACCCTTGGACAGAGATACTCCACAAAGGGTGTGGACCGGCAAAGACTTGTCTTACCAACACCTGAAGATGTTCAGTTGTCTTGCCTACATGCATGTGGCTAAGGATCAAAGAAGAAAATTGGATCCAAAATCTCGGCCATGCATATTTCTCGGCTACCGTGACGACAAATTTGGCTACCGACTATGGGATTTAGTCGATAAGAAGGTCTTTCGGAGTCAAGACATAGTCTTCATGGAGGAGAATACTATTGTCGACTGGGAGGGTTCGAACACATTCTTCCAAACAATCAAAAGGTGACAGCCGACTGAAGAACATGGAGAGCCGATCGAATTTGGACAAGGAGTCGGGTCAGTTAGAAGCTAGTCAAGAGTCGGAGTCGGATCCGATGAAGAACCAGTGGATGTACTTTTGGTCCTCGAGCAAGTCACATATAGTGAATGTACTTTTGGTCCTCGAGCAAGTAGGAGGTTCCCTCTATGGAGTGTCCATCCTCCGAATGAGAAGCCAGCACGGATGTCGTCTTCGTCAAGTTGTCTGACTGAGATCAGTGGTTGTGAGAGACCAGGTACATGTCGGACATTGTGTAGTACAAGTGTAGAGCCACCTAGAAGGTTGAGCTCTACAATGCCAATTCCAATTGTGGCACATACTACGAATTTCCAACTCAAACTGAGTCGAAGTGCTGAGCCGAGTATTGCCGAAACTGAGTTGACCTCCTCATACTAGCCACCCTTCGGATCAGCTCGTTGAGCTTTATCATTCTTTGCTTTGAGGGCATAGAAATCGGCCTTGATGTGTCCAAATTTCTTGCAATAATTGCAGGTTTGACTATCCCGAGACTTACTCCGGCTTCATTGATTTGTCGGCGGTCGGGAAGAACTTCTCCCATGAATGTTCGGTTGGTCGGCCGAACTCCTGTACTACATAAGTGTCATTGGTCGAATTTTTTGCAAATGATTTCCTCCGAGCAGCTTCCATCAGGATTGAACTCGTGACTTCAAACTACTTTATGGCAGCAGTCGATGCATTGCACACAGTTGTGACGAAAGTTTCCCACAAAGGGGGGAGACTACTCATGAGCAGCATTGCTTTTAGCTTGTCTTCAATTGTCATCCCCTGCGCCGAAATTTGGGAGCTTAAGCTTTCATACTCATTGAGGTGTATCTAGACCGAGTCGGATTCTTTCATCCGAACACTGTAAAGGTGTTGAATCAAATATATCTTTGTGGTGGAAACGTTCTTTTCATAGGTGTCCGAGAGTGGCTTCCATAGTTGGAATGTAGTCGGACATGATTGCACTCTGAAGTACGCTAACTCCGACAAGTGCATTTGAATGGTGGCTCGAACAACTCTATCAAGCTTTGTTCACTCTTTCGGTTTGTACCCTTCTAAAGCATTTTCTGTTTCGATTGGATCAATCGGACCCTTGACTATCAAATAGTCCTACATTTGCTCCTTCCAGAAGTTGAAGTTCGATCCATCAAACTTGTTGGGAAATTGGTCTCTCCCGATGGGACCCAGTGATGAATGAAGAGGACCTAGTGAGAACCGGAAGAGATCCGGAAACCGGAGGAGACCCGGTGAGAACCAGAAGAGAGACATATTCGTGAATATGTCTTGAGCAAGCCTATTGAGGCTATATTTGTAAATCGGACCCTTGACTATCAAATAGTCCTGCATTTGCTCCTTCCAGAAGTTGAAGTTCGATCCATCGAACTTGTTGGGAAATTGGTCTCTCCCGATGGGACCCAGTGATGAATGAAGAGGACCTAGTGAGAACCGGAAGAGATCCGGAAACCGGAGGAGACCCGGTGAGAACCAGAAGAGAGACATATTCGTAAATATGTCTTGAGCAAGCCTATTGAGGCTATATTTGTAAATATCCCTAAGTTCATATAAGTATAAATATGACTTAGGGCAATCACTTTAGTGTGTGTTGTTATTTTTGTGATTAACATATTGTTGTATGTGTATAACTACTGTACAAAGAGAGAACGAGAGCGAGAGAGTAGCTACGAGCACTCTTTGTTGTAACCAACGTCTGGCGACGATCGTGAGCATGAGGTCGATGCCTCTGTGCCTCCACTTTGTATTTTCTCTCATATACTGATAGTTGGAGTCTGTGGGCTCCCGTTGTTTTTTTCCCTATTAGGGTTTTCCACGTAAACATCCTGTGTCATTTTTGTGTACTCTCTCGTTCATCCCCATTTCTGTAATTCAAGACTCGGTTGTGGCCAAGCGATATTCCGTGCTATTCTTCACAAACTGGTATTAGAGCAAACAACACAGGAAATGGAAGAATCGTTCGACGGCATGTTCAAGCTCACTGGCTCCAACTACTTAGTGTGGAAGTCAAAGATGAGGGACATGCTAGTGGTTAAAGATCTTTGGTTGCCGGTCCAATTCAGGGACAAGAGACCGGATAAGATCGATGCCACAGTGTGGGAGGTGATGCACATGAAGATGACGGCATACATCTAGTGCTTCATCGACATGAGCCTGTACAACAACTTCAATGAAGAGAGCAAGGCTCATGAACTCTGGGAGAAGATCGGCATCATGTTCCAAAACAAGAATGTTGTTAATTAGGTTTCGGTATTCCGAAAGCTAGTGAGGCTCCGGTACCAAGATGGCTCCAATAAGGCGGAGCACATGAATGCCTTCCAAGGACTGATCCACCAGGCAACCACGTTGGAAGTACCTCTCGCCGATGAGGTACTCGCATTGCTCCTGCTCGGTTCCTCCCGGATATCTGGGAGACGTTAGCGGTCACGTTGGGCAACGCCAGGCCGGAAGGAAAACAGTTGTCCCTAGCAACAGTAAAATCAAGATTGCTAGATGAAGAAACTTGCCGGAAGGACCGGGAATCCAGAACCGATCTGAAGGCTTTGGTCACGAAAGATGATCACAACCGGGGAAGAGGCCAGTATCAGAGTCCCCAAAACCGGGACAAATCGGGGATGAGGTCGAAGTCAAGGGGGATGCCCACGTGCTTCTACTTCAGGAAGTCGGGAAACTTCCAAAAAAACTGCCGACATTTCCAGAAGGAGAAACCGGCATTACCAATTTGAAGAAGAGTTCGGACCGAAACGGTTCGGACCGGAGAGGCCCGGATCGGAAGGGAACGTCGGCAATCGCGACAAGTGAAGAATAACTTATGCTCATTACTGAAGAGAATGAGTTAAACCTTGTCGGGGATGAGACAATGTGGGTTGTCGATTCTAGAGCGTCGTTCCACCTAACACCGGATCGGAAATGCTTCCCATCCTACACAACCGGTGATCATGGTTGTGTCCGGATGGGGAATGAAGGTACATGCCGAATTATCAGCATAGGAGATGTGTTGTTGACAACATCAACCAGATACAAATTGCTATTGAAGGATGTCCGACATGTTCAGGAGGTTCGACTGAACCTGATATCAGTCGGTCGGCTAGATGATGAAGGCTATACGGGTAGCATCCGGAACAGTGTTATGAAGTTCAGCAAGGGAAGCTTGATAGTGGCTTGAGCCCGGAAGATCAACATATTGTACTTGATGAATTCCCGGATATGTCGGGAAGAAGTGAACGTAGCATCCAACACTGCATGTGAGTTGTGGCACAAAAGACTATGTCACATGAGTGAGAAAGGGATGAAGAGGCTTGCCGAAGACAACCTCATTCCGGTAAAGGACGTGCAACTTGAGAAGTGCACTGATTTCTTGGCCGGAAAGCAAAACCGAACCTCCTTCCGGTCAAGACCACTGATGAAACGGAATGCACCACTAGAGATGGTGCATACCGATGTGTGTCAAGTGGACACTAAGTTACATGCCGGATCGTAGTGCTTCGTGACGTTCATAGATGACCACAATCGGAAGTTGTGGGTCTTGTTGAGATCGACGCTTTCCAAAAACTTCACCTCTCGGCCACAACCGAGGAAACACGAGTCAATGCAGAAGTAAATCAAAACACAGAGAGAGACTCGAATGCACAGGGTTTAGCGTGGAAAACCCTAGACGGGAAAAACCACGGGAGTGCAAGACTCCAACTATCACTATACGCAGGGAATGTACAATGGCGAGCTGCAAGGCGACGACCTTGAGCTCGCTGTCCTCGCCACAGGCGGCGGTATTACACAGAGGCGTCGACCTCTTCCTTTCTCTCTCTCTCAGCTGCTCTCACTTCGCTCCCTCTTCGTGGAAAACAGAAACTGAGCAACAACTACAAAACTGTTTGCCCTAAGTCATATTTATACACATATGACTTTCGGGCTATTTACAAATATAGCCTCAAGGGCCCTTGGCAAACATATTCACAAATATGTCCCCGCATCCGGATCTCTCTCCGGGTACATTCGTCATCCGGCTCCGTAACCGGGTCTTCACCATCCGGATCCGGAACCGGGTCTTCATCATCCGGCTCCGTAACCGGGTCTTCATCATCCGGCTCCGATACCAGGTACTCCTCATTCGGGTCTTCATTCCCGATTCCCGGACATCCGACCATCACATCCGGAGGGACCGTAATCCCAACAGGTCTCACCATTGAAAACGAAGGATCAGGTGCTATCCGTCTTCAAGGAGCTCCACAAGAGAGTGGAAAGAGAATTCGGTCGGAAACTGAAGGCGGTTCGAGTAGATAATGGAGGAGAATAACGGGGGCAGTTCGAGGAGTAGTACCGGTCGAAGGGAATCCAGCTCGAGTTTACTATGCCGAAGACGTCCGAACTAAACGGGCTGGCCGAAAGGATGAACTAGACCATAATGGAGAGAGTCTGGAGTGGGCTTGCACATGCAAAGTTACCCAAGACGTTTTGGGCTGAGGCGCTGACGACGGCGACGGCGACCTATGTGATAAATAGATCACCCTCAGCACCCTTGGAAGGAGACTCACCTCAGAAAGTATGGACCGGTAAAGATGTATCTTACCGGCATCTGAAGGTGTTCGGGTGTCTCATATATGTGCATGTTGCAAAGGACAAGAGAGAAAAGTTGGATCCGAAGTCCAGGCCATGCATATTCCTTGGATACATCGATGATGAGTTCGATTACCGGGTGTGGGATCTGGTAGACAAGAAGGTGTTCCGAAGTCGGGACATAGTCTTCATGGAAGACAGGACCATTGCTTACTTGGAGTAGGAGAAGAAGATGATCAACTCCAGAAAATACAATGAAAACCGACCTAAGGACACAAGGACCTACCCGGTTGAAAACTAGATGTTAGCCGGTAACCGGATGACACTCGACGAACCGGCCGGATTCGGACAAGAAACCGAACCAACCGAAGAAGAAGAAGAAGAAGACACTAGAACCAGACAAGATCCCCAATCGGATGAGGATGAGGAACAAACAGAGGAACCGGTAGTCAGAAACCAAGGACGGAGATATCCTCTCCGAGAGAGAAGAGCCCCCCAGAGATTTTCGGATGCAGAGCATGTGTTGCCAACCGATGAGGGGGAGTCAGAAAGCTTCGAAGAAGCAAAGAGAGACACCCACAGCCGCAAGTGGTTGAGTGCCATGCAGGACGAGATGGATTCCCTGCATGAGAACCACACATATGAACTGGTGGAGTTGCCGAAAGGGAAGAGAGCACTCCGGAACAAGTGGGTGTACAAGCTAAAACCAGGAGATGCCGGAAATCCACCAAGGTATAAGGCCCGAATCGTGGTGAAGGGCTTCCAGCTGAAGAAAGGAGTGGACTTCGATGAGATCTTTACCCTAGTAGTAAAGATGACATCCATTTAGACGGTATTGGGCATAGCGGCAAGCATGGACCTCGAGGTAGAGCAACTTGACGTGAAGACGGCATTCCTCGATGGTGACCTCGAAGAAGAGATCTACATGCATCAACCGGAAGGATTTGAGAGGAAAGGGAAGGAGCACCTAGTGTGCCAACTGAAGAAGAGCCTATACGGGCTGCAGCAAGCTCCCCTGAAATGGTACCGGAAGTCCGAATCCTTCATGACCGACCAAGGGTACCACAAGACGTAGGCCGATCACTGCGTGTTTGTGAAGAAATTTGATGGAGGAGATTTCCTGATAATCCTCCTATATGTGGATGATATGTTGATCGTTGGACGAGACCAAGGAAAGATTCAGATGATGAAGAAGGCTCTAAACCGGACCTTCTCAATGAAAGACTTGGGGCCTGCAAGACAGATATTGGGAATGCACATCATCCAGGACCAGTCTAAGAAGCTGTTGTGGTTGTCACAAGAGAAGTATGTGACAAAGGTGCTTCAACGGTTCAACATGTTAGAGGCGAAACCGGTCGGATCAACACTTCCGGCCAGAAAATAAAGCCCGAGGAAAAAGGAGGAGAAGACGGATATGATGAAGATACCATATGCCTCTATCATCAGGAGCTTGATGTACGCGATGGTATGTACCTGGCCGGATATTGAATATGCAGTCGGAGTGGTGAGCCGGTTCATGAGCAATCCCGGAAGAGAGCACTAGAACGCAGTCAAGTGGATACTCCGATATTTGAAAGGCACCACGAGTATGTGCCTTCAGTTTGGCTCCGAAAAACCCCAACTCAATGGTTTCACGGATTCGGATATGTCAGTTGATGCAGATACTAACCGGTCGACATCCGGATATGTCATGACCTATGCAGGGGGAGTTGTTTCGTGGTAGTCGAGGTTGCAAAAGACGGTTGCATTGTCAACCACGGAGGCGGAGTACATGGCAGTTGTAGAAGCCGGCAAGGAGATAATCTGGATGAAGGACTTCATCAAAGAGCTAGGGATCCAACATGAGGAATAGCGGCTCTACTGCGATAGTCAAAGCACCACCCACCTTGCAAAGAACGCGGCCTACCATTCCCGGACGAAACATATCCAACGGAGGTACCACTGGATCTGAGAGAGAGTAGAAGATCAAGAGTTCGTGTTGACGAAGATCCACACGGAAGAGAATGGGTCGGATATGCTGACCAAGGTGTTGACAACCGACAAGTTGGACGCGTGTCGAAAGCGGATGAGGCTGACGAGACATCCCATGCCAGAGTGAAGGGGGAGATTGTTGGGAAATCGGTCTCTCTGGATGGGACCCGATGAGAACCAGAGGAGACCCAGTGAGAACCAGAAGAGAGACATATTCGTAAATATGTCTTGAGCAAGCCTATTGAGGCTATATTTGTAAATATCCCTAAGTTCATATAAGTATAAATATGACTTAGGGCAATCACTTTAGTGTGTGTTGTTATTTTTGTGATTGACATATTGTTGTATGTGTATAACTACTGTACAAAGAGAGAACGAGAGCGAGAGAGTAGCTACGAGCACTCTCTGTTGTAACCGTCGTCTGCCTAAGATCGCGAGCACGAGGTCGTTGCCTCTGGGCCTCCACTTTGTATTTCCTCTCATATAGTGATAGTTGGAGTTTGTGGCTCTCGTGGTTTTTTTCCCTATTAGGGTTTTCCACGTAAACATCCTGTGTCATTTCTGTGTACTCTCTCGTTCATCCCCATTTCTGTAATTCAAGACTCGGTTGTGGCCGAGCGATATTCCGCACTATCCTCCTTAGACTCATCTCTGATGAGCCAGATGTTGATGCCATCTATGTCGGTTTGGTAGACTCTATCCAGAGTCAACTACGAACAGTGGTGGGATGCAATCGTCTAGCTCACCCGATATCGTTCTAGTCAGATTTGGACACGAGTCGAATCGACTTCAACTATTGGAAGAGTTGGGTGCTAAACTTTCTCGGAGTGGCTACGATGAATAGAGGGACAGAGCCCACTAGTCTTCCAGAATGTCGCCTAGCCAAGTTGATCACGGTTAACTGCTGATTCAATTCCAATTGCCGATTCCAAGAGGCCAATCACAGATTATGTGCCTTCGTGATGATTATCCAGGCCGATCCTACTTCGAATGACAACAACGATGAGAGGGACGGAGCCGACTGGTCCTCCTGAATCTCTTCTAGCCGAATGAAGCACAGTGGACAACATCGAATGAAGGTAGGGGTTGTTCCTTGGAGCCCAATTTGCTACAAGTGGTTACAACGAGCTAGTGGACAACGTCGAATGGCCTATTCGATTGCTGTCTAACCTGATGAAGCACAATTGAGGCAGAACTTGCAAGACAAAGTCTCACTCCGAGCAGCTACAATCACAGAAGTAAAGTACAACCAATTGGCTTACTTCAAGAGTGATTTAGCTCAGTGAAGTGCATACCTTTCAGGTGTTTTCTCTTCTTTGAAAATGATCTTGTAGAAGTTGTCGGCTAAGAGATTTCAGTCTGACAAAAATCTCAGAATCTGTTCTATCAAGGTGAGATGTTGATGAAGACAGAAGGACAACCAACTGCAAAATCAAAAGAGCACCAAGCTCTGATACTAGATGTTGGAGGCGGTCGTCAGGTGCGGAACAAGAATCAACACTCTTTAGAGTTGAAGCTCTTTAAGGGTTCAAAGAAACAGATTAAGTGATCAAGACAACTAATTCATATGACAAGATCAACAAGAAAGACAGAGAGAAGAAGTACGCCAAAGTAGGCACACAATAATGTAATTGTATAGCATTACAATGGCACAATATACAAAATGAACAACCACCCTCAAGCTAGGTTACAAGAGTCAGTTTAGATACTAACTGACTTAGGGCAACTGCCCTTTCCACTATTTATAGAAATAGCCTAAACCTAGTGTGTCCAATGGGACAATGTGAATACGGTCATTATATACCCATATTCGACAGAACATACAAAGGTGACTACAAAGGCAGGGAGGGCACGAAGTGGGGCGATGATGAATGAGGGTTGTGTGTGTGTGTGTTTGAGGAGGATATATTGAGGGATGAGGAGGTAGGCAAGAAGATATGTACAAGGATATATGATCACAAAAGTATACATGTAATCACATATGTAAGTGCATAAAAGAATCCTAAACAAAGACATAAGCCAATGATGATGCAATCGAAATATATAATCAAGGCCTTTAGACTCGGTACACATGCAATGCCCAAACTAGTGCATGCAATACGCAAATGAGTTATTGAGCTCATATGTGTGTGACATCATTTTCATTTCAAGCATGTATAATATGAATTTCAAATAATATAATATCGTATGTAATACACAATAGAGGCATAAACCTCATATGCATACATAATGCATATACAATTTATACACATAATATACGACCAAGCCAACATAAATTAATTGTTTATGCTTGAACATAATGAGTTAAACATGTATAAGCATGGGAAAAGCAAAAATAGAATAAAAACTATTGATTAATGGAAAGAAACAATTAAAGTTCTTTTGTTGGCAACATTCTGGATATGCCCCTCAAACAACACATTGATCGATTATCATCAAAAAGAGAAACAAATCAACAAAAGAAACATTAGAAACTCACGCTAGTGCCAATTGTTAGAGTAGATTCTAATTTAAGCTGGATAGTAATGCAATATACAAGAAAATAAAGAGACAGAGACAAAAAGAAGGGTGTCGATCCACCCAACCCATGAACAAAGGGATCAAGAGGGATTTGAGCCTTGAACAACATCAAATTGGCTTCTATTGTACTTGTTACTAGTACTCACTCACCACAAGAGTTTATGCACCACGAGATGACAGTCTCAACATAGTCGAATGATGCCCCAATGGGGTTAGTTGGGCATCATATTTATAGCCAGAGCCAAGGGTTCAGCCCTCAAACCAAGTTCACGCTTGGCCCTTAAGGGTTAACTCAATCCTTATGATTAAATGTAATCCTCTTGTCTTTACATTCTTGATTAACCATCATACTCTATCCTCGTGTGTAGAAAACTATGATATAAACTACCATTTGATAAGTTATGGTTATTCCCATAACATTAAGGATGGCACAAGGCCTGGTAAACTTTGGATCTTGGTATTTCCTACATCTAATGTTGAATCTTCATCCTGCATGATATGTACTTACCATTTGTGTGTCTACTTCTAGCCATTTACATGTTACATATGGAGTTTATCCACGAGATTTGAGGTGGTATCTCTATTCCTCCAATTGTAGATGTAGGCATTGGCAGATACAAATGTGAATTGCATCAGGTAATGCTCATTGAGGGTGAGCTCAAGTTGCCTCTTGAAGTCACATTTTGTTTCATGAGTTGTTAATGATACATATTCTTTATCATTGGAACATGTGATCAAGAGGATATCATCTTCTTTCTTTCTTTTTAATGGAAAGAATGCTACAAAGAACTCATATAGTAAAATATAGCCCTCATACCCACATCAACCAACATGTCGAGTAGCAAAAGCCCTCATGCATGGTCCATCCAAGACGAGGGGCGGAAAAAGCCATCTTGATGGAGCATATCTCCACTTTATTCTGTCCCCAAAAGAGGTGAAGACCTCTGCCTTTTTCCAAATTTCTCAAAAATGTTGTTGCTTACGAAACACAGCCTCATCCTCACCAGTTATTGCATCATATTGACCTCTTAGAGTATGTAGTAGCATCAACCATATGTCCTTGACTAACTCAAGAACATTATGTTTGACTTCCTGAAATACACATTTACATCTTGCCTTCCACAATACCCGAAGTACTAAAGAAGATATTGTAGACCAAACCTTGTCCTCTTCTAAATAGCAAATTGTTGAAGGATAAGAGACCTCCAATACATGTCTTCCATCATAGAGGAGCAAAAAATCAACATACTCCTTTTCATAAAATTTTATGTATTTCTTCAACCAACCTTCCCCATCTTACAAAACCCCATGTGTACACCTGTTTACCATAAATAGGATACAAAATTCTCAACATCCTTTTCCAAACTACTCTAGCAATAGGACATACCCATAAAACATGGTGAACCGATTCAATGGAAAACCACAACTATCACATTTTAAATCATGGCAATCGCCCCGCATCCATGATTACACAGGAATGTCATAATGTATCAACAACCATCTAAACAATACAACTTTTTTAGGAATTTGCATGGCCCATAGTCATTTCCAATAAGCATTCAACCAAGAGTCTTGTACATTACCAAATCTTGATACATTAGGTGTGGTTGTTATGCCAGTGGCTTGTAAATTTTGGGGATAAGAAAGTGAAAGATGTGGAAGCTCTGTTGGATTGAGAAGCAAAGAAGCTAGGGTGGCAAATCAAGAGGGCATGTAAGATCAACATCGAAAAGAGGCAACGTGATCATCGATCGTTGGGACGTTGCACCGAAACTCGAGGATCTCCCCTATAAGCTCCACTCCATAACTTATCTTCTCTGATTATTCTTTTCTTCTTCTTGTCCTCAACATGCTTACTATCTTAGGGTTCCATTTTCTTCTTCTTCATGAATTTAGGGGTTCTTAGTTCATGTTTAATTTCTTAGTTCTTATTGTAATCAAAATATTCCAAAATCTTATAAACCCTACTTTATAAAGGGAATTTCTTTCATAATCCAATGTTTTCAACTTATAAAGTGGACAATCTAGACTTAATATTGTAAAATCTATTCACAATCTCAAATTCTTTGGGTTAATTACGTGTTAATCTCGTGCACAATTTACTATTCAGATTGTGGCTACGTTCGACTCTAACTTACCTTTGACTCTAACCTATGTTGGACTTTGATTTACCTTCGACTCTATAAAGCGTTGTCGCGAAAATACGACTAGGATATGTGAACTTGAGGCAGGACCCCGGGGCCTCCAACCAGAGGACATCACATTCGTGGGTTTATACTTTTAAGAATTAACGAAAATAAGAAATTTTAATAATTTTCATTAACAAAGGAAAAGAAATTACAATATGTCCCAAGATTGGGATTCATAAGTTTTAGGTTTACTTGGATTAATAGAAAAGAAAAATTAGGGGTTTTGAGAGATATGGCTTCCGTAGGGAAATTTAGGGTTTATGAGAGATATGGCTTCCGTAAGGAAATTAGGGTTTATGAGAGATATGGCTTCTGTATGGAAAATTATGGTTTATGAGAGATATGGCTTCCGTAGAGAAATTTAGGGTTTATGAGTGTTATGGCTTAGATAAGATCAAGGAGCTGAGAAGGAAAAGAAATTAAAAATATATGGAGAGAGCGTGAGTGTAAAAAGAATGGAATATATATGGAGTTCTCCGTTGATCATCGCCTTCAATGTTACTTTGCATGTCCACTTTTAGTTGCATCTATTTTTAGTTGCATGGCTTTTTCTTTTAGTTGCATGCAACCGTCCACATGACCTTTACTTTAATTAGCCACATGATCCTATCATATGTTTGTCTCGATCACTGCCCATCCAATCCGTCTGGTCCGCGTCCAACCTCGTCCGATCGTCGGTTCTGTCCAGTCGCCGATTTTTTATTGTTGGCTTCGCCCGATTTTTGACTCCATCTGATTGTCGGTTTCGCCGATTCCGATTTGATTACCGACTGGTTCCGGTTTGCTTTCTGGCTGATTCCAAATTGCTTTCCAGCCAGTTCTGGATTGCTTTCTGATCGGTTCTGATTTGCTTACCGACCGGGTTTCGATTTTACTTACCGATCGGTTCCAGTTTTGATTACCGGTCGGTTCCAATTTTGCTTACCGACCGGTTCCGATTTTGCTTACCAACTGGGTTCTGGTTTTGCTTACCAACCGGTTCCCGATTTTGCTTACCAACCAGTTTCTAGTTTTTGGGAACTTGGCCACCATCATCCATCAAGACAAAGTGGCCAAAGTGATCTTAGCACAAATAAAAATAAGGGATCTCAAGGTGCTTATATAGCAAGAGCCTTAAGTTTCTTATCTATGTGGGATAAATCATAGTTCTATTTTCCCTATCTTCTCAAACATCCATATTTCTATAACATGCCATTAAGCTAATATAAAGTACTTATTTTATTATTTATTTTTTTACATAGTGTGAGAAGATTCACACGACAGCGTTCAACTCTTTCGACTCTGACGAGCCTTCGAGTCATCCATCCACTCTGGTTCAATTCCTTAATTGTCCCGATCAAGGAACACACATGTACTCTCATAACTTCACAACATCGTATGAACAAATGCTTATAGAGAAAAGCACAGTGTGTGAAAAAGTGTGTAACACACTTTATTGTAATATGTGTGAACTATCTAGTTACATGAAGAACTAGATTGTGACATCTAGTTAGTTGTCAAGTGTAAACATGGCCAAATAATATTAGATATTCTTATGATAGAATCATACTTGAGTTGATGTCAATGACTAGACTCCACCAACCACATTTATTGTGCCAGTCCCTTGAGAACTTGTATATAAGTCTCATTGAACCTTTGTGTTTAGTTGATGTTTTATAGTCAATTAATATAATTTTCTCTTGAGTGCATAAGTTGCAATCCCCCTCTTGAGTATTTTTCATATCTTCTTGTTTTCTCTTATTCCTTATCTTGTTCATACACCCACCATCACACACGTACTTCGCCTTTCGCACACTAGCATTCTTTACAAAAGTATAGTCGGGTTTGTTGTCTCCATTTGTGTTTGTTGCAATGTTAGGTGTACCCAAGAAATGTGCTCAATGATCATTGAGAGGTGAGAGTTTGCTTTATTTAGTGTCGCTTCTCACCTAGAAGCATTCTCAATTTTCAATGGCATGTGGCCTATGTCACTAATCCATCAACCAAGAGGAGGAATGTACAACAATATATAATGTTACCGTAAAATCCATAGTCTTTGTCTCATCCTAATATGGCACAATTAAGCTTGAAGGGACATGTGCATTGATCATATTAACCTCAACTACACTTGGTATTTAAACACGCTTCTTAGAAAGTGTAAAGAATCAGATATGATTATATGCAATGGAAGAGGCGTGTGTGTGTGTGTGTGTGTGTGTGTGTGTGTGTGTGTGTGTGTGTGTGTGTGTGTGTGTGTGTGTGTGTGTGTGTGTGTGTGTGTGTGAGAGAGAGAGAGAGAGAGAAGAGGAAAGGAGAGAAGAGAAGAGAGACAAAGATAGATAAGAGAAAATGAAGTACTCAAGGTGTATATTAACAAGGAGAATATTTAGTACAAAAATGTAGCATTACCAAGAGCAACAACCGACACTATATGAAGGTGTTTTATATAAGGTCGCCCTCTCTCATCATTAACTTACTACAACACCTACTTTCTCTCTATAACTTTGGGGAATGTGAAGACTCATTAGTCATGGGGAATATTGAACTCATTAGTTATGTGTGATAGAATATGATTCTATGACACATAGTTAATGTGCAGAGAGTAGTGGTGACTTTTGACCTTTGAGTGCTCATAGATTCTCAAAGGGTGTGTTCACACACTAGACTAGGTTGAGCTTGATTCTCAACAGAAAGAATTTGCTAAAGTAGGCTAACCATTTACCTAAGTTCAGACCCGATGATCACCAAGTAGATAAGGTTGCCAATAATTTGTTGATATTATGGTTCATGGACAATGAAGTAGGAGTTAATATGCATCTTATGGTTCCATTTGAGTGGACTTGCAATCAACATGAAGGATTTAAAATGCAATTACTTTAGGAAAGAGAAATCCCACAAGTTGTGTTCAAAGACAAGATTCTCAACAATCAAGTGGAGATGGCGAGGTCGAATTTGATTATTGAAGATGATGAAGAATTACTAAAATATATTGGAGGAGATATCCTTCGTTAATGTATTATAGCCATTGGAAGAACTTGGCTATTTAACTAGTCATAAAGTCAATTCTTGTTCCTAGGGTACATATACCAAAGAGAATTGAATTACTAAAAGAAAAAGAAGCTCACAAGCTCTCCCAAAAATGTCAAAACCCAAAATGATCAAACCTCAAAATAAGTCATCAACGCCTCCCTCTTCCTTTTTCTAATGGGAGATAGGAATCATCAACTTATCTATTTCAGCTCAACCAATTTGGCTTGGACAAAGCCAAACCAGTTTAGGAATTTTTAGACTTGAACCAAACCTATCCCTAAATAAATTAAGCCTAAATTGGTTTCGAAACTGATTTGGCGGGGCTCAAACCGATTAAGGAAGCTCAAGCCTAAACTAAGCCAAATCAAACAGCCCAACCATCAAACCGTTTAAAAATAAGTGACCCTGGTTGAGTTGAGCTATTGGTAACTCTTAATGAGAAGAAAGGTCCACCCAATGTAATAAATGCACACTTACCCCTTTTCATGAAAATATATAAAAAAGAAGGGTAGATTATCACACATGCATGTGCCAAGGTTCAAACCGTATATATTTTCCCACACAATCAATACCCTTAACTATTAAGCAATTAACTAATTTTATTATTTGCATATTTGCATATGTACATGATTTTTTGTGGTTGTCCCTTAACCCTACCCCCCCTCTTTTCTCCCTTTTTTTTACTCAAGGACCCACCACATCATGACAATGAGAGCTTTCTATTTGTCTGAAAAAACTTTACATGCATATCTTAGGGGAGCTTCTCCTTTGAGTGAAAAAAAAGGCTACATGCATATATCCTATGTGAGCTTCCAATTTGTGTAAAAGAAAAGCTATGATCAATAAACAAAGCTAATAGATCTACCTTTACATGTGACATTTCTATTTTTATTTCATTGACGGTTGATTATCCTATTGGTTACTACAAAGCCTCATAAAAGTAAAAATGTATTCAAATCTTGTGCTCCACAAAATACATCTCTTTGGATTGATTGGAGCTTTATTTATTTTTGCAATTTATTTCCACTATATAGGTGATTTCACATTGTGGGCTAAAATCATCATGACTCTGGGGATCAATTTATGACTAAATTAAAGTACCAACGCCAACCAGCCCCACTTTCTTCACTTTCTCTTAAAAGGGAAGAAACAAGTTTTCTAGTTTTGGATTTTTTCATCATAAATTCTTAAATGATGGAATCATCATGGGAGTGACTAGGTGGTATAGTATCAAAGACTTGGAAGCAAGGGGTCAAATCTATCATTCCACCAAATTTCTAACTAGTAATCCCCGAGATCCTTGGTTGAGGTGTGATGAGTTCCTATAATTTGCTCTTTGTAACAAAATGATAATGAGCTCTTTTGCTCATTATATAGCATGTGTGGAGTATCCCCTCTTTTTAACATGTAGCTTTGCTTTTCCTTTTCGACATATGATTGTCCTTATCCTTATACTTGCATGGATGATACTTGTAACCTAGACTAAAACTTGACCTTTTTAGCTTTTCTCTCTTTACACACAATGCATGACCAGAATAACATTCATTGGAGGAATTTCATAATTCATTGAAGTATTCCCCACCAATGTCAAACCAAAGACACGTTGATCACTTTCTCAAGAGGATTGATGAGTTTTTGGAAGTGCGAGAACACTTCTCTCATTTCATACATTGGGTGGGCCCACATGTGGTGGAAGTTCTCATTGCTTAAGGTAACACAATATTGATATTTGTAGAGTATCCTTGTCAATGCAAGAACACCTCTCATTTCATACATTGGGTGGACCCACATTTGGTGAACGTTCTCATTGCTTAAGGTAACATAATATTGACATCTATAGAGTATCCAAGTGAATGGCTTCCCAAAGTTAATTCTCTTGTAGGAATAGATGGTAGAGTGCTTCTGAATTGACACATTTTGCACATACTATTCACAGGATTTGTATTGAAAATTTAGAGACAGATGAATTCCCTTTATTGTATCATTCATAGCTTTTAATATCTGATGTGATCAATTCACTCGTGCCACAATTTGTTCTCTCATACGCTTGTGCCTTTTAATTGACCCAATGAATTTCATGTTGCTCTTGTTGAAGTGGTTGTAATGGAGTCTTCAACCTCCACTCCAAAATGGGAAGAATAAAATCCTCGAACACTCACATCCTCAAAACTTACACATTGCTAACAATAAGGAAATGGTAAGGACCTCATACTTAACCAACACGTACTTAAGAAGAGGTAAGAAGAAGCAAAGCAATACACAAATGACTGAACTCTTGATTAATGGAATAGATAATACAATGGTTAGATAGTAAATTTGATCTCAAGAACTAAGCTTACTACTTAGGGTTCCTCTATCTCAACCATTAAACAAACAAGCACAATAAAAAAGCCCTAAACTAAGGTTTATGGAGGAAAAGGTGGGAGACGATACACTGATGGTGAGCTTCATAAAGCAACGCCTTTTCTTAGCTACCTTCCTCTTACAAAGTGGCCCATACCTTACACTAAGTGACATCCTAATTTTATAATTGAAAGGTATGTTAAGTCTAAGTTGTACTTTTGCAAAATACCCTTCTTAGTATTTATATGATCCGCTAAGTATGTGGTCATGGATGCATGTCATAAGACAATACATCACATGACTTGCACCTTGTGGTAAGTCCACATAGTTGGCAAACACTATGTTAAGTATATCCTTAAGTTTACCTATATAACCCCAATACTTTTGTCAAACAAGGTATTAGGGCATCTTATACTTTGAAGATGGAGGATTCATTAATATAGAACTTCAATGCAAGTACACATGGATGTTATCATCAATCTAGTAATAATGGGAGAGAATGAGATGCCAAAGGCATTTCCCATTCAGTAAACCGATGGTGAACTTTAACACATATATACACCAATGAGTGTGTGTTCACACTCAAGGTGTGTCCTTGAGATTGTTTTCTTGATGTCTAGCAAACTCAATTTCAAAACATCTAGTATTGACTTTGTTTGATCTATATCACATGTTTTTCTTGCTTGTCATCCATCATAATAATTTTCTCATCTCAATAATGAAACACACATTGTTTTTTGATCGATCTTCACTAATGACTTTGTGCCACATTAGGTAGTCCCTCATTTTTTGGTGATCGGCAATAGATAGAACAAGTGAACTTTAATCATTATATTAGATTTAACTCTTAAGTGTTTCTTTGGTCAAATTTAGTTTTCAAGTAGCCAATGAGATGAAGACATTGGGGTTGGATTTCATTTCCACTTGGCTTCCCTCTTAGCATCGCTCACCTATTGCACACATCCCAAACACGAGGTAGATCTATTCCATGTGCAATGCAACTCATACATAACATTCATCAACATATAACATTCTTGCTAGAAATTATTATTCGTTCAACTTAGCAACCCAATGGTGTCGGGGTGTTGTGTAACCAAGAGTCATTAGTTACTTAGGTACTTAGAATTCCATAACCCAATGGTGTTTTGGCATTGTGTAACTAAAAGTCATTAGTTACTTATGTACTTAGAATCCTATAACACACATATCTTGGTCTTTCATCCTTGGCTCTTAAATTACTAAGATTTATCTCCATTCACATTAATAGAATAAGATGAATTGGTTTACGTTGACATAGAAGAGGTACTTCTGCTATTATCCATGTATCTGACAATGCATGTATATTAAGATGAGATAAAAATTTGAAGAATTTGGTGATGAGTTGTTAATCCAAGAGAAAAGAAGTCATACAGCAAGACATTTCCATTGATTCCTTGCTTTTTACGCAAGGTGAAAGCTTTATGAACAGACACAAAGGGTGTCATGTTGAAATTATTAATGGACGACCAAAATGTGGAAAGTGAAAGCCAAATCTCAAAGATGTATGTAATAACAAAGGGTTCAAAATGTATATGTACAAAAAAGGTGTGCATCTCATGAAGTGGACCAAATTGGAGAAGGAGAAAATATGTAAGGTGTAACTTAATAACAAGAATATCTCAAAGGATTGATTTTTATATATATGTATATTTGTATTAAGTGTTATTTTACTGGAAAATATGTGTATGTGTATTGGAAATTTGAATAATGCGTGCTCCAATAGATATATTCAAAACTACATGTGTATGTGTGGTCAAAGTTATCTTCCAAATCACAACAATCTTGGATAAGCTCCTTGATTAGGTTGAAAATGAGAAATGCCCCTAACACATTTAATGAGAATATTAAAACTTAGTTAATTACGGTTCTTATTAGAAAGCAAGGATGTGCCAAAATGTAAGTACATTTAATTTGCAAAAGTTTTGTGTCTAGAATGCAATTAGCATAATGATGCACTTAATTTACGTTAATGATGACTATATGATCAAGAGGAGTTCATATGTGATACTAAGCAGAATGATAATTTCATAAATAAGGTATATATAAAGATAATTTTAGAAATAAGGTTGTAAAGATAATTTGCTATTTTCTGTCTCGTTTTGTTGTAAATGATCATTTAGATCTCAAATTCGAATATTGTTTTATTTTATTTTATTTCGTACAAATGTAGGGGGAGGGGGGTACGATAACTAAATTGTATCCTAAGTACTATGTTTTGCTCATCCACAGTTGTTTGGAAATATCTACCGTTTATGTTGATCTCGTTTGTCAAATTGCAATTGTTGCTTATTTACTACTTGTAGTACCACGATCTGCACATGAGGTTCAAATATGTTATAATCTTTCGCTTGTTCATTTTCATATCTAAAATGTTAATCTTGTAGTTGTATGCCATACTTTTGTGTTACCTACCGAATATGTTTTTTGCAAGTTACATGCTCATAACTCGTGTGTTAACTGCATTGCTTTGTTATCCATTGTGTTACCTCCAAAAATTGACTAGAAACACACCCTTATTGTAGTACATATCTGAAATGGTTTGCATTTGTGATATTTTGAAGCCCATCTTTACCCAAATGCTCATTGGTGCTATTTACTAATTAAGTAAACCCTTGTTTGTTTAGACAACGTCACTTAATAATTGTCCTGTATAGGTTGCCCATACTCATCACCATTGGCATTATGGTTTGGGACAAAGTTATAGTTATATGTTTGCTTTGAATGGATGAGACTTGTTTCCTCTTAATAACTACATCACCTATAAATCCTCAATAGTTGATACAGTGTGATGATAATGAATTAAAGAACAATACGAACTCTAAGAGAAAGTAATGTGATGGATGTCCAATGAAATCATTTTACTCTTTCAAGATAAAAGATGATCTCAATTCCTTATTATCTACATATGAGTCTTGTCACTCTACTCTAGGTGGGACATTTGAGTCTCTTATTTATGTACTCATTGTTCAAGCCTTAATGTAAAGTTGCGTTATTTTGGAAACTCTTATAGTTTGTACAATGTCCAATCATGCTTACTTTTACAATATAAACATGGGCACCTTCACTCTATGTTGGTGGGACAATGGGGTCTTCTATTAATTTCCAATGAACTTCTATTGGAACACCAAACCTTCTATATGAACATGGAGAAAAGTTCTACGCACGATTCCTCACACATATTTTTGATGCATTTCTCTTGTGGTATTGTATATTCCACTATCACCATATCTTATTTTGACATAATCATTATGCATTCCTAAACTACTCTCGTCGTATAGCTCCTCTTCACAACCTTCCCATTACTACATTAAATGACACATAAATGATATGTTGGCATGATATGGGTTCAAATTTGCCACATAATATCACATCTTTATTCATTCATAAATTGGAATGGTTCTTTAAATCATTCCACTCCATACATAAAGTAGGTGTCGGTGGTGTGGCACTCTTAATCTTACTTGACTATTGTTGGCGTCACGATATTTTTCTACATCCATTTTACTAGCCTAGTAATAATTGTTGGAATCTTCCCACATATAATTTCCAAGAATATTACATAGTCATCCCTACACTAGATGCCAAATTTGACTATACATAGAGTATGGCTCCATGAGTCCAACATAACTACATGCTCACTCCTCTAGACAATATCAACATAACCCTTCCTAATACGATGTGTCATATTAGGGCTGTTTATGACCTCACGGTTCCAAAAGTTGAATCTAGAAATCAACTTCACTTATCTCAACTCTCGTCCAATTGTCTATTTGAAATCATGCAAACTGTTTTTCACCATAGTGGTCATAGGCATTCATATTGGAACTAAAAAAAGATTTGTATACACAAGTTCCTCTTGTCATTTATCTCATCGTTTGTGCATGTAGTAAAGATAGCAACCAAGAAATTGCCATTTTGAATGGAGAATAGAAATAATTTTTAAAATCTACTAGTCAATTCATATATTTGGGTTCCTGTTGATGGTATTGGAAAGGCATACGAATATTATCGATCTAATTGTACTTGCAAGAAGGATGATAAAATGGCAATATCAATGTGACTAAAGTTCATCAATATATGCATTACTCTAACATGTTTATCGATTTATTTTTCCATCAAAATAGTAAGACAGGAATATATATATGTAAAGGAATTTATCTATGCTTGAACGAGAGAAGAACATATTTAATGACAAAAATTATATATGTTGACAAAACAATGCGCACGACGTGCATATTTGAACAGAATCAATCTTCTAGCACTAAATATCCACGTTGTGCTACGACAAATTAATTAACGTATCATGAATGTCTAAGTTTTCAATGAGGAAATACAATAAGCGCATTTAAACAAATGTCATTACATGTATTATTGTATATTCACATTGTTCAGTAAATCACACTCGATATACCAAAAAACATAGATAAACGTTTCACGACCAGTCAATGTTAACAACTTATATTTTATCACGCCGATGTTTCTTTTCACTATATTGCTACATTCAAAGAGAAAAGAAGGCAAGTACATACGGGAAGAGGGACAATGGGCCAAGCTTTCTAGAGAAGAAAATTTGACCATAGTCATTGCAAACATAAGGGGAGGTTATGAGGTGATGAGGTTTGTCTTTGTCATGAATACGAGTAGTTATGAATGAGATATAAATCATGCGAGTAATGGCTTGGTATTTTCAACGTTAATCACTTGAAGCGTAGGTTTGTCGCAAGTAATACGCCTCAAAGACGTGTGTCGGGCCTAGTCTCTTCTCGTACAATTTGAGCCTCCTCCTTTTCAAACTTCTTAACACATGGTCATGGATGGATCATCATGAACCGATGATACTTTCGATTAAACATGCGTATTGTATTTACTAATCTTTTGTTTTGATCAAGTGTATACTACCATCGCTTACTTCCCTCCTCATTACATCTCTATCCTCAACAAACAACTCGATGGCACAACTAAAACTTTTCATCAACTTCGTAACCTCTTACCATTAAGACAAGCACATCTATGTTCCTTCATGACAAGGGCATCGATGATGCAATTAATATATATATATATATATATTCCTTTGACCATTCAATAGGTATGGCCATAATAGATTTACTTCACACTACATCTTCGGAGTCTTTTTCCCACCATGCTGCACCCAATGTAGAGGGAGAAATTGTTTGCAAATGTCATGGACAAATAGTGCATTCAGTCGGAGACATATGTTACCTCACAACAACTATCTTTCTTTTGTGAAGATTTCCTTGTACTAAAATCACTTGTCGTATTCAAAAACTTACCCCTAAACTTTCTAATCAAAGAAAATTTAATCCTTTACCTTCGTAAGTTTTCACACATGGCTATCTTCCAATACTTGCAGGCTAAAGTTAAATTATTCATTGCTAAGAAGAAAAAAATTTGAGGTCGTGGTTTGTCTATTGTTAGACAAAGCTTACAAGATTTAATGTTGCGACTAATCTTTGAGATTTAACATCCTTATGATTGGGAATCGATAACGTGTAGGGTGAGCTGTCCAAATCCGACGGTGTTCCAAATGGAATGAAAATGTGTAATGCGTTTTATTTTTTACTTTCTTTCCATGAGCAGGCTAATTGAAAAAAGGGAGTCCCAAGAAGAGAAATCATGTATACATTAAATTGAACTAAAATCCGTAGCTTCCCTACTTGCAATCTGTTTGTCGTATGTAACAAGATTTCACGTCGGCATCAAATATTTTGTAGGTAAAAGGATTTTATATTTCCCTTTATTATTGCCACCATGGGCTTTTCTTTCATTGGTATTGGGTTTGTGTGGAAAGTGTTGTAAAGAAGCCTTTTTTTCAAGAGCAAATAGATTACACTCTTTACTAGTGTTGATTTTATTTATTTATGGTTTCAACCCTTGTGTTGTTTTCAACCAATAATAAGTTCATGGATCCGACCATCATACAACACCTTGCTATTTGATCTATGGATTAATACCCAATAATTGAAACGGAATTTAAACTCTTGCTGATTAATTATGGTGAGAGCCTGAGAGGTGATGATTGGTTACACCAGCCGATCCTACCATTCATATTTACTCGTACATAGTTGGTGCTTCACTTGTGCACATGCTCTTAAAACCAACATTGCATTTTAAAAAAATAAAAAATAAAAAATCGTCAATTATTTTTGTTCTTGTTGTGTTTGTTTGTATTTTGAACCATTGAAATGAGTTTAGCTCTGATCCCTTTTTTGACCGACTACCCTCTCAAGGTTCCACGTGTAATATTTCAACCCAAAAAGCATTCACCTCACGTGAATAGATTGCTCCATGATTTGTCACCACATCACATTTTCCTCCTTTTTCCACCTGTACGCAAACCAATTCCGAGAGGCCTACAATTTACTATTACGATCCGGATATCCTGTGGTTAATTTGCATTTAGATTCAACGAAGCATATTCCCTTTATGGTAGGTTGTTTCCGGCAAATGTGGGTAGTTTAAGATCACGACGAAGTGTATACACAAGGAATGAAATGGAGCACAAGCTTGGTATGTGGTGTATACACCACAAAAGAGGGAGTGGTTACGAGCAGGCGAAGAGGAGGTTCATGAGTGGCATTTTGTAAGATCCCGGGTTATCATATCCCATTTCTTGTTTCATGGGCCAATTTTGGGTCTTAAAAGATGTTAACACATCTTTTATTTTATTTATTACTTTCGATGAATGGGTAAATACCCCATTTTCGTTGTAAACCAATTGTCTCATGGGGCCAATTTTGGTCTTAGAAGACATTAATATATCTTTCTTTCTCTCTCTCAAAGATAGAGGAGCCTCGATCAGCATAGGGGACATGCTGAAGTGTTGATTGGCTTCCAGAAAGGCGAAGGTGACAAAATGCTTTCGGTTAGGTAATGGCATTGTAGTCACTTGTATAGAGTCCAGACCAAAGAGAGGCCAACCAATGGAAGCATAAGCACGCAGACCATATATATATGTATATAATGTGTGCGTGTGTGCGTGTATGTGTGTGGGACACGGACGGACATATGGATGGATGGGGTCCTGAAACGCTTGGGTAACTTGTGGCTTCATGGATGGATGGTATCTATGTACATAATGCTTGCCCATCCATGTGCCTCATATATGTATGTATAAGTATGTATGTATGGTATGGTATGGTATAGTGTGTAATTTGTATCGATACGTCACATAGAAGATAAGATGGATTTCCATAATACATAATACATAATACATAATACATAATACATTATACATTATACAATACATATACATATACATATACATACACATTAAACATTAAACATTATACATATACATATACATATACATACACATATCTACATATACATTTACCATATACTATATACATATACCATATACCATATACCATATACCATATACATAATACATATACATAAATCATAATCATATACGTATACATAGTACATACATTATACATTATACATTATACATTATACATTATACATTATACATTATACATTATACATAGTACATTATACGTATACATGATACATTATACATATACGTATACATAGTACATTATACATTATACATTATACATATACATATACATATACATATACATATACATATACATTATACAAATACATATACATATAAATATACATATATATATACATTAAACATTATACATATACATATACATTTACCATATACTATATACTATATACATATACCATATACCATATACATTATACATATACATAAATCATAATCATATACGTATACATAGTACATATATACCGTATACGTATATATATATATATATATAAGTATGTATGTATAGCAGAAGAGGCCGCAACATTTGGGGGTTGAGGGATGGTAGTGGGCGGTATGTCCTCCTCCTGCTTCACCCCACCATAGCCATAGCCATAGCCATTCTTCTTCTTCTTCTTCTTCTTCTTCTTCTTCTTCAGCTTCTTCTTCTTAATCTCCATAGCCACTGCCCCTGCTCCTTCCTTCTTTTTTCCTTCTCTCAAACCTCTTCTTTTTACTGTTATCTCCGCTCTTCTTCATCTTCTTCATCTTCTTCTTCTGCTTCATCTTCATCTTCTTCTTCTGCTTGATCCTCCTTTCCTTCGTTCTGTATCAGCACTGCAGGCTCTCATGATCTCAACCATACTTATCCCTGCGGCGGGATCCGATATTCATCCAGCAGCCGCCATGAAACCTCCCCCCCCTCCTCCTCCCCCTCCTCCTCCTTCACCTCTTCTTCCCCCTCCCTTCTTCAGGCTAACCCTGCAGCCATGGCGCCTTCAGGAGCTCCTCAGTAAGCATAGCTTCTCCCGCCTGCGAACTCTGACGAGACCTTCGCGTCCTTTTCTCCATCTCTGGCTCATTCGCTTCAGCACCGCCATCCTCCTCTGGACCTGCTTCATTCAGCTCATTTCCATTGTTCAGCTATGGCATCCTCGCCTTCATGCCACCACCAATTTACTCATCTCCCCTCGTAATTGCTTAATCGACACTGTTCATCCCATTACTGCAGAAAGGCCTTCTACCCCTGTCTATCAGATCGAACGTGACAATTCCGTTACTACTGTTGTATCTGTCGATCCTGATCTGTCTAATCCTACCATCATCTCCATGGATCATCTTCGTTCTCCTTCGCGTAAGCCCGCCAGTAAGCTTTCTATTACAATATATACCTACCTTGTTTTCTCTGTTCTTCAATTCCTTCTTCGTCTAAGATCCGTAATTCAGACGTTTTTTATGGATCCATTCGATCAGCACTTTTATTTGTTGTTTGTGATTTTGATATTCGGCAGCACGGTTTCTTGATACGATCTTTCAATGTACATAGATTCTTTCTTTCACCCAGTGCTTATTGATCGTCTCTTTGGCCTTGATATTCGTTAGGGTTTCCTCTGAGCTTTCCATGGATTCATTCATTTTCGGTCCCACACTACTTAATACTTAATTGTAGTACTATTCTTAGGCTGCAATTCTTTAGGTTTTTTTTCTTTTCTTCTGATAACACTTTCATGAATGCATTGGTACGTGTTAGTTCAGCCTGATTCGCAAGAGTTTCTTCTGTTTCAGATTTCATAAGGGACATGATTCTCTCCTGCATTATTGCTTTAAGAATAATAGCATTCTTATTATGATTAACAGGCCATCTCTACAGAAGCAATGGTATCTTGCTCATCTCTTGTAATGGAGGACTCAACCAGATGCGTGCAGCTGTAAGAAATATAAACCCTTCTCTTGTTCTGTCTTTTGTTCTCCATCCATTCCGTTAATGTGATCTGTATGGAAAAGTGGAAGCTTTCTTCTTAAAACCTGTCTTTTGGAAACCCTAATTTATAACACACATTTATTCGTTTTCTGCAGATATGCGACATGGTTGCCATTGCCAGCCATTTAAACTTGACATTGTTTATTCCCGAACTCGACAAATCTTCTTTTTGGGCTGATCATAGGTGAACAGAGTAAAATTTTCATGTAATCTGAAATATTTTAATGTTTTTTTTTGGTTCATTTATGATCTCAAATGCGAAGAATTGGATGTAATTCTGTTTGTGTTTTCTTTCTGTTATCTAATTTAAACTCATATGTGATGAGGTTCTCTCAATTACTCTGTTCTTTTACCATTGATTAGCTTAACTTCACTGAAGCTATCTGAATGAAGATCTTTGAATGCATCTTTTGTTATCCTGTGATGTGTGGTATGAGTGCATGAATAGTTTGGCCTTCTTTTTTCCAGTAAAAAGATGAAAAGTTATGTCTTTCTGAGTCGATGGATATGAATAAATGCCAATTGATCGATAGTAATGAATAAATTTGCAATCAAATGATGGATATGAAAAGAAATGGCAAATGATCGGGCGATTTGAATGCATGGAAGATTTCATCACTAGATAAGAATAAATCTTAACTAATTTATGGTTATAGATAATTGAAAATTGATGGACTGATCTATTCATTCCTTTGATAAATGGAAATCTATGGATCAATGCACCATATCATAGGAGACAATGGCAATTTATCTCTTTAATGCTCCTGTCTGCACATACATAACCTTAATTATGAGTCAAACTTAACAAACAGACACTATTTATATCACAACATAAAACATGTGTATCTGTTCAGCTAACCTAATTGGATAGGCATTACGTTTCATCTTAGTTTGATGTGACCAATTCATCTATCCTGTGGGGGTTTGCATTAATTTGGTTGATTAATATGCTTGTGTACCGATTATTACAGTATTTTGAAACCATCACTATGTTTTTCACAGCGATTTTGGGGACATTTTCGATGTTGATCATTTCATTGAGTCGCTAAAAGATGAAGTAAGAATAATCAAAGAACTTCCTGCTGAAATTCATCAAAAACATGTGGCAAGAGAAATCATGTCAATGCCTCCGATTAGCTGGTCCAATGAATCTTACTACATGGATCGGGTAAGGAATAAGGGGAAACTCCAAAATACCCCCATGTTTTTCTGTTGGTGCCTTTCAGATTTTGTATTTCCCTACTTGCCCTTGGTCAACCGGTGAAAGAGCAATTGTATGGCCATTTCATCCTGTTATACTTCTGTTTGAACATATATGTGACCAATTTATTATCTTTTTGGGTCTATCTAAGGGCAATTGGGCAGAATTATGAAAACTTGGGGGGTATTCAAGTCAATAAAGAAAAATGTAATGGTATTTGGTCCATAAGAAATGGTTTAAAATTGATGGTACACTATACACATCATACATTGTATTGTGTTATCCGTATTGTTTTATATTCGATTGCAAATTGTAATATAACTTGGCTTGTTATTTCTGTCAGATTCTTCCTCTTGTGAAGAAGGAGAAAGCTATCCACTTCAACAAAACAGATACACGGCTTGCAAATAATGGGTTGCCATTGAAAATGCAGAAGCTTCGATGTAGAGTTAACTATGAATCACTCAAATTCACTCCTCGTATTGAAGAATTAGGTCAAAAAGTAGTAAGGATCCTCAAGGAGAAAGGAGGATTTCTTGTTCTCCACTTAAGATATGAGATGGACATGCTTGCATTTTCCGGATGCTCCCATGGTTGTACTGATGCAGAGACAGATGAATTAACAAAGATGAGGTATTAAGTAGAGACACATACATATTGCCAAAAAATTGAAATACCTCTTGAGTTTTTCTTTATTTTCCCGGATGATTTAATCCTCAAACAAGAGAAAGGGGATAAATCGGGCATAGAATTCGACAAATAGCATTTATAATTGCTGAAGATGGGGTTAACATTGGGAATTAATGAAAACTTAGGGGTATTTTTTGAAAATTGGTATTTGAGAGTTTTTTTTTCCCAATATGTCTACACCATATTCTTAATTACTTCTGCTGTGTTCTTTTCCAGGTACGAGTATCCTTGGTGGAAGGAGAAAGTCATAAATTCAACTCAGAAAAGAATAGATGGGTTATGTCCATTAACCCCCGAGGAGACTGCACTTGTTCTTAGAGCATTGGGGTTTGGAAAAGAAACCCAGATATACATTGCTGCAGGCGATATATATGGGAGTGAAAGGAGGATGGCCCCATTGCGTGCAGCATTTCCGAATATTGTATATATGCTCCACCTACTCACATTTGCATATCTAGACTAGATTAACATGCTTAAAGAAGACCTAACTGTAGTATTATATACTCTCTATGCAATTATGTTATTATAACCCTTGACAAAAGAGTATACAATAAGAGTCAGTTGCATTGAAGTAGTGTAATGACATGAGTTTAAGGATTCTATACCTTCCTATTAGTTTTACCTGGCTTGTACTGATTATTTGACATCTTTTTGAGAGACTTGAGTATGTAGAGTTCTTGTTTATTCATCTGATTCTTTTTGTCTATCATAGCAATGGTTAAATACTGTTTATTTATTTATTTATAGAAAACACAAGGGTGACCAGTTTGTAAGTTTAAAGAGTGTTTGCCATTGTCAGCTTTTTCATGTTTCCATCTTTTTTCTTATTGCAGGTAAAGAAAGAGATGCTTCTAAGTCCAGAAGAGCTGAAGCACTTCCAAAACCATTCTTCACAAATGGCTGCACTGGACTATCTAGTAGCAGTGGAAAGTGACGTGTTTATCCCCACATATGATGGAAACATGGCAAAAGTTGTCGAAGGCCATCGCAGGTAACAATCTGAATCAATGTGTGTGTGGACAGACTATTCAGAGCTTAGGGTTTTGGGATGGGTTGATGTATATGGAATTGAGCATCTTAGTTAATGTTTAGGTTTCAGAGTTTAGGGTGGCTTGATGTAAATGGATTTGAACTTTTAACATCTTGGTTATCGTTTACGTGGGTTGTTTAGGTTAATTTAGGATTTAAGATTGATTAATGTATATGAATTTGAACATTTTTCATTGTTTTATTTGGGCTTTTTAGGAAGTTTAGGGTTTAGGGTAGATTTATGGGCATGGATCCAATCATCTTAGTCATTGTTGTTTATGTGGCATGAAGGTAGATTGATATATTGGATTTGAACATCTTGTAAACATGTACAGATACTTGGGCTACAGAAAAACCTTGTTACTGGATCGCAGAAAACTAATTGAGCTCATTGATCTATACCAAAGCAATCAGCTGACATGGGATGGTTTCTCTCTAGCTGTAAAAGAACACCATGACAAATACACAGGATCCCCAACAAGGAGAAATGTAGTTCCGGATAGGCCGAAAGAAGAGGATTACTTTTATGCGAATCCTGAAGAATGTCTCACGTAGCCTTCCTTCGCAGATTTGATGAGCATCAATCAAAAGCAAATCACTCATTTAGGGCGTATTGCTCTCGGATAACTTCCTAATCACAGAGGAAAGGCATTATCAGAGTTTTGCCTCTCTGAAGTGACTCTGTATATACTGCATTGGGAGAGAAAGGTTGTTGGATGTACATGGGCATCGGATGATTATCACCTATACTTCACCCATCCTCCATATTCCAATTGATCACTCAATCTGTTGAGCTGCAAAATTGCAATGCAAACTACATCACCTTAGTACATACCTTTAGATTCATTATTACTATTCTATACTTCAAATAATGTTCTAACCAAAAAAGTTCCTACTCCAGAGTCCTATCAAATCCTTGTACTCTTGGAACTTCCAACTTCAAAACTACAGGAAACAAATGAATGCAAATTAAACTGTTAACATATATTATATGCTTTAAAGAAGGTTATTAATGAATGCAAACTAACTAAGATATTGGAGTTTATTTAAAGGTTCCAAATCATTTTGAGTTAAAATGAATATCCTTGATTTACTGAAGTTAGGCCACAATAAGATGTTTTAAATGGTCTCATTCCCCATTCATCCTTATGATTGTTTTAAAACTCCAATATCTCCATCACTTTGAGAAACAAGTGCAACAAAAAAACATCTAAAAGATAAAGATAATGAAGAAGGCATGGAAAGGTAAAGGTCAACAAAATAGAGTTGAAGATACATATATACTTAGAAGGTGTGAAAAGGCCTAGCCTAATGGCAATCAATGCAAATATTTAAGACTAATAAGATCAAACCCAACCGTTAACCTCTCTCTTTTTTCGTACTTCCTTCGTGATTAATTAATCCTGCGCTTCATTAATCTCTTAATCCTTCACTCTCATTCCTAAATGTTGTGTATCAGCTTTTAGGACATCAGTGAGGATCATGGAGTGAGATCTTGGTGTATCAACTTTTAGGACATCTGTGAGAATAAAGATGAATTGGTGTATCAGCTTTTAGGACATCTGTGAGAATAAAGATGAATTGGTGTATCAGCTTTTAGGACATCTGTGAGAATAAAGATGAATTGGTGTATCAACTTTTAGGACATCTGTGAGGATCATGGAGTGAGATCTTGGGAGTAGGGGGGTTTGTAGAAAAAAGAAGAAGATGATGATTCATGTTTTACCTTTGTTCTAATGTTGGTTATGTTGATATGATAGGCATACCTCTTGATGATGAAAGTTCTAATAGTTTGCATGGCCACATTTGGGTTGATGGGCGCTAAGGTTATGGTGATGTTGCATTTCAATGCTTCTCTTGTTGATAGTGAACTTGTGAGACAGATTTAGGGATGATATTTGTAGTGAATACATTGTCACCGTGTTGTTTGATTGGGAAAAAAAGTCATCGATGTTGTTTAATTGGAGAAATATTTCAAGAACAACCATTGTGATCTGTTTAACTAAATTTGTGAGCAATTTTATTAATGAATGCAACATCAAATGCTTGCTCCACCAAGCTACATCCTTATTGTTTTATAGCATATTTTTTTACACTTTTAATTTGATGATACAAAGAATCTACAAGCAAGGGCTCAAGAGTTGACTAGACCAACAAAATAGATGGAAACTGTGAAGGGAACTTGAGGAGTATATTTTAGGGGGTGTTGTTGACATCATCATGTTGCAGGAACACCACCTCGATAGTACCTGCTCAAAGGAAGTCAAAGACCTTCTACTAGGATCGTGGCGAACAATGTGGGAGCCAACAATAGGGGAGGATGGAAATCATGGTGGTATTTGCTCTTTGATTCAGGAGCATCTAGCTTAAGGCTTAATACACCAAGAATCACTTATACTTGGCAAGGCACATTTTTGCACATTGGTCAATCATTTTCAATTGCACCAAAAGTGGGGTCCATTCCAACCTCGAATTCCGCACACTATTTACACAGTTACAAAGGTGAAGGAACAACTCACCACCTAATGGTCATTACCCGTCAATGACTCATCAAGATCCAACAAACTTCTAGTTAAACTAACAAGAGCTTCAAATCTATTACACGAGATCGTCAAGACCAGAAGTAAGGATGCTTAGGAAAAGCGACAGAGGACAAAATGGGGACTAATTGCCCTACAACGACTCCAACAGAGATACTCGTCATGTAGTTGGATCGCGGGACAAGTTGCCATGGGCAAATAAGAACTCATCATGGCTGAAAAAGAAATCTATGACATGGATCTTCATGGAAGCATGGGTCGCTAGATTCGAGTAGGGGATAAAACCAAGAAGGAAATCTTCCGATTCGAGGGACCGAGGCACCCTAGAACAGTGATGCACAACCTCAACCGAGAGGATAGCAACGATCAGTGAGGATGGCAATGAAATGAGGAATATCACAACCTACTATAATTGACTACTTACTGAAGATAGTATGGCCAGAGGGGAAGACACAAGAGAACATATTATCCTCCAGAACATACCCCAGAAAGTCACTACCGAAATGAATACATGGCTCAGCATCCCCTAGCAGTCATGGGAGGCCCTCTCCGATTTGGATGCAGATAGCTGCCCCGGAATCGATGGCCTCACACCTCACTTCTTCACGAACCTTTGGGACACTATTAAAGAAGACCTCCTCCAAGCATATGAGGAGATCATCACCTTTGGAAACATGCCAGGGGAATTTGGACAGGGGATGATACATCTCATTCCTAAAAGTGGTGGGAGTGCCAATGATATTAGTAAGTGGCAGCCCATAACTCTTCTCAATATTGTCTATAAGTTGCTTGCAAAAATCGTGGCACGCCGCTTAGCACCACTTCTCCCTCAACTCATTCATCCATCCTAGACAAGTTTCATTAGAAATCAGAGCATCCTAAACAACCTTTTCTCATTTTGGGAAGTACTAGCCCGTGCCAAGCGTACCAACAACACTCAAGGAGCAAGCACCAAATATTTGGGTTTCTAAATTGGATTCAACATGCCTCAAGAGATTATGATTGCACTAATTATTCACTCCATTTGACAAAAGTTAATACATTGGAGTTCGAAAAAACTCTCACTAGTGGGTCTCATCATAGTGGCAAACCGGGTATTACTCACAACACCATGGTACAGCCTATCATATTGGACAACCTCCAAGGAAAGTATACACCAAATCCAGCGACTGGTATGCAACTATATTTGGTTTGGTAAGGAAGATCATGCAGTTCAGGCCAAAGTGGTGTGGCCTATACTCACATAATCTAAGCCGAGAAGAGGATTGGGTCTTATTGATCCCCTCTCACAATCCAAAGCCCTACTCGCCAAATTTGTGGTGCAAGGACTCCAACTAGGGGATGACTGTTGGAAAATGGTGCTACGATTACGCTTCGGTTACTTTAGGCCACAAAAAGGGGCCAATTGGGCCCCCCAAATGGGATGGATTCTAAACATGGATCTCAAACCTAGTTTCTCACAACAATTGGAGGATAGATTCAGTGCATCCATGTGGAAGGCGTGTGTGACATTAGACGACAACTCAAGTGCGATCAACTTAATTCTGAACCTACCTAGCTCAATCAACGTATCCTATGGAACCCATGTATCAGAGATGAATTTGATCAATTGGATAAAGTAAGGGGTTGTCATGGGGACTCATTGCAAAAGCTCCAGGAAAAAATATAGAATGTTGGAGACAGTTTATGTCATTGCTAGTACAAGATCAAGCCAACATACTCCATGGAACCAGGGGCGGATGGACTATGAAATTGGAAATCATTAACGATTTACTACTTAGGGAAGTTGCTAATAAAAGGACAACAATAGAGAAATGGATAGGCTATGAGGAGGGTTCTTTGATCCCAAGAGGTAGGGAAACTCCGGACAGGCTCGAAGCCTCTTAAATGCGAGACAATGAGATACTAACATTGAATATGGCAATTCGAGTACTCACATATACTAATCATAAATGGATTGTAGATCCCAATCCGATCAAAGTACAACCAAAATGTCACATATGTACTCATGAAAACACATGACTATGTAAGGTCAATGGGACCCTTTGCAATGGACATGTCGTGATCCTTATGCGGGTCAAGGAAGCAAAGTCATCCCTTTCTTCCAATTCACAACTAGATTGGGTCGCCACATTCTAACCGCTCAAACCGCCCGAGAGCCGGCTGCTGCAAAGGTTTGGCACGCATATCATGTTCCTCACACAATTATCACCAAGTTTTGGTAGAAAATATGGAAACAACAACATGCGAAGCGAATTACCACATTCCAATGGCTATTAATACATAAGTCACTACCGGTTGGAGCATGGCAGAGTGAGAACCTTAGCTCTCCTAATTGTGTAATATGCCCAAATGCAACAGAATCAATCCCACACTCTGTGGGACTGCCCAAAGACCCATTGAATATGGTGGGGGGTTGGCCGCCTATTGCAATTATGTCAGGTGCAAGGCACAATCAAGTGGGGAAATGTATGTTGGTTATCATGGCAGGTTCTAGTTGATAGGTACAAGCATCAAGAGGAGGGGATGACTTTGGTGATAAAAGCACAAGAGGTTATTTTTTCCACCATCTGCAATATCCTCTCAATTCCTATTAATGCCAAGTCTCAAGTTGTGTTGGAAGTGGTCAGCCCAATAACTCTTTGGATTCTATGGAAACAACGGTGTAAAGGGGTCTTCTCCAACCAAAACGTGCATCCACTAATGTTAATGCAAGAGATATGGAGTGAAGTTATCGTCACTCTAAAGAACCAATACAATGGCCTCAAGGGTGGCTCCGATGGAGTTGAAAGACAATGAGTAGCCTTCATCCAACAATGGTCGTTCTCTCCCTTTGTTGAGTCAATGGGCATCCACATAAGATGGAACTATTGTGTCCCTATAGGGATTTGTATATAATGCTCTCATCAGTAAAATTTTATAACTAATGGGAGTTTTTCTTTTGGAAAAAAAGAAAGAAAAGAAAAAGAATCTACAAGCAATAAATTGTGGGGATGTCTCTTCCATGACATATAAAGACAATGCTTTCTTTCACTTTGGGCTTTAGGAGATAATGTGTTGCTTTATTGTATTGTGATAGTTGGATGATAATGCATGACACTAGGCCGAATTATGACATGGTTGTGGGATTAGTGCTTTAGTCTCCTTTCGAAAACTTAACAGTAATGATTGTTGATGTCATATGGATACTTTAGCCTTACCCACTTTTAGATAATCTAATGGCGCAAAAAAGTTGCTCATTAAATGGTTAATCTTCATGATACGTGAGATTTTTGTATTATTTTCTCTTAGAAGTCACAAATGTCATCAACTCTACATAATATCAGAAGTCTTGGTTTGACGGTTGATGATTTATTCAAAGCGTTATTTGAAAAGTGCATTGAGTGTGGTTGGTTGCAACCATAGTATGAAGCATACGTACCATTCGTACATTCGCATTCGTGAACATTCTTATCATTCGCGTAAGAAAAACACCCTCGAAGTATGGTAAATACCATACTTTTGCACTCATTATTTATTATAAGGAAATTTCTTTTAGGGTAAAAAAGTTAAGGTAAAAAGTGTAAAAAAGAAGAAGAAGAATGTTTTAATAACATACGCATTCGTTTGCAGATGTATGAAAGCGAATGTTTGGGCTAACGAACATGAATATTACGTACTATGGTTGCAACATCAAAGAATGATAAATAATATCCATGTAGGATGGTTGTTCCAAAATTTCTTGTGTTCATCAAAGTAATACTAGGCATATGATGGAATGAATACCTGATAGGCGAAGATGAGTATGTACCCCATTTGTCTTCACAAGGAACCTCAATTCATACAACTTCACTTCAACACACTCTCCACGTATCTCTTTGAAGTGAATTTATAATAGCTTCTAGGTTTTGAAAACCAAAATTTAAGCCTCTTTATTTCCAAGTATGGGTTTTAATAGTTCACTAATACATCGTGATTATTGTAACTCCTTGCGGGTGCCAAGGGTTAGGATTCTTCTAACAAAACATTAGGTAACCGTATGATATAGTGTACTAGTGCTACATCCTTGTGCATCATATATTGCAAATAATTAGGATTTATGAAGATCCATAACATTGCCTAGCTCTTTTAATGCATAAGAAACACAACTCAAAATTATCCCCGAAGATACCATGATACCTCAATTTAGTACACAATTCACTATGACCATAGAGGGTATTCGAATATAAACACACTACAAATTAGGGTATTTCCCTTCAATATGTAAGTCTTACATTCCATATTTTGTCAAATCGAACACAATAGAGAGCAATATCTTGGTTGGGCTATTTTTCACCACCTTTTGACTATTTGAACACCCTATAGACATACTCTCCATCTCGAAAGCCAGCTATAGAACCTCCTATGTTGCCACATTCATCTCTCCAATGGGCAAATATGGGCTCATTTCAAATGACAAGGCATCAAATCAACTCAGAATTTGGCTTTGCTAGACACTTGTACATAAGATATTGCAATAGTAGATACTACTAACTTAAGCACTTGCCCATCGAGATGAGATGTTTGTATGTTTGGTTTGATATAGCAGATTATCGTGCCATTTACAGACTTCTCTCTAAAATATATCGATTGTGCGTATGCATGCCAGAAAATCCAATCCACAGATATATACACAGACTTGTTGTATGTACAAGAGGACTCACATCAGCTTGATTATATATGATTTGAATACTATATTTTTCAAAAAGCCTTTTTGAAGCAATAGATTCCACATTCTCCCTAGTTCTTTCTTTATCCAGAAAAGGGTATTCTATTCTGCAGTTTATATTCAAAGGTTGCTGAAAAGAATTTGATGCAAAACAATGATTTTGCATCGACGAAGATTTGTTTTATAGCAATGATCCAGCCATGTAGAGGATATATTTACATAGATTTGAATCTTAATTCTATACAAATATTACAGTTATTAATGTTACATTATCGACAATACTCCAACGAGGCCCAGCTTTCAATCCTCCAACGATCTCTTTCTCGCCTTTAGATTCATTTGTAAGCGTTCCGGTAATGGAGGAGTTATACCGCGCCGGAAGAGAACCGCAAAAGCCTTAATGTTGTTGCACAATGCAAAGACCTAGAAATCAAAAGCAAACCGAATCAGCCCAGTCAATTTACCTGCCTTCTAGGAATCGGCAACAGATCTGTTTCAGCTTAACCGGTTTGGCCTTGTCCAAACAAAACTGGTTAAGCCTAAACCGGTTTGGGAATTTCCAAACCTGAACCGAACCGGTTCCTAAACCAGTTTGGCCAAACCGGTTAAGCCTTAACAGGCATGGTAACTGGTTTGACCCAAATCGGTTTGGTTCAGCTTCAGCCATCCCAAACCGAGCTCAAACCGGTTAAGGAAGCTCAAGCCTAAGCCGAACCAAACCAAACCGCCAAACAGTTCGGTGTAGGCTGCAGCCGAGCTGTTGCTGCCGATTCCTACTGCCTTCTTTACAAAGCTTTAAATGTTAAAGTTGTGGACACAAATGGGGAATATTAGAACTTACATCAGAGGCATCTAACTCAGCTACACCCATACAGCCCTTCCCTTCACCATCCAATAAGTTGCAATACTTTGTCGCTTCCTCCTCATCTTCAAACACCTAACAAAATCAAAGCAAAGAATAAGATCAAACTATATATACTGAAATTTTTTTAGCTACTTCTGAAAGAAAAGAAAAGAAAACCTTAGGAGTATTACCAGTACTCCTTCACGAACGTCCTCTACGATCATCGAGAAGTGATTTTCCCGTAGAGCCGTTGAAGTTTTAGAAGCCGATCGGAGGATTCCACTTGAAGAACCCCTTCTCTTGTCCCGTTTCGGGAAAAGAAGATTCAGCTCATTCTCCACTTCACTGGAAGGAATATCCCCACATGATCATAACAATGAAATCATGAAAGAAACAAAATGAAGGCACGAATTAGGTTACACGCATAACAACTTTTTCCTTTTCTACTCACTTGCGCACTCGCCTTGTTCGCATCGTCAGAAGCTTGTTTTCCTCTTGGGCAAGAACATAAACAGGCTTTGAATTACCTCTCCAAGGATTTGACTCGAGCACTGATGAGAGAACAAAACAAAAGGCATGTAAGAAGAATGAACATCATGATGCATGCACATCGTATACCAACAGATCAAATTATGCGTGATTCAAACATATGAAGTTGGATTTTGTTCTCCAAAAATGTGATGAGAGGACAACAAAACAAAAGGATGTGTATAGAATGACTGTCACGATGCATACCGACAAATTGAATGACCCGTTGATTTCATGCATGAGTGGTGCAGACATATGAGGACTTTGATTTTGTTTTTCAATTGCGCCATCACAAAAAGGGAGAGATATCACATACACATACATCTCATATGTATTTAAATCCAATGAATTGACCAATATGTACATCAACTCAATACCATAAAGTCCAGAGACCAGACATTGGAATTTTTTTGAATGGTCATCAATCATGATCTAGTGGACATACAAATGGTGGCATCTATTAAAGTTCCAGACAGCATGGAACCAAATTCAAAAAGGGGGTTTTCAGTCCATTTCAAAGCCTGATATGGATATTTCTTCTTAATGTTGGTGTGATTGATCCAATAAACCTCATAAGATCTGAGACAAGACCAGGCCAACAATATGCCAAGCTAACGGGCACCATATCCATAGGATTGGAGACCTCCATCCATGATGAGCTCAATGGACCTTATCAGTGGGGATCTCATTGATAACTTTAGTTGAGTATCTTTTTTTCTCAGTGGACACCAGAATTCATATTTCCATGTTGGTAAATAATGTCAATTCTCACATGAAAGAAGAGCATTATTCTATATATGCAATTTTGACACAAAATAACAGAAAAAACAGGACTAACCATCATAACTGCTTGTGTCTATGCTCTGCTCGAATCGTCGACGCACATCATACGCGCGAGATGAGACCTGCCTGAGGAACCCATCGGAAGTGGGTGGAATCTGTCCGTCCAAATGGAGGGCGCGATCGATCTCGGGCTGTTGGTCCTCTGCACGATCCGAGGGCACGGGATTCACAAAATCACCATCGCCACCATCCTCATGCTCAGGGTCATCACCAAACGGAGCAGAATCTGGAGAAGGCGTGGCGCACAACAAGGGCCTTCTCATCAAAGGAGGGGAATGAGAGAGGGGAACAAGATGGCGATGGTGTGATGATGATGAGGATGAGGATGAGGGGAGGGATGGGGTTAGGGTTAGGGTTAGAGGTAGGGGTAGTCGAGGATTGATGGGGTGATTTAGATGAGATCTGCAGAGTATGGAATCGATGTGAGCCATGGGATTGTTAGAGTTTAGACTGAGAAGAACAGAAAACAGAGCATCAGACAATCAACCCTTGATATTCAGTTTCATTAGACCTCTTCCTTTTCTTCTTACACATATACATACATACATACATACATACACATACATTCATACATTACATACATACATACATACATTACATACATACACATACATTACATACATTATTACATACATGCATACATACATACATACATACACACATACATACATACATACATACATACATACACACATACACACGTACATTACATACATTATTACATACATGCATACACATACATACATACATGCATGCATGCATGCATGCATGCATGCATGCATACATACACACATACATACATACACACACACACATTACATACATACATACATACATACATACATCTATTACATACATTACATACATACACACATACATATACATACATACACATACATTACATACACACATACATATATTACATACATTACATACATACATGATACATACAAACATAAAGACATATGCATATATGCTAGCCCTCATTGGTCCCTCTCGATCAATCCATTGTTCCGTACGGGCGACCAACAAAATGAGTGTTGATTGTGTCAGTTCACGACAACAGAAGGCCACCGGTCGGCCGAATCTAAGGGCTTGCAGGACGAAGGAAAGGGTTTCCATTGGGTCAGTTCTTGGATTCGGCACATGATGAAGGAATGGGGTTGGGTTCCTAGTTTCATATGACATGCCGAAGGAAGGATTTTTTGTCAAATCTAGTACTTGGGTTTCACAGGACATGACGAAGGAAAGGGTGTTTCAACTTTCATCAAATCGGTTCTTGGGTTCACATGACAGGATGAAGGAATGGGTGTGTGTGTTGGGATTAGTTCTTGAGTTTAGACTACATGAACAAAGGGAAGAGCCATTGCATGCAGAGGAGAGTTTCAAGCTAAATTGGAACGAAAGAGTCTCTCGAAAGAAAAGAAGGTCAAATTCCCTCTTTGTCCTTCCCCCGTCCCATAGATCATATATATTGGTGTCTTCCTCCATGTTTAAAATTCTTGTATATCCTTTCTCATCTTGTCCAAAACATGTATATTCTTGAGGGTGAAGACAAATGGGATCAACACGAGGAATAAGCACATTAGACCCTTGTTTCAGGTTTCTTGATTTGTGAAGGTAGAAATAAATTATTTGTGCGTAGTCAAGTTAGTCCCGAACCCTTCCTTGGGCTTACGTTTGCTTAAACCTTCACTTGTTTTCAAGGGGAGTGTGATGAAGCCTTGGAAAAGGGGCTTTTTTGCTCGCATGGTACAAAATGGTTGGTTGCAATAAAGTAAGCTTGAGGTAACTGAGGCTCCCATCAATAAATCGTGGGATGCAATGATTCGAAAGAATAGAATGTTATACAATAATAAAAACTTGTACGCAAACTCATACTAACATTGCTCCAAGTGAGGTTTGAACTCAACTTTGAACATTTATCTATAAACCTTTTCTCTTAGCCTCTCACATCCATCGCCACTTGCAAACAATATTATTTGTTTTCCTTCAACACACCACAAAGAAATTTGGCTACATTGTGGATACATAGGCAATTGTTTCATAAGGATGGAGAGTCAACAGTGGTGGCTCATTATTGTAGGAGTATGTTCACATATTCGGTGGTTGGCAATTGCCTTTTCAAAGCAGAAGGGTCTATATGACCTAGAAGTAGGACCACGTAAAGTAGACTTTCCGGAAATAAAAGGAAACTGGGACTCTCTCTCTCTCTCTCTCTCTCTCTCTCTCTCATATTCAAAATTCAAGTGAGAAGGGCAACTTATTATTGTCACATATGTTTTTGAGTGAAATTAGAGAAAGGTCCTTGACTTTTTTTTGTGAGTTTAGATAGTTATGTATTCATCAGATTGTTACAATCGTTGTTTCTTAATCTAATAAATATAAATTATTGGGTTAATTATTACACTTGCAGCTTAAACGTCTCACCCACAAATCTACCACTTTATCATTTATGATTTTTTACACTAACATTAATCTAGTGTCACATTTCCCCTCGCAATTCTCTCCTCTTTTCCGTTGCTTTTAGGCTTCTCTAATACAGTCATGTGTAAAGTAGCAAAACAATTTTTTTATTTTGCACTTGTTTATTATCGTATTTATAATCCAGTTAGATGTCCATCTTATAACGCGAAAAGGTCAACTAACATAAGCCATGCACATGTGATGTATCATGTGACCATATATGAAAATGGTTTTCTTAGTTTCTACGAAGGAGCTCTCTTTATCGACTGAGTCTTTCTTATAATACTACCAAAACAAACGCACGGCCAACGAAATGAACCAGACACATGGTAAGTTTCAAGCTTCATATGGTCGAGTTCCCCGAACCCAATATTGTAATACTTACTAGCATACCTACACATGCACATGCGCCCGATGGTCAACTGGTGATGCCTTGAGCTTGTGGTGTGACACAATGTGAAGTTTCGACCAAGTGTGGTCAAGGCCTCTAAATCTAAGTCTAGTAATGATACCACACACACACACACACACACACACACACACACACACACACACACACGTGTGCCCCGATTGATAGTTCCTGAAGCTCAACACGCACACGCACACAAAAACTTTGGTAGATCTAGAAGCTTGACAAACACAAACATCAAACACACACACACACTCACTCACTCACTCAAGAACTGCCACACACATATACAATCAAGCACAAAAGGTTTTGATAGTTCGACAAGCTTGCCATAGGCACTGGACACAGACACAGACACAGACACACATGCACACACACACGCACACACACAAGAACTACCACCTGCATATACAATCAAGCACAAAGGTTTTGATAATTCGACAAGCTTGCCATAGGCACTAGACACAGACACAGACAGGGACACAGACACATACACGAACACGAACACGAACATGGACATCGACACGAACACGAACATAGACACAAACACGGACACAGACACAGACACGAACATGGACACAGACACGGACACAGACACACACTAAGGACACCTCAAGGCTCAAAGTGAGGGTAAACACACACGCACACACACACACACACACACACACACACACGGATATTCCATGTGGATTCTAGAAAGCTTGACAATGGGGAGAGAGAGAGAGAGAGAGAGAGAGAGAGAGAGAGAGGAACAGGGAAGTGTGTGTGTGTGTGAGAGAGAGAGAGAGAGAGAGAGAGAGAGAGAGAGAGAGAGGAACTTCATGTGTGCAAATTGGATCTAAAGCTTTTGGTTGAAGCAGTCACAGGCTCAATTCCTGAGTTTCTCTCCTTTAAATACAAAATACAATCCATGAAACCCCACCCACATACATACACACATCCATGTTTTCCTCAGTTACTTATCTCTGACAAGCTAGGGTTTCGTTTTTTCTTCTTCTTTTTTGTGGTTGGTTTTGGGGAGGGATTTGGGTTAAAGGACTGCCTCACGTATTTGCAATAAAATAAAATCCCAAGTGGTGCCTGGGATAAGAGAAGAGAAGAGAAGGGGGTAAAGGTATGCCTGCCCATGGAGATGGTCTCGACTTCAGAAATGAGCATGGAGCTTCTTCAGTGTATTCTAGAATACGTCCGGTGGAAGAACTAGGTTTGGCTGATTTTGAGAGCTTTTCTTTACCCTCGGGGGTTTCTTTGCGGAGAAAGAAGCTATGGAGATGGGCCAAACTCTTGTTTTGGTTCGCTCTTGCATTTGGTGTCGCCGGTGCGATTGGCATGTGGGTCCTTCCAACATTCCTTGATAAGGTATGATGTTTCGCCCCTTTTTCCGAAGAACCAAATGATCTAACATAATTACTGGGTTGAGAGTTTGTATGTGAAATCCATCAATTACAGAGGTTTGATAATAAATGAAACTTAGGATTGCTGGAGAAAACAATTACATATTGGAATATGCATGTGGTGAGAGTTTGTTATGCTGGTAGATATTTCAATGTGCAGTCTTACAATGTACGGTCTAATGTGAAAACATGGTCAGATTAATGCCCCCTTTATTATTGGAGGGTGGTTGTGGAGTACTATTAACAATAGGTGGTCGAAATTTAGACTGCAAAGCATGCCGAAATCTATTTTTGAGAGTTAAAAGTATTGAATTATGACAATAGACCAAAGCACACAAACTGAGATATAATAGAGTTCACATTTGGATTCTTTAGAATTTTCAAACTCTGTTGCCTAGCAGGTATCGTTAGGCATGTTGGAAGGATGAACGAAAAAAAATAGTCTAGAAATTGGGTTATGGGAACATGAAAAATGATGGAAGTTGCAAAGAAGTAGAGGCAAGAACGAAGGCCTTCAATCTGGGAACTTGGAATAAGCAAGAGCAAGCTTGAAAGAAATTGTTTTATAGGTCTAGCCATACCTTTTTCTTTACATATGAAATGCACGGGATTGCGATTTCATCTGTCCTCCCACATCCTCTTTCTTCAAGACATCTATTTTGACAAATTCAAGCCTATGATGATGGTGTGAAAATAGAGGTAATCATTTTGAATTGATATTTTTATCTAGCACATAACATATGAAATTAAGGGTCTTAAAGTTGGTCCGTCCGCAAAATGTTTAGAGTCGATTATGTACTACATGGTGCTCTGTTTTAAATTGCTGTGTAAGTGATGTTCTACAAGGTTTTAGGATGCACTATCCCTAGGATCTGAACTATACACTTCTATGCGCATCTGTTTGCCATATGATGTGTCTGCTATATGGATGACATTGTGGATTTTGAACTGGAAGGGATCTTCTGCTTGAACCCAATTGTTTACAACACGAATAAAATACATTGACTTAAACATATTGAATAATCTCGTTGTGCAAAAGAGTGCTAAATTATTGAACATATAAATAGCACTTGAAAATAATAAAATCGCTCTTCAATAATAAGCCAAAGTTTTCCTTGTTTTATTCACCTTTCTTTGATTTTGGTGCAGGTAGTTATTCCAACCATGGAATGGGAGGTGAGAAACTTCAGTAGGCCAGTCCTTGCACTGGTTCTAATTCTTTCGATGGCAGGCTTACCACTTCTTTTGATCCCAACGATGCCTTGTATGTGGCTCTCAGGGATGGTTTTTGCCTATGGGTTTGGCTTCCTAATTATAATGGCTGGAACACTGATGGGAACATCATTTCCCTTCTTCCTTGGCAGATGGGTATTACAAGCAAAGATTCAGGTTCGACATTTCATCGATATGCATATCATATTATAATTCTAATGGATGCCCAAAACACAAGGATTTTTTGTAATGTGATTGTTAGTGAAGGCATTTTAGCTTGGTAATCTTACATGGGAACATGATGTGTTCATCCATAAGTGAGAATTGTGTGTAGACTTTTTGACTTCAGAAGCAGCTTAAGGCTTACCTTCCTTACTCAAAATGATCACTATAAAGATCATGGTGTAACACTGGTTATGTTTTTGGGACGATAATTCAAGCAATGATGTTTAAACCAATTTAATGTTGGGCATGCAGAGATGGATACAGAAATGGCCAAAATGGGCAGCCTTAATTCGATTAGCTGGTCAAGGGAGCTGGCTTCGACAATTCCAAGTTCTGTTTATTCTTAGACTTTCCCCAATACCCTATTCAGTATTCAACTATATTATAGCTACTACAAATGTCAAATATGGACCCTACGTCTGTAGTTCTACCGCAATTTTGATTCCTGAAGCCTTTATTACTATCTACAGGTAATGTATATTCAGAACAATACTTCTGTACTTTATATTGTGAGCTCAGTCTGGTGTAGTAATAATTGTAGAAAAAATCTATTATATGGCAGTGGCAGGCTGCTGAAGTCTTTGGCTGATATCAAGAGTTCTAGTCAGAAAATGGGAACACTTGAAATTGTGTATAATGTGGTGGGCTTGTGCATGATGGTCAGTGTCACTATTGCTGGCACAATTTATGGGAGAAGAGCACTAAGAGAACTTGAAATAAATGAAGAGGCCCGAGATTGTGAAGCAGCGGAACTGAAAGATTCACAAGTCGGAAGTTTTGATGAACCAAGCAAGGAGTTGAATGTTGCTTCAGTAAATTAAGAAGACCCTACTTGTAATTTGTGCTCAGATATGTGGCTATAAATAATATGGACAGGATCGCCGAGGCAAGGGAGGTGCCGGGCAAACCATGTATGTATAATAATCGGTAATTGGTATCTCAATCAAAGCCATCATCATATTCAGTTATCCTTTTCAAGAGAAGCTCAACCATGGATGCCAGTGCACAGTCATTGCGTGCAGTTTATCGTTTTCAAGAGCTCAAGCCTGCTAGTGCAGAATCATCATGTTTAGTTATCCTTTTCAAGCTTAGTGCACAGCCATAATGCCTGGCAGTTATGTTGCCCTAAACCAAAACCTAAATCTAAATCCTAAACCTCCCGGATATTGACCTCAGACCCTGAAAACATCTGACATAAGAGTCTTTATATTTATGGGAGAGAGTGGAGGTGTAAACATTTTGATGGAGAATGGATGCATCGGAAAACCTTCTTGCAAGATCTTATGGGCTGAAGCATTTGTCACCTTCTTGTCCACCAATTTGGTATTCTTTCAAACATGACTCATGAGTGAGAGCTACAAGTGATCATTATTATTTGTTGCTCCTCAATGCTTTATCACAAAGAGAAAGATCAATATGGTTCTTGTCAGCCAAAACATCTCCATGGAAAAACAGACAGGTGATCATGGTAGCTGTTTCTTCTTGTGCGACATGACCCATTGGTAAGATTATGTGGATATCATAGAGATGCTCTCTATCTGCTTTGTTCAATCCTATGCTATATCCAATCATTGGATCGCTAATGTTCAATATTCTGCATGCAAGCATTTGGATTCATTTTGTATCTTCAAATATTAAAAACTTCACGTACTTGATGGAAACCATGTGTAGCTTAAAATGTCAGAAGTAAACAAAAAATGTTGAGCAATATTGTTTAAGCTGAAGGTGTAAATTTTAAGCTTGACTCGAAAGGTTAGATATTTTGTGAGTTGCCTTTTATCTTTTTGTAATTTGATTAAGAGCTTTGCTACATGTACATTATATGCTTCTAATGTCTATAATCATGAAATCCGATTAATGAAACAATTTGACAAAGTTTGAAACTACTTGTCTATACAAGTACTAATCCATGACATTACACATATTTTCATACATTAATTTGAGATTGAGCGTGCATAATAACACACTAGTGTGGTTAAATGAGCATCAAGATGCAAGGTTTTATTATACATAATCCATGATCATAACATTACACATACCATCATACATCAATTTGAGATTGAATGTGCATTATAACACTAGTGATTTAATGAGCATCATGATGCAAGGGTTTATTATGTAGCGTGTGTCTTGAGTAATAGTCTTTTATTCAAGTGAAGCAAGATGAATCAATGTTGACATGGTTGTCCCACAATCCAATGTATAAAACACTTCATGTTACGGGGAATTAAGACAACATCTAGAGGTCAATTATGGGGAAGCTCATTTAAAATTAAGAAACATTTGAGTATAACAAAAAACATTGGACATGTAGGTTAATATTGAAAGAAAGAAAGGAAAAAAACTACACTCATATCATTAGACCTATATAGTTAAGGTAGTCACAATAAGCAAATAGGAACAAGAACCTGGACATCATCCGAAGACACCACTTTTTCTGTGAGTTCATGTCAAACTGAATGTATCATTGTTCCTAAAAAGGCTTAGTTCGAAATACTCTTATAACAATAAGCACTCCTCAACAAGACATAATTCGACTAGAAAAGAATAAGAGAGATACTTTGCAAACTAGTGAATAAACAACTATTCTTTACATTATCTCAACACACTTTTTTTAAAAATAATGACAAGCAACAATCACATTGCACATAGAAGACCGTGTCATACAATCACTCCAAAAATAAGGAATTGGTCATGAATTGACTCAGGCCAGTTCTTTTAAACACAGGTCCAGAGATTCATTCAGCTGAAACCTCAAAGGAAAGTAAACGTAGCATTGTAGGAAATTGGCATATTTTATCAAAGACGCATATAAAAAATCAATACCAAAGAATATACAATACATGTTTACTGCTTCGCAAATGTCTTCTCCTAGATCCTATAGTAAAGATTTAAATGTTAGCAGATCTTTATATTTTTTGTTCATCCATTGCATCATCACCATTAGATCCAAAGGGGAAAACAAAGTAGATGATGACAAGGAAAAAGAATCTAGATGCAGGTACATACAATGATTGGTGCCGATTCAATGTGTGCTATAATGAATGGTTTGCTTTATACAAATCACATTAAATCTGGATAGGTAAACATATACACAGCATAGAATTGAAAAAATCTTGGACCCAGTTCTTCCACAAGAATGGAGCTTGTCATGATGATGATGATGATGACGACGACGACAACAAATCCAAATTTAATGCCAAATCTTCAACATCAATTTTTACAGTGTCTTTTCGGACACCTAGATCAACTGCATAGCGACTGAAACAATAAACTCCAGCTCCCACTAGCAAGCGCGACGGGTTAAGAAATGATGCAACCATTGGAACACCGAGCATCAAGCTAACTGCTTGTCCACTCCTCCCTGGTAATGTCTCATCAAGTATAAGAAGCCCTGTTTTGCAATACATGGCAAAATCCTCACAATTGTTACGGAAAATATCGTATCCCCCAAACCCTTTCTCGAGAAGATACAATGCTCTATGAATGACTTGATCTGTCGAGTCTGACTTTGCAAGTGTACAAGTTCCTCCTCTCGCTTTTGCAAGGAAAATTGCTGTGTCTACCCCATATTCGAACTTATAGAGTGGGCCTCCATTTAGAAAGCAATCTATGCATGATACCATGACTCCATTACTGTTTACCGTGTGATTACTACATTCCTCACATAAGCGAGTTGACTGAGGTGCCGTCCGGCTTCCAAGAAAATTGTCTAAAAAGGTCCCTGTCCCTGCCTCCAAGCCTTGTCCCCGTGTGAAATGTATTACCTTCCCATCACCAATGTGTATTCCTGACATGAAGAGAAAGCAACGAAAAACAAGGTGTCATTGTAGGAAATAGGAGATAATGTCATGGACATAGAGAAGGCATATGCGGATGGAAGAACAGGCAGAGTTGGTCATTGCAAATATAATGAGCACTAGGAAGTGCTAAAATGTGCAAATTATTCTAAATAGTTCTTATCTAAAGGAAATATATGGTTAGAAAACGTATCGAACTTAGAAATAAAGAAGACATTGAAAGTTTTAATATCCCCATGCAGGTGGATCTGCGTAGTTTTCTCGGCATTTCAGCAAAAATCAAGTTTAGTATGTGATCTTATCAGTTTAATATACGTAAAAAAATCAGCACAACCCATCTGAAACACATGGAAAATTAACAAAAGTGAAAGCCATCAAACCACCGCAAAGCGCCAATCTAAAGACGCACTTATTGATATGATTCTCAGTTATAAAAATCCACCATCTTACTTCACGTGATTACTTCGTATAAAGCCAGAAGAAGGCCAAATCCTGATAAACAACAACCCTATGCATCTGTCTTCATGTCTAGAAAGAAAAATGATTGTGATAAAACAGGATTGATACCAAATCATTAGCAAAAATCTACTAGTTTCACTCACATCACTTTTGCTAATGCATGGTCATTAGGTTGAGGAATAAAGAAAATACAAATTGTCCAAATATGAGACAGAAACAATGAATCGAGACAGGAGAATGGTCAACAGGATGCTTATACATCAGCATCTCTTCTAAGAAAATACAAATTTTCCAAATATCAGACAGAAGCAATGAATAGGGACAAGGAAATTGGTCAACAGAATGCTTTATACATCAGCATCTCTCCTATATGTAATGAAGAGAATTCATACTCAATATGCTGCGATTAAGGCGATAACAAAAAAGACTGATTAACCATGTAACAGTATGTTTCTATATAATCGAGATCACATAGTTTAGGGATATTTGGAACAGTAAGTTTCTATATAATCGAGACTCAAAACAACAGGTTGCAGAGGAGGGTTGTTTGAGATTACATTGTTTTGGCTGTTTTGATTAACCATGATTAAGAATAAGGTTCTTCACAATCGAGATCACATAGTTTAGGATTGCTTGGGATCCTCAAAACAACATATTGTAGAGCAGGGTTGTTTGATATCACTTAGTTTTGGTTGTTTGGATTGACCATGATGAAGAATAAGGTCCTTCACAATCGAGATCACATAGTTTAGGGTTGTTTGGGACCCTCCAAACAGCATATTGTAGAGCAGAGTGAAGAAACATCAGAGAAAGAAGGATGGAGTGCAGAGCATTAATCACAGAAAGAAAGATGGGAGTGCAGAGCATTAATCAAAGAAAGAAGGATGGAGTGCAAGGAACAAAAAAAAAAAAAAAAAAAAAAAAAATCAGAAAAAGGAAAAGAAAAATACCGTGATGGGCATATGTGTAGTAAGCTCTCCAAGAGTAGATATGGTCTCCATCCTCCAAATCTTCGCGGCTCACTCTGTTGGAGAGGATCCCCATGGACTGGTGCCTGAGACAGAGAAGAAACAGAGAGAGAAGAAGAAACAGAGTATTTCATGAAAAGGATAAGAAGGAACAGAGTATGTGTTTTATTTCATGGAACAAACAACAGGACACAAACTACTCAAAGAAATTATTTAACATTCCAATACATATAACAAGAGGAGAGAGGAGGGAGGGGGGGGTGTGAAAATTCCTAGGGGGTGAATATTCCCTCGGGATGTAAATCGATATGCCCGCGGATGTAAATCGTGCGCAGATTCCACACTCACGTGATTCCCCATCTCCGTTTCTGCTTCGCTAAAACTGCACGATCAATCGAAGCCATTGCTTGTGCAACTTCTGGTGATTTCTTTCCATGGTTCTGAACAAGTGCCATCGAAGGTTTAGGGGAGGGGGGGAGGTTGTAATGGATATATGTATTATGGAGACATCTGATAAGGTCAAACAAAAACATTAACTAATGAGGGTAAAGTGTTTTGCCTGGAATATGTATAGGGGACCTTGCCAACAGTTTAATATGCATGCATTATGGCATATGTACTTTGATACGAAATGAATGGGATGTATTATGTGCAATGGGGGAGCATAACCATAAAGACGTGAGGCCCTTCGTTTTGCTTAAATGGTTATAAAGCATGTTATAGTGGGATAAAAGTTAGGTAGTTATTCACGCATTTTGATGCTTATACAAGACCAATTCCAACCGTGGAATGTAGCAAGAGATGCCCGTGGTACATATATTGTGTTGGAATGTTTATATGAAGAAGAATGCAATGGTTGGTTCCAATATATGCATCAATATATCTCATAAATGGAGGTTATTATGTCATGAGTGTCTAGGGATCCTCAAGGGGAATTTTAATGTATGCAATATGTAAATCAATCCACATCTTACGAGACTTAATTCATCTTTCCTCCATCATGAAGGGTTCCGCAGATATATGGGACAATTGTTGTCTAAATTTATAGAACATGTTCAAGTTGAAGGATGCATTGTTCAAGTAGTGAATTCTTTTTGTAGACATTATGGAATATAATATGCTTCAATCAAAAGACAAAAAGTAATTGCCATGATAGATTTTGATGGATAGATGTGATCATTTGTTAAATGATTGGCCACGTGATGAAGTGCTTCAGGAGGTTCAAAGAAATTTGATGAGCTCATTGCAAGGGTTGCAAATGTGCAATTATCAACAACCTTAGATGTGTAAGATGAGGCATGAATTAGAGGATAATAATTGATAATCGCATAAATTTTTCCATACCTTACATTAATCACAAGCTAGATACAATGTGGCAAGGGTAGAAGTAAACGAACTAATGTACCACTTGGATCCACAATTCATTGTGCCAAGGTGTGAGAAATATTTCACAACATTATTGATGTAACTATACAAATGTATATCGATTCACAGAATTATTTGCTTCATCCACCAACATTCACTATATGCTACATTGGCTCGTAATAGTTTTGAGTGGAATGAGAATCATGTGCCTCAAGAGATTGTTGAAATCCTTAGATGAATTTAACATAGGATGAGGTGGAGTGAGAGATGGTTTATTTGTCGAATGATAAAAACCCTTATTAGGATGGGCTTACAAACAATTTATTTAAGAAGTAAAATCACATTAGGTTTCAGTAAGTTTGAGATGCACGATACATGTTGATGTTGATGCCACAATCATGGAAGATTGGTTTGATAAAGCTCTTGCCGAAAGTTCCATGTCCATCATCTTTTACTCAAGGGTGGCCTTGTGTTGGGCCAACGTGTTCACACCAAGCACACATCCTTGTACTGGCGTAGTTTTGCCTCCATGCCAATATCGTTGGCTAAGGGGTCCAGACCATGGAAAATCAAGCAAGAGTGGCTATCAAGTATTGTTGAGCCACTAACCTCAGTTAGGCTAATCTCACCAATTCTCACTCACCTCTCTCGAAAGCACTAACCTTACTAAGAAGCTCATTAATCCATAATAAGCTTCAACATTAAATACTTACACGAGCAAAAGAGATTACAAGTAATAAGACTAACCATACTCCAATTAGATGAGTCACTCACAACACATGCAAGGGAGAGAGATATTAATGTTAAGGGTTATTAAGCACTTAACACCAATCACTCACAAATATGAGAGAAAGGGGGAGAGAGAGTTCTAGCTTAGATTTACAAGGGGGCTTGAAGACTTACTATTCAAGAATGAGAGTTAAAAATTCACAAAAATGATTTGTATAGCCTCTTTACAAAGAGATTGTCGCCTTTCACATTGGGTTAGTCGTTAGCCCTAAAGCTCTATAGTTAAGTTTGTTGCATTCCCCTTTCTTTGTTCTTGCACTTAGTCTTTAGTACCAATGCTAATGATGGCGTCTTCATGGAGTCTGCTACATGTGAAAGGTACTTAACAAACTTTTCCTTAGCATGAGTCAAAGTTCATTATTTATTAGGTTATAGAAATATTTGCCCACAATCCTTCACCAAGCACAATATGATTTTAAACTAGGAAGGGATATTCTACATAGCAGTTTAAATGTAAAGATGGTTATGGATTCTGTCGAGGAAACCAAATAAGAGGTGATCAATATGCATTTAGATCTAGAAATGTCAATAATAATGTGAATCGGTCATTTGTGAGGGAGTTAATGGTGCATATGTCAAAATTAACATATAGATTGAGAGGGTTTTATTTCTCATATCATGCATAATGGAGAAATTGCCCAACTCATTAAGTTGATTAGACAAGGATGCTCATTAAGTTTGTTACTCTTTGCTATTTTTAACCATCATGTTTCAATAACTTCTTCTTTTTCTTTTTCTCTTTTTTTCAAACAAATTATCCTTCCATTAGTTATAAAGAAAGGTCATAACGGTTACATCATACAAAGTATTCTTTCCCAAGACCGTCTTGTGTAGACAACAGTTGAGGAAACAAATCTATGTACTCCAACATAGAGAAAACAGTCCAGCAATTACAATCTATTCCGTAGACACATTGCAAGGTATCCATATCCATAGGCAACAACGAAAGTAGCTCTATTCGGAAACAAACCCTCTCAGGTCATAGTTATGAGACATTCAATACTTCTTCAACCTGTACATCTTGGCTTTGAAGGCGATCAACTACGTTCTTTGGTTTTTCAAGAGAACCACTTTCCACATTCGTGGTTGTAAAGTCAACAACTATGCTTGCTCTTTCCCCATCAACCATCTTGCCAAATTACCACCAAATTCCTGTACATACAACAACAAATTAAGTCAAGTTTCCTCCTCTCCTCATGTGCTTATTCTTTAGTCCCCACACCATCATCACTCGTCCTTATCCAAAAACATAAAAACTACTTCATTAAGTACTCATCAACCATCTCGCTGAATACACCAAATTTCTCCACATAAACAATAAAATGTGTCTAAATTCCTCATCTCCTCATGAAAGTGTGCTTCAACCTTCACACCATCATCACTCATCCTTATCCAAAACATAAATTCTACATCATTAAGTCCACATCATCCATCTCCCCAAATACCACCAAAATCCTACACATACAACAATACTTGAGTCTTTTTTCCTCATCCCCTCATGAGAGTATGAGAGTATACATAATATGGCTAGAGGTGGAGAGTTGGTAAGCCTTTTCTTACCATCAAGCACCTTGTGTATTGTGCAAGCATGCAAATATGGACACTTTATGTTTTGGGAGCCTTGTTAGAAAAAATGTTTAAAGACAACCAGTTCCTTTGTGTGCTTCCATGTAATGTGTTCTTATGTATCATATTGCTTCCTTTTGAATTGCATTGCAGAATCAATTACCCATTCCCCATTATGTGGTATGCATTGTTTAGTGATGATATTCTCATGTCCCATCATTTTCTTCGTGACCAAGTTTCTACTTGTGATACAAGTGGAATGGACTATATTCAAATTTGTTTTGTATTGATATCAATTTTCAGCCAATAACTCTCAAGGAATGGTGTTAAATGACAAGGGAAAATGAAATACAAACCTTTGAACACATGTGGTACTGCAAGTGGAGCTATTTTATTAGCAATATACAATCAAATATTATTTCCAAGAATGGAGGGGGAGTGTTTATTGCCATGATTGTAATGTAATGTTGTTTGCATTCTTGTAATGCAAAGTATTTAGGCAGCAATCTAGATGTATTTTAAGGTTCAATTTGACCAACAAATTAGACCAAAGACTCAATATTGGGCATGTCATATTTATGATGTCAACTACAAATTCACATTTTTGTACATTCTTTTATACACCTTTCAACTGCATAGCCTCACCAAGTTCATTATATTGATACATAGAAGAATTTCAAGTCATCATTTACCCCTTCATGAAATTTTGGTTGCATGGCATTAAAGCAATTACCATAATTATAATATAATGTTACTTAGCTGGCAATTTAGATTTAAAATATACTGTAACGATGTTTAAATACACAAAGTTAAAGAGATTTGTTAACAATTTAGAGATTAATTTGAACTAAGAGTTGGAATGTCACTTTAATATGAGCAGATTTGAAGTAGTAAACAATGTTATCTTCATGATGAAGTTATTCACAATCATTATATATTCTGTACAGCTTTTTACAATGCTCATATCTTCATTGTGTTCATTACATCAATCCATGGCGGGAATTCAAGTGAACGTATACCCATTCATACACTCTGTCAACAAGAAACTTGTAAACATTCCGTTAGATATTTGCATTAATGCACAAGGAAGCATTCTGTACAGCTTTTAACTATGCTCATATCTTCATTGTGTTCATTACATCAATCCATGGAGGGATTTCAAGTGAACGTATACCCATTCATACACTCTGTCAACAAGAAACTTGTAAACTTCATCATTGAATTCCTATTATCTTTTTCTTACACATCGCTCTCATTTTTGTACAAGCAAAATGGTGAGATGAGGATACAGCCTCGCTCCATTCAAAAATTAATAAAAAACCTATAAAGTACATGATTTTTCTACTCTTAAGTGAAGCCTCTAACAATAAGCATGGGTCAAACTTTTGGTTCTACAAGAAGTCACTTCAATTTGGCCTTCTTAAGCTTACCAGATTGGCTTGAGAACTTACTCGATTTGCTGGAGAGGTCACCATTCTCTCCCTTCTTCACCTTGGAAGAACCTTTTCGATGCTGAAGCTTAGTTGACCCTTTACTTTTGGGAGTTTCTTTAGATTTGCTTTGTTTTGGGTTTGCAGTATCCTTTTTCTCTATATTCTTCCCATCACTACTCATATTCTCTGCTCTCACAATGTGAAGCTGATTGTGAAATATACGCATAGACACATGCTTAGGTTTAAAGGATCAAGAAGAAAATTTGGGGTTTAAGACAAATGTTCTTCTAACCTTAAATTTTTTGGGTTGAATCAGTTCAAATACAACTGCATCTCCATCTTGAAGGTCATGATCTATTGCAAACCCTCTCCATCCACCACTTAGGCCAGTCCTACGTGCTATAAAGATAGCATCCCATTCATCACCTCTTTCGTCTTGCAAGGCAATGACATCATCCTCTTCTGGCAGATTCTTTTTGCTGAAATCGTTTGGCAGTCCCTTGAATGAGAAACAAGGCCGTTAACTTGTCAATCATATAGAAAACAAATCTAAAATTGCAGAATTGGCCTAGTATTGAAGGTTAGGTATATTCCTGAATCGCCCCCAGCTAGAATATCAGTTCAAACAGTCTTTTATGTCTGCTTGTAACTGGGAGTCTATACACTGCACAGGATAGAATTCCTATATACTTCAATGGCTATTATATACATGTAAATTCTTTGTGAAATGCAAGCCTTCAAAAGTCTCTTACTTTCGGGTTAATCTTTTGTTAGATCCGCTGTACAAAAAGAAATTGGATACTGCTCAGTATAGCAAGGGATACTGTTCAATTTATTCTCTGATCAGAAAATCCTGACTCCAAAAGCAGATGCAAGATGGGAATGATAAATAAACTGTTTACTGCAATTCGTTGTCTAAAAACATGCGAGAAATTTTCTGCAGTTTATGAAATTCTCTTCTTAATTAACGCATGATTCTTATGTGCAATTAAAATTTCTTTATTGACAAAAAAGAATTGAGGAAGGGAAGTGTTGCTTGGGATTAAACTTTTCAAGGTTTAAAACATGAACGCCAAAAATATAGTTTCAGAGAAAAGACAAGCAGAGAACGTTGCTACTACATAGTGCCAAACACATAGTTACCATTAAACTTCTCTTAATATCACACTAAGTCCGGGCATAGCCCAGAACTATTTAAAACACTGAGGATGAAAAAGCACTACAAACATGATTAAAAGATTAATGCTTTTTACAAACTCACCAACCAAAATCCTCGTGAGACATGAGAGGGAAGCATCAGCTTCACAAAAGAAGGATATCCTGCCTCTAGTTCTTGTTGTACCTTTTTGGCTTGATCTGCAGCTTTTATTCTTTCAATATCTGATGCATATCTTCTAGGAAGCTGATGCTCGCGCTTATAACTGGAATATGCTTTAATGTCAGATATCTAATTCAACTTTAAAGTTGACCAACAATGCAATAGCAAGAATGAATCAAACTGTTACCCCGTTCTAAGACCTGGAAAATCATTCGCCTTCTGCCAACAGACAATCAACCCAGTAACATATTATAATCTCAATAGAGACTGTGCACACTCTTCAACATTCTGCACATGACAGCCAGTGTCTACCTCTCGATAATCAGGTTGAGGAACACTTGCAACACGTGAGGAGCGTCTGACCTCAATAGGAAAGTCCTCTTTTTGAACTTTTGGCTTGCTTGTTTTAACCTGTTAAACAAAAACAAATATCAGTGTTTCAGAGCATACCCAAAAGGATGTATATACACAAGGACGAGAAAGCTTGCAAAGTATACAAACATATCAACCACGAATTTTGATTGTTTGCAAGATCTAATGTAAGCATATGAGGCATGATGAATGCATAACAAATGTGCCTAATATATCTAGATGTATAAATATGTATACATATATCATATGTGAGTACACGTGGGGTTCTCTGATCAGAGAATAAATTGAACAGTTGGTATATATATATATATATATATATGATAGAAAATAAAGTACAATTGGAAAACTCACAACAGTTATTGTTTGACCACTCTGCAGTAAGCTTTCAGAAAGCTTTGATATTCCAAGTTCCTGAAATATTGATCTATCATAAGCAACATGGATTTACCTGTAAATTCAGTGACTAAAAGCCTTTACCTGTAAACGTCTTTGGTTTGCCTCCAGTCTCTGTTTCCGAATCTCTTCATACTCTGAGCTCACCATACTAAGTCCGATTCCTAAATATGCACCAAAAACACAGCTTTGATGTAAGTTTTTTCTTGTATATGAACTCCAATCAATTCCTAATAGCAACATATCTACGACAAAACTTTCAACGTTTTCGCACAATAAACTGAGCTCGTACTGTTGGGGCACTGAAAGGAATCATGCAAATTAGATCAGGGAAAATGCCAAATTTTAATTCTTGTGCTACAATGCAGACAGATTGATCCTTCATCATTCATACCTATCAATGAATACCAAGAGACAATTCTGAAGCATTTGTCTCTTTCTTTCCTGCTCTAATAATATTTCACAACCTCCTAAAATCTTAAAGTATTTCATTATTCATCCCACATTTTTTGAGACCGACCGTTTGCACAACATCAGCATGGATTACCAGCATTGACCCTAGCCTAATAAAGGATGTCTGAGTGTCCGGAAGACTTGCAATCAAATTGCAATGTGCCACATCAGTGTGGATCTTCAGCTGTGTACTTGATCTGATCGGTAATATGTCAGCGAGTGGTCCAGCACCTGTGTAAAATTAGTATGAATTTGCGCCTGGCCACTCAATCTGAACCATATACTGTTAGCCATGAACAATTGTTGCCACTAGTGATTTTTGCACCATATCAGCATGAATTGTCATTCCAGTGCTCTTTCTAAACCTTTTCTCTTGTTTTTGATAAAAGATTCACCTCAATATTAACGAAAAGATGCCCAAAGGCAACAAACAACTCATACAGGAAAACATAACCATCATACCCTGATCAACCAACATGTCAAATAGCAAAAGCCCTCGCTCATCTACCTGAGCATGAAATCAAGGTCCTTCCCTGACAGGGTGCAGAAAAAGCCATCTCAGTAGAGCATATCTCCACTTTATTCTGTCCCCAAAAGAGGTGAAGACCTCTGCTTTTTTCCACATTTCTATAAAATGTTGGTGCTTACGAAACACAACATTAGGCTCACCCGTTATTGCCTCATATTGACCTCTTAAAGTATGCAAAAGCATCAACTATATCTCCTTGACTAACTCAACTGCATTTCGTTTGACATTCTAATATACACATTAACATCTTGCCTTCAACAATACCCAAAACTACAAGAGAAGATATCATAGACCAAACCTTGTCCTCTACCAAACAACTGATTGGTGTGGTATAAGAGACATCAAAGACATGTCTTCCATCAGACATGTCTTCCATCAAAGACACTCCTTTTCATAATTCTGTATTTCTTCAGCCAGCCACCCCCATCTCATAAAACCCCATGGGTACACCTGTTTACCATAAACAAGATACAAAATTCTCAACATTCTTTTCTAAACTGTTCTAGCAATAGGACATACCTATAAGACATGGTGAATTGATTCAATGAGAAGACCACAACTTTCACATTTTAAATCATGGTGATGCCCCCACATCCATGACTTCACAAAGCTCCCATAATGTAACAACAACCATCTAAACAATGCAATTTTCTTAGGAATTTGCATGGCCCATAGCCATTTCCAATAAAGTGCCCAACCAAGTGTCTTGTACATTACCCAATCTCCAAAATTTGGAAGCTCCTGGCACAAAAATCAAACCCCTCCTAATTCTCTACCCATTTTTACAGAATACTAAAAAAAAGGAATTTGCTTACCTACTATCCCTTGCATTGATATGATTGGCCATTTCCATTCACTTGGATCCAACATCAATGGACTTATTCTGATTTGGTTGTAGATTCAACATCCATTATTTACCATTCGTCCACAATATACGAATAGGCAACTTACTCCTTTGAGTTACTACATCGTCTTCCATAAAGATAGAATGAAGCCGTCCAAAAGGCAAAACATCAAAATAAAGACATTCATGAGAGTTTTTATAACCCTTGACCCTCAACAAGACATGTAAGGATGATAAGGGAAATAAAGGCATTCATGAAAGCCTTTCTAAACCTTTTTGCATAATACTCTCTGAAATAAGTGAGATATACAAGTCCCTTCGTTACTTCATTAACAGATGTGGGAGAAAGCCCTTCTTCAAAGGGCATGGGCAGAATAGTAGCTGATTCTGCAAATAAGGTATAGAATCATCCCACAATTGAAGATTTTTTAAAAGCCAGCACAGACATTACAGCTACTTTCTAGGTAGAAAGATGCACATAGAGGATGCAAAAAAAAAGAAAAAAAGCAAGGAACTTTATCTTTTGACAATGGAAACCGTGGTTGTGGCAGCCATGTAAGGCAAGATAAGCATCAAAACCATAGAATGAACCATACATATGATACGTGCATTCGCATTCAAGAATGATTCAATCAAACGTGTATGGTAAATCATCTCAAAGTTGGATTGCATTGACTAGGTTCTATATTATATATTGATTCACTCTCAATCCTAATAAGTGGACTCTAATCCATTGTGAACCACCAACATAAGTATGGTTGCAATATTTGCATTGTATCACATGCATACTTTTGGGATGTGAATCAAGACATCTCTATCATCCTCACTTTAGAACTTTACAAAAAAATAAGTATGAACTATAGAGATTGAATCAAAATATGTCATTATAAATTATAATCAAACGTTCAAAAACTCATAAAACATATATTCGAGAATATCAAGAAAACATGACATAGGCAATAGTAGCATAACAAACTTACCAATAGGGTGACCTAATTTCTAATAACAAAGAAAGAAAAAAAGAAACGATCAAAAACTCATAAGACGTATATTCGAGAATATCAAGAAAACATGACATAGGTAGTAGTAGCATAACTACCTACCACTAGGGTGACCTAATTTCTAATAACAAAGAAAGAAAGAAAAAGGAACATGACAGTGACATAAAATTTTGCCATGACATAGGCAATAGTAGCATAACAACTTACCACTCGGGTGAGCTAATTTCTAATAACAAAGAAAGTAAGAAAAAGAAGAAAAAGGAACATCACACTAACATAAAATTTTGCCATGACACCTAACAAGAGGATATGAGAAAGTTGGGAATTGAACCCAAGACACAAGTAATAGTAGCACAGCAACTTATCACGAGGTTGTGCTTAGTTCTAATAATAAAAAAATAAAAGAAAAAAACTATTATAACACTAACATAAATTTTTGCTATGACATGGTACTAAGGAGAGAGAGAGAGAGAAAGAGATGAAAAAATTAGGAATCGAACCCAAGACATAGACAGCAATAGCATGGTTCCTTACCACTAGGGTAACCTGAATTGTAATATCAATAAATGAAAAAAATGAAAAAAAAAGGAGCACGTATTTTTCCCATTTCAAACGTGTTTGTTTCCAGCCGTATAGTATAGTATAGTATATCCAAGAAATGCACCGAGAGTGTAGCACAATCCTTGAAAGGTTACAAGCAAGCAACATGTCAAGATTTCTTTTTTTCTATTTCTTTTCAGGGTTTGTAGCAATCCACACCCTCGCCCCAACTCCTCATCACATAGGCATGTACGAGCTCCGAGTCCTCCGAGAAAACATTTGTGAGAAAATGGATTGCCTTTTCCACCCAGGAATACAATTCATGAATGGAACATGTCAACCAAAACAGATTGTGTTTTATATGGGTTGGATCTCTTGGAGAACCCTAATGGGTAGCACAAGACCCCATTTGACAAGATAGAAGGAATAGTAACCTAATCCAATGTATGAGATTTTAACCCATATTTCCAATTGGATAGGTTTAAATACCATGAGTAAAATTGCAATGAATTAAGAAAATAGAAAATCATGTATTTGGCTAGTAAGAAGCGCAATTACACCATGGACATACCATGAAAATCATGAGACAATTGGTTACAACAATGGGATGTGTACCCAATCACCGAAGAATGAAATTAAAATAAAAAATAGGTAAAGGAGTTTTAGTATGGTAAAAAATGACATGGGGTGTAACATATCCTATAAAGGAAATGGCTATGGGCATGAACTAATTTCATTTCCATCCAAGTCTCTTGGAAAAGAGCAAGTGGTCACAAGGTTTCAATGAAGATGTCACCCTTGGTCCCAATGTAACAGGTGTCCCGATCATAGCTTCTAGGCAATATAGCTTCTTAATTACTTTTGCACGCATGACTTTGAGGCCCAATATCCTAGAGCGTTTGGTTGTTCATTGGTTTTGCTTCAGTGAGGGAGAGGCCAAGTGGTGCAGCTGTGTTCATGTTCATCATGCCTGCCCATCCCTGAAACATTTTAGTGGTTATATGGTGAATATTAAAAAGGTTATGGTTAACAAAGAACATTTTGTAACTTAGTCTCTCTATGTTGTTTTAGCTCTAAGATATACCTACCTAGTGAAATTCATCATTGTAAGAATCTCAATTAATGTTGAGCAAATAAAATAATTAAGAAAGCGTGTAGATTGCCCGACCTACCCTAACTAAGATGAGAGATAATGTGGTTATGAATTCATGATAATCCTTATCATGGCCATTTCTCATCCCATTTCCATTCAATCGCAAGACACAAAAGATACAAATTATATGATGACCGGCAATTGAAGGAGCAGACAAGTGGAGATGTTTTCCAGATCAATCTGAAAGCCCCCTCAAAAAATGTCGTCAAGTCAAAAAAATTTGATGAAGTTTGGGAATACATAAAGTGATGGTATCCTTTTGGTGATATAATAACGAAAGAAATAATTCAGAATGCAGATTCGTGCCATAGCAAGGTGTGCTCTGTTTTTTTCTGTGGTCGACCATGGCTGCAGCTCACCCTGATCGCTTCTATGTGTCATTTGTATTCATCCCTGCAAATGGAAGTCCCATGAAATAGAGTCGCAGCCCTTTCTACGAATAAGGTATAGAATCATCCCACAGTCAAAGCTTTTTTGAAAGTAATCACAGAGCTCACGACTTCTTTCTGGGATAGGAAGATGCGCACAGAGGATGCAAAAAAAAAAGGCATGAAACTTTAATCTTTTCGGCGGTGGAAGCGATGGCTATGGCAACCATGTGAGGCGCGATAGGCATCAGGACCATACAGAAGCTGCTTCCTTTAGTTATAGAGGGGCTGAGGAGCGGTACCTGTATGGCGATTCCTTCGGGGAGCCGATGTCTGGCGATGGCAGGAGCGGCCAAAGCTTCCGCAGGCTGCAACAGTCAGGAAGCAGAGGGAGAGGATGGAGAAGCCAAAGAAGAACAATAAGAAAAATCCCGCCAATTTTACAGATTCAAATTCAAATTCAAATTTGGCGGTTTCACACTTGGAGCTCGTGGCCGCCGGTGGGTCGGTCGGGTATGGTATATATTGTATCTAACAAGTGCTCCGAGAGCGTAGCACGATCGTTGCATGGTTAAGGGCGGTCGGCATGCCAACTTCCTTCTTTGTTTTTTTCTGGGTCCATTGCATGTTTTTAGCGCCGAGTCTTTCCGAGAAAACACTCACGAGAAAAGGGATTGGCTTCTCCATCTGAATGAGGTTTGTGCATGGAAGATGTCGACCAAAACATCGAGTGCCTTTTACATGGGTTCGATCTCAGGGAGAACCCGCATGGATAGCCCCCCCCCCCCCACCCCCATGTGACAAATTATAGGGAATAGAAACCTAATGCAACAAGCGAGATTTAAAACCATGTTTACAAATCAAAGGGTTTAAATAATGTGAGTGAAATTGCGACAAAAATAAAGAAAATAGAAAACCATGTATTTGCTTAGTAAGAAGAGCAATTACACCATGGGCACACCCAAGAAAAGAGATTGATGATTCAAAAGGCAATAAAAATCATTAAGAAGCAAGGCATTGTGTGTGTGTGTGTGTGTGTGTGCATGCAAAAAACCTAATTGATGATTTCTATTAACAATTGGCTCTACAAATATGCACAAAAATCAATTGTAACATATAGTATGATGGCTCTGAAAATATGTACAATACATGTAGGCATTTAAACAAAATTTGGTGAAAGAAAACTCAATAACCAAAATTAGTTGGATGAACATAATGGATGTGAGTCAACGTCACCAAAACAAGTGTACATGGAATTCATCATTGTAGGAATCTCAATTAATGTAAAAGTAATAAATTAAGGAAGAATGGGTTTAGATCACTAAGCACGCCTTAGCAAGGGTGAGAGATAGATCTCCAGTCCCTTGTTGGCATCCCATACCACAAAGTATGCACATAGATTGTGCCTCCTCGTCATTATTTGACATAGAAAACATTAAATGGTGAGAGTTCGTGAATCTAAAGCATCCCCCAATGGTAAAGCTCCAACCATAACTCTCTAAATAAATACCTTAGCTTGTAGCATCAATCGAGAACACCAACCAACTTGCCTTGATCACATGAAACCACCAAGTAATGGGCTTACGAAAATCCCATATCTTTATAACCCTTTCTTCCAACCACTTGTGTTTGTCAATTAGCTTGTGATAAGCAACCTTTGTTGAGATCATAGTCAATCTCTTGTTTCTAACAATCCTCCAATCAAGCTCTTGAGATTCCCCATCTAAATTAGGATTTGGCTCATATAAAGATAATATTTCCTTAATTGGCGAGATGGTAGATGTGGGAAAAGAAGCTGATTTTTTATTTATTGATAAGGATGAGTGAAGATGGAGTTGGGGTTGAAGCATATTTTAAGGAGGGGATGAGGATAGTATACTCACTTTGGTATTTTTGTAGGTAAAGACCTTCGGTGTGAATTGGCGAGAGGGTGGATGTGGGAAAAAGAAGCAACAGTTCTATTTTTTATGAGTGAAGATGGTGTCGGGGGTTGAAGCATATTTTTTTAGGAGGGAATGAGGATACTATACTCGTGTTGTTTGTTGTAGGTACATCAATGTTATTTGGCAAGAGGGTGGATGTGGAAAAAGAAGCATATCTTCATACTTCTATTTCTTGATAAGGATGAGGGATGATGATGTTGGGGTTGAAGATAGTTTCATGAGGGGATGAGGAGAGTAGACTCATTCTATTTTTGGTTGTACGGGTCTTCAATTATCTGCTTTTGGTCAGCCTGCATAAGGCTAAGTCGACACATGTTGAAGAAAATTGTTGCCGAAGCATCATGGGAATTTTCGTGTTAAAATGCAGCAGATGAAGCATGTGTTGAAGCACAAAAACTTTCAACTAAGTCGTAGGTTAATTTGGGTTCATCTTTCTATGGAAGAACATTGGTGGTGGTTGGGTTGAGTTCCTTTTTCAGACACAGAGAAGCGATGGATGGAGGAGGACATGGCTGACTAGGGCAATGTTATGAAGTCATGTACGTTTTTTAACACATGCAAAGTGAGAGGCTTTCTCCAAATGCAATCACCTTCATTTGTACATTGAAGGTTTGTAGAAGAACAAAAACAATGCACATAGGACAACCAATTCATGACATAATTATGTAGTTAATGTAGGGGGATAATATTTTTGGTAACACCTTCATGGATAGGTATGTCATATGTGGGATGCTTGCACAAGTAGAGAATTTGATGAAAGGTTTTCCTCGTCGAAATATTGTCCCTTCAAACGTGCTCATGGCTGGGTATACTCAGAATAATCAAGTTCACGAGGCTCTACTTATTTCAAGTTGTTGTAAAATGGGGGCCTTTCCCCATACATTATCACCTTCATAGGCCTCTTGAAGCCTCGTGGTAGTCCAAGAGATATGGGAAAAGGTAATAAGATATTCAATGTACATTGTAATAGTGGACTATTTTGTATATTGCCTTTAGCCACTTTAACTTTAATATTGTGGTGTGCATTTGTTCCTTTGTGCCACCCTTTTAGCTCACCCTTTTTAGGATGCACGTACCCAAGTTGACCCACCATTTTAGCGCACCCTTTTTAGGATGCGTGTGCCCAAAATGACCCACCCTTTTAGCACACCCTTTTTAGCCAAGCCAATCCAAATGGGTTCCGTTGTATCAACTATAAATTGATTAAGAAGTAAGAAGCTAAGTAGGTTGGTTTTGATCTCTTATGTGCATTTCACATATTGGTGGAGATGACGGGTACCAGTCCCCCACGTCTAAGTATCCACCTCTTCCCCCTCACCTTAGGTTGCCCACTAACTTATTGTCCCACAAGTTTCCTCGATCCCCCTCCTGTCCCCCACCTCAACCAAGTCCAGGTGGCCCTTAGTCCACAATAGTGATTGATCTTTCTTTGCCAAATGATCTTTACCCCGATCCCCCTCTGACACGATAGCCCTCCTGTCCCCCACCTCAGCCAAGTCCAGGTGGCCCTCAATCCACAAGAGCGATTGATCTTCGCCGCCATATGATCTTTCCTCAATCCCCCTCCGACACGATAGCCCTACTGTCCCCCACCTCAGCAAAGTCTAGGTGGCCCTCAGTCCACAAGAGTGATTGATCTCTATTCGCCGATTGATAACTCGTTTTCCGTCACTAGCCCCATCCAACTATCAAGACCAACAGTTCCACAAGGATGTCCTTAATGTTGTTGCAACTCAACTACGTGTCCGTAGATGTTCACATCCCCACGCCATCTTCATCGAACGCCTCAACAAGACCCTTAAACACGAGATGGTTGCATAAATCAACCCTTTTTGAGCACTAGAATCATTCATGGATTTCCATTTGAAACCTGCCATCAGATGCTCCAATATGTGAAATGCACATAAGAGATCAAAACCAACCTACTTAGCTTCTTACTTCTTAATCAATTTATAGTTGATACAATGGAACCCATTTGGGTTGGCTTGGCTAAAAAGGGTGTGCTAAAAGGGTGGGTCATTTTGGGCACACGCAACCTAAAAAGGGTGGGTCAACTTGGGTACGTGCATCCTTAAAAGGGTGAGCTTAAAAGGGTGGTGCAAAGGAACACATGCACACCACAATACCAATGGAGGATAATTTTATGGAAAAAAAAATTAGTTTTTTCTGCAACTTATCCCAAATAAAGGTATAACCTTTTGGAATATGAATTGTTGACCTTGTTGTTGGAAAGGCCATTAATCTTCATTGCACACTAACATAACATCCTTGACTATTACCAAACCCAATCTAGCCATCTGATTAAATTGAAGGTTAAGATTTTGTTTACATTCCCACCTCAACAACTTTGATGTCGCCAAAACCTCCATTTGTAATGAATTGACACATCCCCTTTCTTTGCGGAGGATGCCATTCCACAAAATCCAACATACTTTGCCAACATGCCAACAAATGATTAACTATCAAAGGCCTAGATCGTCTAGGATTCCGGAGATGAGTTCAAGGCTGTCCAAGCCTTAGATTCATGGACTCTCACTATTTAATGGTTCTGTATCGAATAGTGACGAGGGATCGTGCCTTGGGTTTGAAGGAGGAACATGCATGCGCGGCTTAGGAATAAACAACAGTTCGGTTTTGGATTAACAGATTTGGCCTTGTCCAAGTCTGATCAAGTCTTAATCGGTTTAGGAGTTTTCATACTTGAACTAGATTGATCTAAAACCAGGTTTGCAAGGCTGAAGCTAGAACCGAGCCGAATTGAATTGCATTGCCAACTCCTAATGCAGTTAAAACTTTGCCACACTGACAGAGTCTCCATGTAGTAATTGTTGTCCCCTTTTCACGAAGGTTGCATTCTTTTACATGCTCAAACTCCCTAGGCCTAATTATTATCACAATACACCGCTTCATTGGATGCAATGAAGTGCGATGAAATACGATCTCTCACTCTAGGATCAAGTTATAATTCAATCCTTATGTTTCATTCGGTACAGACAACCTCACACCTGTGAACCATAAGGATACAATACTTCAGGTTCAGTATACCCATGTGGTTAGTTACATACTTGTAATAATCATTATCACAACCATTTCTCGCCCTATTTCCATTCAATTGTGAGATGCGGACGGAACAAATCATACGATGGGCGGCAATCGAAGAAGCAAGACATGTTTTCCGGATCGATCTAAAAGTCCCCCTCCCAACCAAATGGTGTCAAATCAAATTTTTTTTAATGAACTTTGGGAATACATAAATTGATGGCATCCTTTTTGGTGATATAATAATGGATGGAATAATTTCAGAATGCAGAATCGTGCAGCAGCAGGGTGTGCTCTGTTTTTCTCTGTGGTCGGCCATGGCTACAGCTCACCCTGATCGTTTCTAGGTGTCATTCATATTCATCCCTGCCAATGGAAGGACCAAGAAATAGATTTCTTCTTTTTTCTTAAACCCAGGTATCTATTTTGAGCAATTCAGTGTTTTCATTTTGCATTGTTGTTCTGCTGCTTATTGTTATTTTTCTCGAGGGACTAGGAGCCTGTACACACATAACCATGGAGTCTAGAATAGATCAGTATAAAACCATGGAACAGATAGGCAAAGGAGCATTTGGACGTGCCATTCTTGTCTATCACAAACTCGAGAAGAAGAAGTACGCATGGCCATAGTACTGTATAGAAATTCCCAAGTTTGTGAAATTTCCTTTTGATTGATTGTTTATGCAATGAAGCCGAGAAAATATGTATATTTATATATTTGTTATGTTGTATATACATTGAAAGATAAGGAAATCTGATCACCATTCAGAGAAGGTAAATTCAATCTAGAAAGGTACCATTAGAAGAAGAGAAAGGGAACTCTGTTGTTTTCATTTTGAAGATTTCTCTTACTGAAAACAAGTGATTTGTAAAAATTAATGCAGTTTTTTTAAAAAAATTCCTTTTTAGATATGTCCTGAAAAAGATAAGACTTTCCCGCCAAACAGAGCGATGCCAGAGATCAGCGCACCAAGAGGTAGAAAGAATGGAATATACACAAAATGTTTATTGTCTTAAATTAATTCAGTACATGGTATCTTTCTTGAAGTTAAAATGCTCCTTTTTTCTTGTTTTTGGTTATAAAAGTTGGCTGTGATTTCTAGTGTTCATCATCCTTATATCATTGGCTATAAAGAATCATGGGTGGAGAAGGTATGATCATGTGCAAATTTTTGATATATTACAAAGAACTTTGCTCTACAATAAGAATAAGAATACATATACATACACACACATGCACACGCACACACACACACACACATGCACACGCGCGCGCACACACACACACACACACACACACACACACACACACACACACACACACACATATATATATATATATATATATATATATATATATATAGAGAGAGAGAGAGAGAGAGAGAGAGAGAGAGAGAGAGAGAGAGAGAGAGAGAGAGAGAGAGAGAGAGAGAGAGATTAACGTCTTTTAAGAGGCCAAAATGGCCTATAAGACCAGACAAGAGATTACATCTTAAATGTTGTCTCGTCTTTGAGAACAACAAATCAAAAAAGAAGAAGTAAATAATACTCCGTAAATATAAAAGTATATAAGGTAAAAACAGATGAGGGAATCTGGTTTTCGGCACATGTCAGATTCTCAAGTTAGATATAGTGTATCTTTTGTCTTCGAAAGATCTCTAGCATAGGTCGGTCCAGAATGGAAATGTCTCTGAAGCGAGGGAAGCACTTGCGATGGCGGGAGATAATGGCTTTTATTTGTTGATAACAAGGGTGTCGAGGTCGTGGTCCATGGGGTCGGGGCCTATGTGCACGACAAATTGCTATTGCCCAATCAATTGTAACCCCTTTGTTATGTCTTGATCAGGAGCCCATTTGTGTATCCCGTGATTGACTTGTAGCATTAGTAGGAGTGATGGGGCTAAAGAAAGTTGTGAGTGACTTGTAGCAAGAAAAGTCCTAGGCACCGTTGATCCTCATATTCCATTACATTGTGTAGTGGGCCAAAGCCTTGTTTAAAGAGGCAATGGTATCTCCCTCTGATTTCATAAAAGACACTACAGTGACAAACATAATGTTCTTCAGATTTCACTCCTTGATGACACAATTGGAAAATTCTTTCATCTACAGGTATACGTGTATATCTGCCTACCTCGATCTCTAACGGATGTGATGAAGTTCTCAGATGCCCTATCAGATTGTGCAACGCATAGAATAGATGTATGTTCATATAAGGTGGCCTGATGATTAATCCATCCTCTGATGTGTGTAAGAAGTGTGTATGTAGTGGGCCATCTTCGTACCAAGTGATATTTTGGGACTGATCCATGCTATCTTGTTTTCCAAGTTAATAATATTAGTTCGGATCACTCTGTTCTTTTCCACTTTGATCATATTTAGATGGGGAGAGTCCAAGCTATATTTGAACGGGGGTAGTGCATTTATACTCATGCCATGTGACTCGAACCATTGCTGCATTTCAGCATATCAACAATGAATGTCTCCATTTTCAGCCAGTTGTCTTGATGACATAAGTGCCAACCTTGGGTACCGTTGTTTTAGGAGCTCCCAAAGACGTTGGATACATGTCACTGATCGGAACAATGCCTCAGTGATTATAGGTGCTCCTCCCATCTCTGCCCGGATTATATCATGGGGTACCGATGCTTTGCTCCTTATCATGCAGGCAATCATTGACACTAATGGTCTCTCTAAATCTTTCCAATGATTCGCCTTGTTAAGACTCAGTCGCCATGTTTCTACTCCATAGAGTAGAGTTGGTTTGACAAGTGTATCAAATAACCACAACTTAGTTCGTGGCTCTTGGAATTGCAAATGTGCACATTGTCTCTCGAGAGCACCAAGGGCTACATATCGGCGAGAAAGTCGGGCACAAGTAGCCTCCCATACGGAGAACCTAGGCCCTGTAAATGTTACTCGAGAAGTGAGAAAATTGGGTTTTGAACCCAAGGCATAGTGCTAGTAGTGTAACAACTTACCACTAGGGTAAGCTAATTACAATGAATGAATGAATGAGAGAGAGAGAGAGAGAGCAAGCATCTTATGTCTTTGTTTTACAGGGCAGCAATGTATGCATTGTGACAACTTATTGTGAGGGTGGTGATATGTGAGTTGAACATCAATCTATCAGCATTGGAAACATGATTAGGATAATATATTGCTATTTATAGGGTTGACATAAAGCTGATAACATATGCTTACATGGATGGTTGACTCAGGGCCGAGTTCATTCGGAAAGCCAACGGAGTTTACTTCTCAGAAGAGGTGGGTAGTTATATTACCTGCTTTTTCAAATTCCTCTTCATGAAATGTAGACTCACTAAATAGCACTTGTCTTCGTGCAGAAACTTTGCATCTGGTTCTCACAGATCTTGTTAGCTGTCGACTATCTTCATTCAAATCACATTGTCCATCGAGACTTGAAAGTACTGTAATGTTGATTTTGGGTTCTGAGAAGAATGAAAATTTTGCATTTCCCTCTTGTCCAATTTGATAAGAAGAGATCAACATAAAAAGGTGTTTCTATCAGAAAGAAAGGGGTAGAGAACCATTATTAGTCTTAATGTTGGGTGAATTGATGTGAACAGTGCTCAAACATTTTCTTGACAAAGAACCAAGACATTATGCTTGGTAATATTTCTGGCATTATACATACACACCTTTAATAGAGATTATATAGAAGTTTAATTGTGGAAAATTGGACATGCTCCTTAATATATCGACATTTCTCGAACATGGATGTAGGAGATTTTGGGCTTGCCAAGGTGCTCAAAGCAGACTCTTTTACATCATCAGTAAGAAATTCAGCCCACAACAAGTTGATATTTTTGAAGCGTAAATCTATCAACACTTTAGACAAATGTGACATATATGATCTTCCCATTAAATGGATAGCGATTCCTCCATTTTTCCATAGGTAGTGGGCACTCCGAATTACATGTGTCCAGAACTTCTTGCAAAAATTCCTTATGGACTAAAATCTGATATATGGTCTCTAGGTGAAAAATGCTGTCTGATACTATACTTTTTCTGATTTCTTCTTCTTTTTTCTTCTTATTATGGATTCATGTTCTATGTTTGTCAATGTTATCCGATTTCTTTTGTAGGATGCTGCATGTATGAAATGGCTGCTCACAGACCTCCATTCAAAGCCTTTGTAAGTATTTTAATATCTATACTCAGATATTACAAGGAAAACACACACTCCACATTGACTTCAATTATATAACTCTAGTGAGTTATGATTCACAAGAAAGGGTTCCAGCGTAAAAAGGGAACTTGCTCTTCAGGAAGAAAAAAGAAATAACAACCAAAACAAGTTCTTAAGTAAAAAAGCAGTTGATCTCGCTATGTATAAGTTCGTGTGGTTTGATGCATGTGTAAACATATATTATATATATTTATATATAGGGTTTAGGGTTTAAGCATAAAAGAACTTCTTACAAGATATTCACATTGAAACCTCAACCAAATGGATTGATATTTAGTAACACAGGATATGCAAGGATTGGTTAATAAGATCAATAAATCTATGATTGGTCCTTTGCCAAGCATGTACTCCAATGCGTTGTAAGTTCATTTGTTAGATTCCACGGGTTCAAATTAGGAAAAGCAAATTTAACTTCTATACATGGCTCTTTGTTGCAGTAAGAATCTGATTAAGAGCTTGCTTCAAAAAAATCCAGAACATCGTCCTATGGTGAGTGTATATTATTCGAGTGAGTGATGCTAACAAATTTCACTCTTAATAACCTCATCCTTTTTCTGAAGAAATGCTTTGGTGTGTAATAACTTATTTGCACTTGTTGGTTTGTAGGCTTCTGATATTCTCAAAAACCCGCATTTAAAACCTTTTGTGGCTCAATGTCGGCTTCAAAGTGGTCTTATCCGGGCTGGAAATCCTGAACGGCCTCTACATAGTTTCCATCATGAGAATAGTATAGATATCGGTGGAGATATTAAACTCAATGGCAATGACAGGACAAGCTACATTACAAGTATAAAACCAAATTCTAAGAAATCACATGATAAAGGCGATATTAACATAACAAACCTTCATGGTAATTTGGCCATAAATAATGATGGTATTGAAGTGTCTGATTGTAAACGAGACATGGGTGAGGGTTCTTCCAAGGAAAACCCTTCGAAATGTGAGGCCAACAGAACATGGAGTAATGAAGCTGAGTTATATTATGCAGACGGATGTCACCACAAAGGATTAGATAGGTCTAGAAAACCTCATCTTGATAAGGTTCAAGTTAAATCCCCCCAATCATGTACTAGCTGGGTGAATGGAGCACTTCCTCCAGAGCATACACCTAAGAGAGCCGCACAAGTGGCTACTTCTCATCACAAGATTGAATCGACAATGAAGTCTGTGCAAGAGAAACTAATGAATGCACCACCATCAAACGACGTTAAGTAGATTCAAAGCTTTAGCTAAAAATGTCTCATCTCTAGATTTTTGAATTTGTGCTTAAAAGTGACTCATTTTACTACTTTGTTTCATTCATGCAGCCGGTGTTTAGTAGTAGTTCCACGAGGATAAAAGTTGGAAGACCAGAAGAGAATGTTGTTTCTGAAAAACATAAGGTGAGCACATCGCCCAAAATTGCTTCAGGAAGATCTTCTTTTTTGGTTTCCTCCAATCTTGCTTATTCTCCTAGGAGAAGTTCTTCACCACTAAATTCTCTCAAGAAACCAGTAGATCTTGGCAGTCCAACACACCTTACAATGAACATTGAATGTTCGATAGAGCAACCCATGAACAATAAACATCATGCCAACATCAATTATATAGACTTGTCTGGAATTCCAATGACATCACAATCCAAGGGGAACCATTCATCTGATGTATCTGTAAATACACCAAGGATGGATTTGATTCCAAAATTCAGCCTTTCCATTGGAAAAACAGGTTTCTCGTTAGAGAAACCCGGACACAGTGAGAAGAGAAGCACTGTTGACCATTGTAAACAACCTTCGACTCCTACCACTGGGCACGGCATGCAGTCATTCATGCCATCTTATGAGCTTGCTAGATTGGACTCTACGGCACATGTTAATGATGAGACTAAGGAGAAAGGAACTATCAATGTCAATACAAATGCGCCGGCGATACATCCAGCATATGACATTATACATGTGATTAGGCATAGCACATTCCATACGGGTGGGGGAAAAGGGAAGCATAGTGGATCTCACTACAAATTAGATATCAACACTCTTTTGGACCTACCAAAATCTGACCATGGTTTGACCACCCGACGGTCAAGTACTGTCCTCACCAGTGAACACATGGCTGAGCATCACAATGGTGGCAATGTCGGCAACAAGGAGATGAATTCGGAGAGCAATGATGTGAAGTTACGTAATCAAGAGAGAGTGGCTGCACTGGAGGGACTACTCGAGCTGAGTGCACACCTACTTGGACAACGAAGGTTAGAAGAGTTGTCTATTGTACTACAGCCATTTGGAAGAGGAAAGGTTTAATTTAACGTTACGAAGTGTGAGAGATTAAAGGAGATCTCAAACAATAAAAGGAGAGAGTTCACTTGCTGAACATATTTTCTCTTTTGTTGCTTGTCATCAATTTGTTTCGATCTCAAGAACCCTCGTCTTCTCATAGCTTGAACCTATTCATACAGCATTTCACTACCTCAAGTAAGAGTGCACCAAATCTTTTCTTCCCAGGATTTCACTCTTGCATTCTATGAAAGATGTATTTATTGAGCTGTTATGAAGAAAATATCAACTGACAAAAGCTATATTTTGATACAATGAAACTTATGCACTGGATTGTGATACAACTGTAATAATTGGTAAACCATCATTAACCAGGTCCTGTAAACTCTTCTACATGGTATAGGAAACTTTTGCTCTATACATTTTAAAGAATTTTGCTCCCGTGGATGCAACAAATGGAAAATCATCAGATGTTTAAGCGTGCATCTTTGATGATGATGCATGTGTAAATACAAGACTTCAGGGATATGTCGCGAAAGATAACAAATACGCGGTTTGGAAGTTACCTATGTTGGTTGACACAACCAATGGTTTGATCTTCAAGTTGAAAGAAGATGCATTTGCTATTGTGAGGGATTCACAAGGAGCAAGTATGGTCGCATATTTTACGAAAGGTTTTGAAATATGATATCATTGTTTATCAACCTTTACTAACAAATGTAATGAGCCTTGTTAGTAGCCAGGTTAACTAAGCTCTTCACCTCAAGTGCACCCATTGTTGTTAGCAATTAGTAAATCACACTACAATCAAGAAATTAATTTGACACAAAACAACTTATTATTGCTTGACCATTAACACAAGAGTTTCATATGCTAAATGTTATAGTTGAACAATGTGGTTAACAATATAAATTGTGGCTTCATGAATAAATGTGAAGTCTATTGGAATAAAGGAAACTGCTCAAATATGAATTCCTTCATGGGAGTTAAAGAATCTAGTTTGTTTGATGTTACAATCAATCAATTTTAGGATCACATTAATAGGGAATGATGGTTCTTGTGGGTTAGGATCACGCTAGTAAAGAATGATGATTCTTGTTGAGATTCAAATCTTCACATAATAGGCTTAGATCTTCGCCTGTGCTTTCAATCTCAACTTTTTCTTTTCTTTTCAAAATGAAGCTACTTTCCCATTAGTTAGGAAGGATTATTACATAGAGAGTCTACAAGGAGACTTATACACACATCGGGGAGTCTTCCTCCGATCAAGTAAAAGAAGATGAGCCTACTTACAATGCCTTGCGGCCTAACTTAATGTAAGAAGCTACCTATATCCAAGGCGATGCCCTTCAATGTTGCCTAGTACGAGTCGGCTCTTGGGGCCTACAACGAAGAGAGGGTGGCAAGTGAGTAGGAAACAACCAACGTGGGGGGCTGGTAGTTCCACCTCGGGCCACTCCCGCCTTGCATCACCATAGGTGTGGTCCGCCATTTCTGCTAAAAAATACAAACAAAAATACAAGGTCTTCCAAGTATGACATACTAGTTGGTTGCACTATATCATCAAGTTTTTATGCGCAATGTGACAAAATAAACTATATGTCGAATTATGATCCTTAAAAACCTCCATATAGTTGATCAGGAGGGCATTTATTTGTGAAGGGAAATAAAATAGTGATATTGATTGAAAGGCTAGTGGTTCTTGTCTTTAATTATTGCAAACTATATGTTGAATTATGATCATTAAAAACATCCATATCAGTTTATCAGGGGGACCATTTATTTGTGAAGGGAAATAAAATAGTGATATTGAAAGGCTAGTGGTTCTCATCTTTAATTATTGCAAACTAGAAGTCATTTCTAATTACTAGGAATTTATTGAGAATTAATGAATAACAAAGGGATGACTAAGTGCATATGTGGAATTCTAATCCAAATCCACTCATTTAAATATCTTTAGGGGTCTTATCCAAGCTAACAAAATAAGGTAAAAAGATAATGGCAAAGTGATAGATGTAATTTTAATATGAGTCGGCTCTTGAAATGAACAAGTCCACAAACTCAACTATGGATAGTGAGTATCATGAATAAATGTTTTTAAAAGATTGGTTCATGAATTGGATTAAAAAAGGCCATAAAGACTAGCATCCAACTATCAAGGTTATGGCCAACCAAGATATACCACACTATCACGGAACTACGGATAGACTCATGGGTTTAACTCGTGGGTCAAGCAAGCGGTAGACCAAAACGTTCCATTGTTGATCATTTGGTTATGCTACGAGAAATCCAAAGAAAGTCAACTTCAAGGAAAGTTTTTTTTGTGGACTTCATGAAAGCCTTTGGTATTGTACCATGGTGTAGGCATAAAGGTGCTCGCCATGCAAAGAGTATATAGGTACTAAAACATGCCCAATCTCAGGTTACCAAAACATGCTTCGAACATAGCGTTGAAGGTGCAGAGAAACTAAAAATAGCAAAATCCACTCCATCTAGCGAGGTGCATGACATTATGAAACAATTGAAAAGATGGGGATCAATTAATCTATCAGAGTTCTCTACTGATGCTACGAAGGTCGTGATCGTCGAGGGTAGATGCTAAGATGTCCAAAATTGGATGTCCTTTGCGCCTTTGGGTTGGTAATGCTTTAGTTGGTTGGTCAGTCAATCACTCACTCACACCCACACACACACACACGCACTCTCTCTCTCTCTCTCTCTCTCTCTCTCTCTCTCTCATACAACCAGATTTGTGCGTGTATAACATACATATGTGATAGTGAACATGCTTCACTAAACCCCAGTTGGGAAGGTCCCTTTAACTAAACCTCAGTTGAGAAGGCCCATTTAACTAAACCCCAGTTAGGAAGGTCCCTTTAACTAAACCTAAGTTGAGAAGGCCCATTTAACTAAACCCCAGTTGGGAAGGTCCCTTTAACTAAACCTCAGTTGAGAAGGTCCCTTTAACTAAACCCCAGTTGAGAAGGTCCCTTTAACTAAACCCCAGTTGAGAAGGCCCATTTAACTATGTATACCGTGTCAAGAAAGATCCCTAGTTGAGAAAGGTCCATTTAACTAAACCCTGGTTAAGAAAGGTCTAGTTAACTAAACCCTGGTTAAGAAAGGTCTAGTTAACTAAACCCTGGTTAAGAAAGTCATCCTAGTCTCTGTAGTCTGTCTGTCTCTGTCTCTGTCTCTGTCTCTGCGAGCAGAGAGCATCTGTGACTATGGCTATGGCTATGGCTATGGCGAACGAATTACCTCATCATAGTTGTCAGTGACCCCCCCCCCCCCCCCCCTCCTCTCTGTATTATATCATACATACAGTCGAGGTAATTCGTATCTCTGAAGGCCTCCCACATGGCTTCTCAGAACTTTTTCGCCCTTCTCGAGGATGAGGAGAACGACGACCCATCCATCCTCGCCGTTGTTGCCGCATCCACCGCTTCTTCTGCCACCAAGAAGCAGGAGGAGGCACCGAAGATCGCCAATAAGCAACCTCCCCATCCCCAATCAGGTACACCCAAACATCTTTCTCTCCCCCATTTTGATCTTATCTCTGCTCTTCCTATCTGCCTATCATTCCTTGTTTCGTCCTTAGGCGTACGTTCTACAGATATTTCAAAAGACTATCTGATCTGATCAGCTCTGAGGTCTGCCTTCCCGTCCTATTCCTTTTTACTAGATGTATTTTGCTAATTGCATAGCCTGGGCCGGATGTATCAAGATAAGCAAAAGTGATAGTTAAAAATGTATACGATCTGATTAGCTTTTGAAGTCTGAAGCTAGGATTTCACAGTTGCATTAGACACAGGACAACCATATTAAACTAAACCCTTATTATTTTTACCCTGAAATTTGTTTTATTTTATTATTTATTTGTTATTCGTATGATCTGGTTTTAAGTCTAGGGGGTTAAGATTGGCAAGATTGTTAAGCTACGAGTTCTAGTGTTAGTGGTTCTCAGTACAGTCATCTTCAACTAAATCATTGTGTGTTTTGTTGTCATTCTTATGTCTTTTTTGTTCCCATAGTCAGGGTGATATTTAATTATGATGTTATGAAGTTGCTGTTAGCTTTCTAACTATATACTCAGCACAGCCCTGCCAACAAAGTCTATGTTCTTTACATGTGTTTATTTGTTGTGCTACATTAGAGGGTTGAGAGTGTCTATCTGGTATGATATGCTTGGAAGTTTATCAATATATACTTAGAAAAACCTTGCACAAGTATTTTCAACTTTTATCATTTCTTATCTTCCGTTTGTTTGTTTGTTGTGGATCTGATTCAGTGAGAGAAGTTCAGGATGGAGGAAGAGGCAGGGGAAGCTTCAGGAGGGGGCGTGGTGGCCGAGGAGATTACAATTTGCCTCGAGATGTTGGTGAGAGTAAGCCTTCTTTTGATGGTGGACGAGAACGAGGTCACGGGTATGGGCGTGGTAGTGGTAGTGGCCGAGGCCATAACTTTGGCAGGGAAGAGCAGCCTGCCAGCCGCGAATATGATCACAGAAGTGGACCTAGATATGGGTATGTGATTTGATTTTGCTCTTATGCATTGTGTTCCTTTAGAATTGAACAATTATAGTAACTGATTTAATCGAATCCTTAGACATAGTGAGGTATTTATAATTTAGTTTTCTCTCTTTTATAGGAAGGACAGAGAAGAGCAGCCCAGACATCGCCAATTTGACCGCAGAAGTGGATCTGGATATGGGTAGGTGATGTGATATATTTCATTAGGTAATGAGTAAGGCTAATAGCTTGTATTAGGGAATGAATAACTGATTTAGTCCAAGGCCTATATTTATCATTCACTTTTATCGATCATTCGTACAAATGATGGAGAAGAGCAGTGTGAATGCTGCCAATATGATTGCAGCAGTAGATTTGGATATGGTTATGTGTTTTTTGTTAGATGGAATGGTCTAACAGTTATGATAAACCTATTTAACCTGATCCTTTAGTTATAACTGATTTGACTGAATCACATAGATATAATCAACCTTGCTAAACTAGACAGCGATAGTTATTTTTTTCTCACTTTTATAGTAATGATAGAGAAGAGCAGCCTGCAGCCGTGAATATGATCTTAGAGGTGGTACCAGATATGGGTAGTGATGTGATTTATTCTGTTAGCTAACCAGATTGACAGCTTTAATAATTGATTTTACCAAATCCCAGAATTATAATCTATTACACTGTTCAAGGGCTAATTTTTTTGCTTGGGTACAGGAATAATGGAGAAGAACTGCAGCCAGAACCCAGTGAATATAATGTTAAAAGTGGAGCTGGATATGGGTAATTGATGTGATGTAATTTGTTTGAGTAGATATTGAACTGGACGGAAATTTATAATAACTCACTTAACTGAATTGATATTTATACCTTTTTTGCCGAATGAGGCAATTATTACTAATTTGTTTTGTTTGTACTTCTATAGGAAAGATGGACAAGAGGATCCTGGACGTCTTCATTTTGATCGCAGAAGTGGATTTGGGTATGGGTATGTGATGTGAGGATGATCTATTTTGTTTTGTTAGAGCATGGATAAGGTAGAATAACTGGCTTCCTCTGCAGGAACAATGGAGAAGAGCAGCCTGGACGCCGCCAATACAATCACAGAAATGAATCAGGATATGGGTATACAATTTAATGTGATATAATTTGTTTCATTAGATATCGAAACCTGGTGGACTAATACAATAACCAATTTAAAATTACATCCTATATTTTCCCTTGTTTTTATATCTAATAGGAATGGGAGAATAGATCAGCCCATACACCACCAATATGATCATAAAAGTGGATCACGATATAGGTATGTGATTTTCTTTATTTAGGTTGTACAGTTACAACTATGACATTTTGCCAAACGATCTAGCTACAAACATTTTCTTTATTTTATAGGAGTGATATCAAAGATGGCCCTGGTACGGAGCTTGATGAGTCTGCCATACAGTAAGTAATTTGTTGCCTGAGAATTTTACCTTTTGGGGAGGAGGGGATGTCCTTTTTTCAGGGTTTCCATAAAGTTTTTGGTGGTTGTAAATTGTTAATATGCAGCAATAACAGAGTCTCAACGGAACCTAATGTTTTGGAAGAGGGAAAAATAATTGAATCAGGAAAACCCAAGGATGAGGTTAATGGAGAGTCAGAAGATAAGAAAGAGGCCGAGGAAGAAGATAAGGTAGTGATTGCAATTCCTAATTTATGAATATAGTAACATCGTAATTCTTTTTATGATTGGCGTTATGAGGATTTGCTGAATATTTTCAACAATATGTACTATGTAGGAAATGACGTTAGAGGAATATGAGTTAATTTTGACTGAGAAAAGAAAAGCACTGGAGGCCTTGAAATCAGAGGAAAGAAAGGTGGTCCTTGATAACGAATTCAATTCCATGCAGTTAGTGGATAAGAAAAATCCTGATGAGGTGTTTCTGAAGCTGGTTAGTTGCCTCTTAATTAAAAACTCCACATGGCGATTAATTGCCTTTTGTAAAATTGTCATCGAGAATGTTACTGTAGTAACAAATTTGCGAGGATTGCAGGGTTCTGATAAAGGCAAGAAGAAAGAAGTTTTGGACAAAGAAGATAAAGCAAGAAAGGTGCATCTTTTTTATTTTTGATAACTGAATGATAATGTTCTACAAATGTCTTGATTTCTAATCATGATATCTGTATATATCATTACTTGTTTCAGTCTGTGAGCATTAACGAATTTCTGAAACCGGTGGACGGAGAGTTCCATGTCCAATCTCGTAGACGTGGAGAAGGTGATGGCAGAGGTCGTGGAGGTTTCAGAGGCCGCGGTGATCGTGGAGGGTTCAGAGGCCGTGGGGATCGAGGTATATATGGAAATGCTCGAGAAGCTTTAGCTGCCCCTCGCATTGAAGATCCTGGTGAATTTCCTACACTGGGGGCCAAGTAACTTGTTAGAGAGAGAGAGAATATGGCTTATATGATAGTTGATTGTCTTTGACCCATTTGGAAATGGCAGTCGTACGTTTTTGTAGCATTAACACAGCTTAAAAGCTCGGTGTGTATTAACATGAAATATGTATATTTTTACTTGCAATACATTTTGTAGGATCACTCTTGAGTTAATATAATATGTATATTGGGTATTGTAGATTTACGTGCCTTAGATTTATGTGACATGCCTTAACAAATTTTCGGGTTCTGGAATTTTTTGGTCAGAAGGTATCGACCTTGCTATAGAGTATATGCGTCATGACTCATAACCATGATGGCTTTTACATGGCTCTTGGAAACTCAAAAGGAATTTATGGGGGCCCACACAAGCGATGGAGCATGTGGTTTAATTCAATGCAACAGTTTAAACGGTAGATTGGTGCAGATTAAATCGAACCCTACCAAGCAATATTAAGAACATATGCTGCTGCTGCTGCTGTGCACTCGTCATAACCATGATGGCTTTTACATGGCTCTTGGAAACTCAAAAGGAATTTACAGGGGCCCACACAAGCGGTGGAGCATGTGGTTTAATTCAATGCAACAGTTTAAATGGTAGATTGGTGCAGATTTAATCGTAGTTCGAACCCTACCAAGCAATATTAAGAACATATGCTGCTGCTGCTTGCACTTGTCATAACCATGATGGCTTTTACATGGCTCTTGGAAACTCAAAAGGAATTTACAGGGGCCCACACAAGCGGTGGAGCATGTGGTTTAATTCAATGCAACAATTTAAATGGTAGATTGGTGCAGATTAATCGTAGTTCGAACCCTACCAAGCAATATTAAGAACATATGCTGCTGCTGCTGTGCACTTGTCATAACCATGATGGCTTTTACATGGCTCTTGGAAACTCAAAAAGAATTCACGGGGGCCCACACAAGCGATGGAGCATGTGGTTTAATTCAATGCAACAGTTTAAACGGTAGATTGGTGCACACATTAAATCGAACTCTTACCAAGCAATATTAAGAACATATGCTGATGCTGCTGTTCACTCGTCATAGCTTTTACATGGCTCTTGGAAACTCAAAAGGAATTTAAAGGGTTCCATGCAAGCGGTGGAGCATGTGGTTTAATTCAATGCAACAGTTTAAACGGTAGATTAGTGCCAGATTAATTGTAAGTTTGAACCTGACCAAGCAAGTAAGAACATATGCTGCTGCTGCTGCTGCTGTGCACTCGTCATAACCATGACGGCTTTTACATGGCTCTTGGAAACTCAAAAGGAATTGATGGGGGCCCACACAAGTGATGGAGCATGTGGTTTAATTCAATGCAACAGTTAAAATGGTAGATTGATTCAGATTAATTGTAGTTCGAGCCCTATCAAGCAATCCTATCAGGTCTTGGTCATTTAATCTAGAAGTTATAATGTCATGCATAGAGAAAAAAGAGAGTGTCATAGTCGATTCCAAACAACTATTACTACCATGATATCGTTGAAACTCTTCCAATAATGGCTGTTATGATTGTCTTGATCTCTAGTCATGTGAGTAGGCAATCAATCCTTTTGCAAATCACGCATGTACTGAGAATGACTTTGTGCTTAGTTTCTTTCACAGTAGATTTTTATTTTGTCAAAGAGGGAGGCGATAGTGAAAAATTCATTGTTCTTTGGGAGTTTTCGTATTAGATACATAACTGTAGATACAAAGTTCTTATTATAAGATATGATTTGGTTGTCAGAATTGGCAACGAAAACTATATAACAAACGAAATGAGATTTCACTGTCTTTTCTGTAATAATTGTGGAATCAAACAAATCTGTGTTATTTCTATCCTAACATGAAATTCCATGTGGATGCATATGGATAGCCAGATTGCTGTATTAGACTTATTGCTGACAATTTAAGACCTACCCCTAGCAATTAAACCAGAGAACAGACTGAGCAGAGTTCCTTGCAATCAAATTTTGAGGTCCTGAGAAATATTCTGGATCAAAGGTGGTCTGTCTTGAAACTGTCCTAAGAATATCCAGTTAACAAAACCATATCAGGCATTGATCAAAACTAAAAAAACAGTTACAAAGGTCCAATTCCAACTTGGGAACATCTTATTTGAGAGACAATGATTTGAATACAACTTTATTATCTCTGCCAGATATTTTTAATCAGTTACAAGCAACTTGGTCTCATTCATATATCTTCTATTGCCAGCATATTTGAGAAGCAATTATTCAAATACAATTTATTGCCACTATTTGTAAATCAGTTACAATAGCAACTTGGTCTCGTTCATAGAATCTGTATCTACCCCATCTTCAAAAAATAATCAAGCCTAAAACATTCTTCCAACCTTTATACTGTCTTCTGGCACAGAAGCAGGTAATTGAAATCGTTGCCATTTTCCAATCATCGGTTGCAGTAGTTGTACCTTGTCATACATACCAAGAAGCCCGCCAGTATGCACAAATAGCACTTTCCTTCCAATCCAATTCTCTGGATGCTGCTTCATGTCCCTCAGCAAACCAACCAAAGCCTTTCCACTGAGAAAAAAAACATCCATCATCTATCACATCTTCAAATGCTAAATTTCCATCACCATAAAAAATCCTAAAAGGACATGTATGCATGAAAGCAAAGCAGTGCAATTATTCTAAATGCAAATGTTGCTTACCTGTATACAGGATCAAGAATCACTCCTGTTTTTTCTGCAATTTCTTTAATCACCTGGAGTTCCTCAGTTTTACTGATGGCATACCCTAGACCTTTTGCCTGGTTCAGTAAGGATAAAATAAAATTTAAGCCTTAGAAATAACCTAAAGCTAATACAAACATCATTCAGCAAAATGTTTTGAAGGATCTATGTATTGAACAAAATGAAAATCTTATAAAATCCTGAATGAGAGCCATGTGAGATTACATCCACAACATTGACAAGGTCACGAGCATTGGCATTTGTATCCATCCCATCAAGGAGCCCTTGTATATAATCGTAGAAATAGTCCGGATCATCACAGACTGAATATGCATACACCTGCAGAACCACATACGAGCTTCAAAATAGGATTGCCCCAATGTAGTCATAAATGTACATGTAGAAGACGTCAGGAGGAATCTGGATCCTGGAACAATTAATAATGACCTAAACTTACATATGCAACGACATTGAGAAAACATATTCCACTGATACACCTGAGAGATCTATGCATCCCACGAAACATATATTCAATTTACATGACAAACCAACTACCAGGCTCTCATGCACATTCTCTTTACGAAAGCTTTCATGTACTGTACTCATCATGCCTTGAGACAATTCCATGTTCTCACTCCTCTCGACTTTTATACTCAAGCATTGCCTAAAGGGAAGCTGATGAGGCTGAAAATTTTAGGTGTCTCAGTCACTTGTTTTGCTTGGCCAAGTTGTTCTTTGCTGGTTCAGGTTCCTCTCAGAGATTTGTAACAAGAATGTTCTTTTTAATAAAGTTTGTTTGGTTTGGTAATTTTAAAAAGAAAATTGTCTCTTTCTTTATAAGGCAAGAGATGTTCAAAGGAAGATTCATCCAATGTCTGTTCATGAGTTGGTAATTCATCTGCACAGCGCAGAAACTAGAAATCGGAAGTCTGATTAACAAATTATAATGGAAGCCCATGCAGAGGTTTGTGCACTCTTGTAGTGCAGAAAATCTTGAGGCAACAAAATAGTCATCAAGGATCAGAAATATGCTATAAAAAAGAGGCTTCCAACTTTCATGATGTGTAGATTCTAGACACTAATTAGATATAGAAAGGTTCCAGTTCAGCTCATGAATCATACCAGAGAAGGATGGAGATCCTATAAACCATACATCACCATAACTGATATGAAAGAGTTACCTTAAAGCACAGTGCTTACCCGAGCTTTCAAAGAGCTCAAATGTGACGCTAGGGCTAACCCTGCTGTTGTGCCACCACTAAATAGGGGAAAAGAAGATTAAATACTATATTTAGTTGAGCACATGCTGTAAGAGCTTTTATAATGAAATGTGAATTCTAATAAATAAACCTGCCACACGCCATCACGATGTCAGTGAATTTATCAGGTCCACAAAGTCCTTCACTTATTTGTTCCTCAATCTCTCTTATTGCTTCAACATAGCCCCTTTATGAAGAATAATTCGTTATTAAGTGAATGTTTCTCATTTTCCAGAGAAGAAAAAGGAATACAAACCATGCTCCCAAAGAATTTGAGCCTCCAACAGGTATTAAATAAGGAGATCGTTTTTCATGAATAAGTCTTTCCTTTAGCATTTGACCAAGAGCCTGCATACAGTTACACTTATCAAAACATCGCACCCTCCATAACAAATAGCATTCCCTCACATTTTCCGATTGTGTTAGTACAATTACACAAATAAATGAACCCATTCATTTAATAGCCTTTCCTTTATTTCTGTTTTATACTTCACAGTTGTTCTCATTCTTGGTTTAATTCAACCTTACATTAAAAGGAACAAACACAGTGCAAAAACTGTTTCTATGCCTAAATAAACTATTTACCTCTGAACCATACTGCTTGTATTCCTCCTTTGAGACCAATTCCACATGGGCACCAACCATCCTCTCAACAAGTAGATTACCCATCAGACCAGGGTCTTCCTCAACCAAAGACTGCAGTCCCAGAAACAGATATAAGAATACATATATGTTAATCACAAAATGAACACTGTGAACTACATCGCTATTTTGCTTTTTACACTTTAAATTGAACCTACTCTGTTTGTTCGAAGAATGAGGTAGCAATCGAGGTTCAGATATCGTGCTGCCACGGCAGTTGCTCGGCAATGATTACTCTGAATCCCTCCTAGGGTAATGACACAGTCAGCACCCTCTGCTTTGGCTGCTGCCATGAGAAACTCAAGTTTCCGGACTTTATTGCCACTAAGTTGCATTCCTGTCAAGTCATCTCTCTACAATCAAGGTAGGTAAGTCTACCTCTTTCCAATGTTGTGCATATATTCCAACAAAACAGTGCTCACCTTTATCCATAACTCAGTACTCTCTGGCAAGTTTGGTAATTCCCACCGGTGTATTGGTGTAGGGAACTGCAATATAAATAATAATTGAGGCTGAAATATCTTATCAATCACCTATGGTGTATAAATAGTCATAAATCTAATTGTTCCAGCTTAAATATCATGCTTCACTCATAACTTTTCTGTTGTTCATTTGCTGCCACAATAACATTCCAGAGAATGTTGCAACCAGGTGAAAAGAACATACAGAGAATACTTTTGCTAAAGAAGACAGAAAATGCTGTGTCATTTATTAACACATGTATTGAGACTAACCTAAAGTGAGTGTTCTTTTCCCAATCAGACACTTTTCTCTCCTTCTACCAATGTAGTGTGAATCCATCCAGCCTTTAGAAAAGGTTATTAGGTAGCTTCATCAGTAAAAGGGAAACAAGGGAGTTGCTAATCACATCTACATAAAGTACATTTATAAAAGAGAGAGAGTATGATTGCCAAGAGTAGGCACAGAATGGGGTTTCAATCATCTTTCAGGATATTTACAATCAAACAAAGTTTGATGGAGCTGAACTCATCGTAGACAGCTTCAAAGTGATAATATTATTGTACAAACATGTGTTCATGTATACCCAACAGACATATCAAAGTGCAACATCACAATGTCGAAGTGTGCATCCTAACTACCATAGTTGCAGGAAAGGACCATTCCTCAAAACAATTTAAATATTTTCAAAAAACAAGAAAAACAGAAATTCTTTTCCAATAACATAAATTTGCTTAATTTTTGCTTTTCTTCTTTTTTTCCTGTTGACCAAAACCTTAACTTCACCAGAATCATCTACATATTGAACACATACCTGGCACCATAGAAACACCCCCCCCCCCCCCCCCCCCCCCCCAAAAAAAAAAAAAAAAAAAAGACGACCTTTTCAACATGAAAGGGGGTAAATGGAGACGAAGGGGAGAGAAGTGACTTACTTGCCCAAGGGAGACAAAACTGGTGGGGAGATGGAGGTGAGAGGCCCATGAAGGGGGAGAGTAGGGAGCCTCCTGAAGCATGGGTGGTCTCTTCCTCTGAACAGAAGCAGGGCTTTCCATAGCTGCTACAGTGAATGATGATGCATTGGGCAATGGCAACAGAGCCATGTCTCTTTCTCTGTGTGTGTGTGTGTGTGTGTTTGTGGGATTAGTACTATGATGAGAGACAAAGAATGAAAGAAGGGCCTTTTCTTTACAAATGAAATGTTGTTGTTAAATCATATGTCTTGTCCGCGGAAACTCTGATCCGATATCCGAGTCATTGATTGATGTAATGGCGAGAACTGCCGGGCACGGGATTGCCATCGGGTGGTTCATGAACTCTATATTACATAATGCCAATTTGTCACAAACCCGATCGATATAGTCCCAGCATCTACCTAGGTGACACGAGATTAATTTGATGATTTAACTGTCAACAAGTGAATTGTGATATATGGTCTGAATTGGGGTGAATTGTGAACTCTACATCAGTTGGTACAATATGTTGAGTTCACAATTCACCCCATATATGTACAACTGATTGTGAATTGCCATTCCTCTAATTGGGTGGAGAGAAATGACAAAATGGTTTGGCAATATGTACCCCCTCTCGATGGTTGTTTCCTCCATAGGTGGAGTTTGGTTTCAATTATGACTTAGTGGGGGATATACCTTTTCTCTGTTATCTTACCCTCCCTCCACTAGATTGTATCATTATATGCTTTTGTATACACTTATTGGATTGGTAATGGAAACTATGGTGTAGTTTTGTTATAAAATTTTTGGGTGGATTGTGAGTCCTATATTCGTGGTGATATAGGGTCCAAAATTGGGTGAATCTTTAGCTCTATATCAATTGGTATTATGTCATGGTAATATAGGGTCTAAATTGGGTGAATCGTGAGCTTTGTAACGAAGTGTCACAACAATTGATGATATGATGACTCCATCTACCAGTGCAAGATTAATTGGATGAACTCTAACCGAGCATCACACCATCGATTTACCTAGAAACACAAGTGGTGACATGGGATTTAATCGGGGCAAATAATGACCTCTAATTATGTATGAAAACATCCACTAAAGAAGTGACAACACTTTGTGATGCGCGATGAATCGGGTGAATTGTGAACACTCACAATTTTTCGCAACATCGACTAATATAATGATGAAGTACAATGATTCACGATCAAGAAGCCCCACAAGAGAGCATCCTAGATTGCCATGCAAATGATCCACTCTATCCATCAAAGGAATTAAGATGCCATCTAATTTTGTATGCACTCGTTTTGTCATAACCCACCCCCAACACACCCAAGGAATTAAGATGCCACCTAATAAGAGCATTATGCCAATGCTTGATCAATATCAACCAAGACTCACTAATATGGAGCCACTTTAATGGTCGTAATAAAATCCAAAGTTGGGAAATGAATTCCCACAAGAAAATAAGTATGATTCAGAGAGGGAATAAGAAGACTTGTTTTAGGACAAAGCTTTCAAATTTTCATGTATAAAAAAAGGGAGAGTTAAAGCACACAAAGAACTTTAGAAGAGAATTCTCTTTAGGAGAAAATTTTGGAGATTTAGTTGTTATATTAGACTATTGGTGTGTAGTGCATGTTCTAAATAAAATAAAGAGAATCATCCTTCAAAGCAGGTAGAAGACATGGCACAATACTTGCAAATTCCCTTGCTTTGAGAAAGTTCGTGGTAGATGATTTTCGATCGAAAGTGCTCACCTCGTTCAACTTCAACTATTTGATTTTCGTTATTGTTTTCTAGGAAAGTTTTGATGAAGTTTTCTCTATTCTTTCTATTTCCCTACCCTGCAAAAATTTGTGTAATTCTTTTTTGTGCCCTTTTACGATCAAATAAATCTTATCATTGTATTTCATTAAGTAACGTTTCACACATAGGTTTTGCACGTTGAAGGTCATGTGATACTTATAGTGTATTGCTAAAAAAAAGAACTCCCTTGTGCACTTTACAATAAAATGGTGGAAATCGTCATGCCCTAAGAGTATCGAGTAGTTTTGCACAATTTTAAGAGCAATTTAGATACAAACTAAAACTGACAATGGATTCTCATACTACTTTTTTCCCAAGAAAGGAGCTAATTTCCTATTAGTTAGGAGAGCTTTTTTAATAGAATATACAATGGAGTGTATCTTACTAGGACCAAATGGTCGAAACAAGGAGTGCGTAGAGATAGGCACACGACGATTAGAGGGTGCTTAAGCTAAACAAGAGAAAGTAGGCAACATACACTAATGAGAGAGAGAGAGAGAGAGAGAGAGAGAGAGAGAGAGAGAGAGAGAGAGATGTTTTTAATGAGAGAGATGTTTTTAATTCAAAGAGGGTGGTGGTCTTAGGCAAACTAGTTTCGCTCAATAGTGGAGCTCTTCAGTGCAAAGACCATTACAACAAGAGAATGTGATTTATAAAGGGGTGGGAAGGAAGAGGGAGTGAGAGAAAAGGAGTGGGGAGGATTTGATTTGTGTAGTAGATGAGAGAGAATAGAATGTGGTGATGAGAGAGAGAGAGAGAGAGAGAGAGAAATGTGTGTAGGAAAGTGATAGGGAATGAGAGAAGGGGAATTAGTATAATGATGATGGTGAGGGGGGAGTTTTTAATGTGATGAAAAAGGGGGATTTGGGATAATATTAAGTGGGGGATGTGGGTGAATTATTTGAAAACTTAGTGTTAAGTGGGGGATTTGGGTGGATTGTTTGAAACTTTAGTCTTAAGTGGGGGATTTGGGTGGATTGTTTGAAAATTTAGTCTTAAGTGGGGGATTTTGGTGGATTGTTTGAAAACTTAGTTTTAAGTGGGGGATTTTGGTGGATTTTTTGAAAACTTAGTCTTAACTAGGAGGGCATGTAAGGACTTAGATTTTGTCCAACATACGAAAGGGCGTGAGATGCTTGTAAGCTCGGGATCTAACATTAAGTCATTATAGAGATTTTTTAGAAAACTATGAATGCCTAGTTTTGGGGTATGTTTGGTGTATCTAAGTTTAAAGATTGTGGGGTTAAGGGAAGTAATAGTTTTGGGTTGATATAGGAGTGTTTTTCTAAGACTAAAAGGTATTTTCTTATAGCTTTTTAGTATAAAGGACGGAGGGTAACCACGGTTAACTAGTCTATTGAAAAAGAGTTTTTTCATTTGGTAGAAACCTAATGGGGTGCTTTCTCTAATCAGATATCTCTTCACTTCATTAGTGATAAAGTGTTGTTTCGTATGGGAAGGATGATCCGATGAAAAAGGCAAGTATTGGTATGAATTGAGAGGTTTTTGAAAACAATTGAATAAGAAAGATGAATTTTCGAGGTTGATCCATATGTCTAAAAAAGGTAGCCGAAAGGGGGAAGTTTGAATGGTAAGCTTGATGGAGTTATTTGTGTGTAAAGGGTAAAAGTCGAGATATTCTAAAAGTTGAGATTTGGTGCCTGTCCAGACCCCAAATGCATCATCAATATAGCGGGTGAAGTAGAAGAGATGGGGAGGCGATGGTTGTAAGTTTTCGAGATATACTAAAAAGAGGCATGCATATACGACTGAAAAGTTGCTACCCATGGCCGTACCTTTTTATTTGTTGGTAAACTACGTCATCGAAAGTGAGATAGTGATATTCTAAAATAAGGGCACTAAGGGTATAGATGAGATTTGTTTTCGAAGGGGAAAAGTGGGGGGTGATTAGACTACGTAGGGCTTGGAGTCCTAACTTAGGGGGGATACTAGAATAGAGAGATTCAACGTCAAACGTGAATAAGAAACTATTAGATGGTGGGTGTAGGTTTTCTAGTGATTGGATTAGTGTGTGAGAGTCTTTTAGATATTGTGGTTGGAGAAGGAGGATTGGTAGAAGTTGGTGGTGTAACCACTTCGATGTTTGTTCAAATAAGGAGTTATTATATGAACAAATGAGCCGGAAACCCATAGGTGTTTTGTGTAATTTAGGGAGGAAATAGAGGTTGGATACTTGATATCCTTTTTTGGGTTTGTGGAGGATGAAATTAGCTTCAATTGGGGAAGTGTACCTAAGTGGTTTGTTATTATGTTATTAAGGCGGTATAGTAACTCTTCCAAGGGGAAGTGGCTGACTCTCTTATAGGTGGTAGAATTCGAGAGGTGTTCTATGGCTTTGGTGTAGTATGTGTCTTTATCTAGAACACATACTCCCATATTTTTATTGGTTGGGAGGATGATAATGTGTTTGTTGTGTTAGAGGCTTTTAAAGGCTCTAGAGGGGTGGTATGGGATTCTAGTGTTTATGGGCTTAGTGTTGTGTGCTATTTGGTTAAGGATGTGTTGGTGTTTTTCTATTATGGAGACTAGGGGTGGATATTCTGTGGGTGGCATCCAACTAGGGTTAGGTAGTTTGAAGGGGTTGAGAGGAAGTGAAGGTGTATTTCTAAAAAAATGTTTTAGCTTGAGGGATCTAGAGAGGTGGGTGAATTCTTTTAGGATATTGTTGGGTGAGGGAGGTGGGGATGGTAGGATATACTTAAGGCCTAGGTTTAGCAATTGTGTTTCATTTTTAGTGAGGTTATGTTTAGAGAGGTTATGGATTTTACTATGAATTACTTGTGTACTAGTAAGAGGTTTCCAGAAGTTGGTTCTAGGTTTTTTATTTCGGGATTTGGGGTGTGAAAGGAAGGGAAATAGTTTTTGTTTTCCCCCAAACCACATATATGTGTCTTGGGTGGAGGGGGATCTATTAAGTAGGTAGAATAAACGTTTGCTAGGGTGTACGACGTGTCTAAACCGTTTGTTAACGCATTTGGCACGCCTAGCTAACCGTTTTTTGGTCTACTAGGTTGTGGGTCTCCTAGTGGTTTTGGGGGAGGACAAGGTTTTGATGTATTTTTATAGTGTTTATAGTTTTTATGTGAGGGAGTGTTAGAAGAAAAGTTGGGGGTTTTTGTGTTAGGAAGAAAGGGGGTGTGAGAATAAAAGTTGGGGGTTTTTGTATTAGGAAGAAAGGGGGGGGGGGTTAGTGTAATATGGAGGATGTGTAGGGGGGAGATGAGTTGAATATGGAGGATGTGTTGTGGGGGAATGATAAGTATAATGAGAGTGATGTGGACTAATTAAAGGGGTATGGGTAGGGTAAGGATTTGAAAAAAGGTGGGGAAGGGCATTATGAAAATTAGATGATAATGGGGGGAGGTGTAGAGTGATAAATGGAAGAAAATTGTGGGGGGGTTTGAATGGAATTCTTCAACATAAGGGGTGGGTGGTAGAGTAAGAATTAGACAAAAAAGGGGGAGGGGGTATCCAATGTAATATTTAGAAAGTAAAAAGGGGGTAGGAGGAGGAGGATGGGGAACGTGTGTAGAGGAAGAGGGGAGGGGGAGAGGGGGGGGGGGGGGGGGGGAGGAGGAGGAGGGAGCTGTTTGTGCAGAGAGGTTGCGTGGGGGGCGAGAGGAGTGGGGAAGATTAGGGTTACGTAGGTGGGAGACATTGTTTTCTTCATAATACATGTGTGGGGTTGGGAGGAGAAGGGGGCATGTATCCATGCCGCTGCCTTGTGCAGTCCCGTGCATCATGCCATGGAGGGGAGGTTGTAGATCCTATAGGCCGACTGTCATACACAGTCCGGAGCCTTACATTGGAGGGGGAGAACGGGTACGTATGATGGTTTCCGTTTCCATTTCCATAGATATGGTCGTTACCGGGTCGAAGATGGAGTGGCGGCCATGCTTGTATTGTGAATGGTACCGGTCGTGTTGGCGTTCGTTTGTGAGTGGGTGGCTGGTTCCTGTCGAATGTCGGTACTCGAGTATGTGGATCCGACATATATGGTGGATGGTGTCGCCGACGTTGGTTGTGGTATAGGGATGTGAGGGAAGTTTATTTTGGTTAATAAATGTAACCCTCGGGCCATTAAGGTTAAAGGGGGGGGACCGAAGTTCTTACTGACTTCGTTTGTGGCAATATTGCAGGTAAATCGGGGGAGGGAGTGATGATTGGTTGGTCCGGAGAGGCTTTTGTTGCAAAGGTTTAGGGTTAGGTTTATGGTTGGTGTTATTTTTAGGGTTAGGCTTATGGTTGGTGTTATTTTTAGGGTTATTGTTAGGGTTAGTAATAGGGTTGGTTTTAAGCTTATGATTAGTATTAGGATGTATCTTTTTAGGACCAAATGGTCGGACATGCACATCACTGTTATGTTTAGCACTACTAGTGTTATCAGAGAGTTGTAAAGTGTGATGGACTGTTATAATAATCTTCATAGTCATTCTCTTCACTCATCTCTATATCTATTTTCTAATGTTTAACTTCTTTGACGTATCTGCAATACTTATGTGTGTTTTTTCTAAGAGTTCATTGTTTGTGAGTGATTTTTCTTTATATTTAGTAGCATTTAAATGTATGGCAGTTTCGATTGTGTGATTCATTGCAAAATCATCACATGCTTGTAAAATTTCTATAGCAAAGGTTTGTTGCCATAAATGCTAAGGTTTTCTTTAAAAGTATTACTATTAGTATTAGAAGATATTGATTGCGAATATAAGGGCTCTTGAATGACTTCAACGATCATCTACTTATATCTAATATAACTTTATTAGGAAAATCATCCAAGTCTTTAGCATAGCTATGAGCGAGTAAGTCTAGATGTTTAATATAACATCGAGTTAGTTCTTTATTATATTGTTTAGTGATAGTAGTTAAAACTCATTATGCATACTAATATTTAACTCCTCATGTTCTATATTCAAGTTAGGTGGTTTGGTTCTTAAGCTAGGAGGTGTAAGATCGTGTTCATTTAGGTTTAAAATACGAGTATAAGTAGTTTTGGTTTTCTTAGAGCGTCGATAAAGGGATTTAAACTCGGCTATGATTTTAACTTTATAATCATTAAAATGTTTAGAATAAAGAGTGGCATCCGACAAAGTTACCTTGTCTTTATTTGAGTACAAGAGTTTTGGAGATATTAAAGGCGCCCTTGGTCTTTTGCTAGGGCCGTTTGTTGGCGCTTCGTCGGATTCGGAGAATACGACGTCGAGTAGGGGAATTTATAGAAGCTCGTAGTCTTTTATTGGGTCGTTTGTTGGCGTTATGTGCTTTGTTGGCGTTATGCTTTGAGTCTAGGCTTCAAACTTGCCGGAAAAGTTATTATGTGTTGGAGAATCAATGCAACTAAAGCGATATTGATGGATGGGAACTAAAACTAGTGTTATTTAATGCCATTGTAAGTCACCTTCGAGTCTTGCTTTATGGAATAGATGTTTGGGGTGAGGTACTATCCCTCTTCATGTAGAATGAGATTGAGAAGATTCAAAATATGTTTTTAAGGGAGATGTTAAGAATCTATGTATCGATGGAGTAAGCTCCTCGATAATCGTGGCGGGACTTGGACCGACGTATACCCTCTTGATGGCCAATCGGGCGGAGATGGTTGTCAGATACCTTCGAGCCTCACACTCACTCAACGATTAGCAAATGATCGTGCACGATATCTCTCTCACTCTCTCAAGCTCTCTCTCATAGACAATAGATTAATAGATATAGACAATAAAAAAGAAGAGTATGTCTATTATTAACCTCTCTTTGCTAAGAGGTCTACCACTAACAAGGAGAGAGATTAGTGTTCTCTAACTAAACACTTTAGTAATCTCTCTTAAGCTCAAAGGTTACAAGAAGGAGGAGAGGAAGCTCTAGCTCTAATCAATAGGAGATCTTTACAAATGGGAGAACCCCCACAAAGCCACTACTATGTGGTTTATATAGCTTTCACGTTTAGGGTATGGGCCTTTCACACTTGACTGTCTCTTTGCTTTTCTTTCCTCTTGCCGTTTTCCTCTTCGTACTATGTCCTTGTTGATGCGTTCTTATTCGTGACTGGTTGTGTTGTTATTCCAACACTTAACATCCCCCCCAACCTAATGAGTGCACACTCCCGGGTGCACTGTGGGAGTGGGAGCTTCGGGCGTCGGGGGTGAGTAGATTGAGTAGGGGGTTCGTCGGGGGTGGGTGGCGCGGAGATGATGGCGAAGACGGCGGATGTTTCAGTGGTGGTAGCCGGATTTCTTGCAGTTGGTCGGTTGTTGTGAAGAAATCTTTCTTGGGGCCGGTGAGTCAAGTGCAGGTGTTGTGGTGAGTGAAGGGAGAAGGGGGGTTTCGACTAAAGCTTATGTAAGCAGGGAAAAAACGCGTTTCGATCATGGTTTCAAAATCCGTTTGTAGGTGGCAGGGAGTATGTTGACACGGTCCAAAGGCCGACTAGTTGGCGGCGAGTTGGACCTTTGTTCAAATCGAAGGTGAGGCCCCACATTGGGTGGTTGTGCCGTTGGAAGGGGGGGCTTCGTATGGGCCAGAGTCAAGGAAAATGAGTAGAAGTTGTAGAAAACGAAGCTGGCTTGAATGTCGGGGTCCGAGACGTTGAGGTATGTATGTAGGAATCTTTCGCATGACCCGGAGGCGGGGAGGAGGGAGGGTGAGGGCGAGGAGGCGGCTGGGTGTCGGGTTCATCAGGTGAGTCGTGGATCCCACTCCAAGTCCGATCTTCGGAGGGGGTGCGGGGGGAGAAGGGGGGTGCAGGGGTAGGAGGGCACGAGCATGAGCCTCATCGAACGTCATGAGTTGATATCGTTAGCCTCGAGGTCGGTGGGCCAGTTGAACGTGGCATATTTGATGCTGAATATGTGGGTACGAACCCTGATGTCCCAGGCGGTTTGCCAAGCGCGTATTAGCCAGAGGAAACCGAAAGGGGGTACAGAGGTCGTTGTGTTTTCCAACAGGGTGCGGGTGAGGGTGTCGACGATGTGGTGTAAGCGCACCAATGTTGCGAAGAGGTGGGCTAGTTGGTCTTCAGTGACTTGCTTCGTGACATCAGAAGGGTAGGTGAAATAGATCAGGTCGGAGATGTCTAAGTCAGGGGTGAGGGCGGTGTGAAGGTAGGCCATACCTTCAAGGAACAAAATGGGGAGGTGTTGGGGGAAGAGGTTGCTGGCTGGGGGGTCAGGTTCTTCGGTGGCTTCCTGGTACAACATGAAGAGGGCAAGGGCCCGATTGTCTTTGGGGAGTACTCGGATGAAGGTTTGCCGGTCTGGGGGTGTGGTGTCGTCAAAGAATACGCGACGTGTGGCGGCTAACGACCGAAGGACGCACGTTGCTTGGATGGGGAGGGTGCGTGGTGCAGTGAAAAGTTCAGAGAACAGGGAGGTCGAGGTCACGTACACCGAGAGTGCCTGGATCATATTCAGAGAGCCAGTTGGGGGGAGGAGAGGGGTCTGAACGGTGGAGGGGTCTGTCACGCCGGGGGTGAGGGCGTGTTCAAGGGCGGCTTTGGATGTGTGGAGTTGGAGGATGTCCTTTTCGAGGTCGGCGCATTGGCGGCGGTGTTTGATGAGGAGACATCGGTTCTGTTCATTGGCAACTTCGACTTGGTGGACCATGGCGTCTCATTCAGCCTTGAGGGTGGTGATCTCGCTCGTGAGTTGGTGAGTGGTGGCCATGGCGGCGGCCAAGGCCTCGAATCGTTCGGAGAGATAAACCGTCATGGCTACGAGGCGGGCCTCGGTCAGTTGGTGTTGGGTGGTGAGGCGGACGTACTCGGCCGAAAGTTCGGCATGTGTTTGCGCTGCGCGTTCCTGGTCGTGGTGCCAGGTTGTCTGAGCTTGTTGGAATTCGTCAGCGAGTTGTTGGTGGCGGGTTTGCGTTGTCAAGAGTTCTTGCTTGAGGAGGTCGTGGGCGGCTGCTTGGCACGCGTTGGTATGGAGGGCGCTCCGTACCTCGACGGCCAAGATCTCGTTCCGTGTAGAGGTCTCGTGTTGGTCGGTGGCGGTCTGTTGGGCATGTGCATGAACTTGAAGTAACGACGGCATTCATCTTGAGGAGGTCGGTCACCATGTTGGTTAAGGGTTTGGGGGGGACGGCGAGGGAGGGGGTAGGGTGAGTACTAACTGCAGTGCGTGAGGTCGAGCTGGGCAGGGGGGGTCGGGAGTGGGGGTGGCGGTGGCGGTGGCGGGGTTGCCATCTGGGTGGGGGCGAGGGTGGGTTGGAGGGGAACTGTTGGGGTTGTGGCCGAGGGCCAGTCGGGGGTTTCAGTGTCAGGAGCAGTGTGGCGGGCGAGTTTATGGGGTTGAGGTTGCGGGGTGTCGTCGGTGGTGGTGGACGGGAAAGGCAGGGTAGTTGTGGCCGAGGCGGGCGGAGAGGATGCGTGGGGTAGAGGGGTTGGCGAGGTGGGGGGAGGCGGGGCTAGCGGGTTCCGTTGGTCACGCAAGATTGACTCAATGGTGCAGCTGCGGGTACGCGGAGTCGTGGTTGTGTTCTGATGTGACACATAATGGAAGGTAGTGGACAAGGCCTGGATTTCGTGGGGGTGAACTCGTGTGTCTGGAATTCCTTGACACGATTTGTGATATCCTCGGGGGTGTTGAGGTTATCTTCGGCTGACACGTGGGTGATCGGGGGTTGTTTGTGCACCGGTGGTCGTGCATGTTCGCCTTGGTGTACCTGTCGTAAAAAGTTGCGTTCGGGGAGGTGAAGGCGCTCGAGTTGGCCTGGAATAGTGATCTTGCGGAAGTGTTCTTGGCAGCGTACGAAGGGAGGGGCGGGGGGTCTGATGCTGAACTTTGCGCACAAGTAGCGGGTGAGGAACCACGCGAAATTGACAGTCGATTTGGGCCGTGTGTGCTATTCTCGAACCCGGTGGACAAGCTCGTGAGCCCACTGGACTGGTTGCGGCTCATGTGCCCACTTGAGGTACTCGCCGGTGATACGAGCGGTGGCATTGGTAGATGCGGTGTCGCCGAATTGGGCAATTGTGCTACAACGGTCGTGGAGATGGAGAGGGATTTCAGTGTAATGCCAACCTTCGCGTCTAGAATATTCAGCGTAGGTGGTAGGAATGATGCCAGGGACAACCCCAGGGGTCCTCGTGGTGCGGAAGGGGGCGCCCTCGAGTGGTAAATGCAACGTAGCACAAACGTCGGCCGCGGTGAACTGGAATGCGACGGGGGGGGAGTCCGCGAAAGGCTGCATATCGACGTGGTTCGTATCGGGGTTGTACCCGATGAGGAAACGATTGACCAGTTCGGGTAGGACGCCCCACGGCCTGATCCCAAGGAAGAACTTGAGGCCAAGTCGTGAGAGGGTGGCGAACACGTCGGGTTCGAGGTACTTAAGCTGCGTGGCGGCTGTGGGGACCCGGTAAGTACTTCGGGTGTTGTTGAACACCGCTAGAATGACTAAGGAACCGCACCCTGCGTCGGGGTAGTATGCGTGGAGGAGTTTGATGAATTGGGGAGACGTCATCGTTTGCAACTTGCGAGGAAAATTATTAGTATAGTTAAATTTGGTGACGAATCAGTAAGTTCGGGTAGTTTCAATAGATTCCTCTTTTTTTTATCTTTTTTTTTTAACAGAGCGGGATGTGGAGTTCTAACTACGTAGTAACTCAACAACGAAGAGTTACGTGTTCGAGGGGTTGGGCTCCTCGAACAACGTGTGGTTCGAGGAGTTGGGCTGGGTGTGGTTCGAGGGGTAGGGCTCCTCGAACTACATTCGAGGGGTTGGGCCCCTCAGACACTGTTTATTTATTTATTTATTTATTTTAACAGAGCGGGATGTGGAGTCCTAACTACGTAGTAACTCAACAACGAAGAGTTACGTGTTTGAGGGGTTGGGCTCCTCGAACAACGTGTGGTTTGAGGAGTTGGGCCCCTCGAACACTGTGTGGTTCAAGGGGTTGGGCCTTTCAAACACTATGTGGTTCGAGGGGTTGGGCTCCTCGAACAACGTGTTAGAGCAAAGAAGAAGAAGAAAAAGGAGAAAGAAAAAAGAAAGAAGAAAGAGTAAAAATAATACAAAGAATAAAATAAAACAACAAAACCACGAAAAATAAAATAAAATAAAATAAAATAAAATAAAAATATATATATATATATATAATATATAAAAATATAAAAATTATAATCGTTATAGAAAATAAAATAATAAAAATCATAAAAATAAAATATAAAAAAAACCGATAAATAAAAATAAAAATGAAAATAATAGTCATTAAAAATAAATTAAATCAATAAAATGATAATAAAGATCATAAAAAATAAAAAATAAAAAAATAAAAAAATAAAAAAAATAAAAAATACAAATAATAAAACATAAACCACGGCAACGAGGGACAACCAATGGGGATGCGAGGTCGGAAGGGCAAGGAGGAATCGATGGAAAAGATTCGGATATCGATGATGACTAAGAAACTGCGGGGTGGCTAGGTTGGCATACGGGCGGGAGGTCTGAACGGGGGTCTACGGGGAATGTGGTAGGGGATTGGAGAAATTAAGAGCTTTTGAGAAACCTTGAGGGTGCGACTGTGGAGGGAGTGTCACTCGGGTATCGTGTGAGGTTCCGGGTCCGTGACTTTTAAGGATCCAAACCTGCGGTATGTTTGTTAAGGGGATGGGGAGGATTTGTGAAACCTTTCTACGGGGTGTTCGGTCTCTCAGTTGTTTAGGCTTGTCGATTCCTGTGGCTTTAGCCTGGGCAGGATACTAGACTGATGTGCGTGATTTTCAGGTGTTCCATATAGGTGTGGTATGATTGTGACTAGGGAGCCAACTTTGTTTCGGGACCCAGAAGCTAGTGGCGCCTTTGTGCCAACCTTGTGCGGTTGTGACTGTCTTTTTGACTCGCCAAATGGCAGATTCTCCGCAACGTTGTCAGTCCGCAAAAACAGCGTGAACGTTAACCCATTCCTATGGTTTGGGCGTCTGTGTTCTGACATTAGCGTCGCGCTGGTCTTGGGTGGCCAATGGATGTTGGCATTCGGTTTGGTTGAGCGACTCCGCGCCTAGGGGTTCATCAATGTCCCATGCAGGGGTGTTTCGATCGCGAGCGGGGAGTCGATTTCGTTTCGGAACCCAGAAGGTAGTGGCGCCATTGTGCCAACCTTGTGTGGTTGTGAGTATTTTTCTGACTCGCCACACCGCACGTTCTCCGCAACGTGGGCCTTCAGCGAAAATTGCGTGGACATTCACCCATTCTTGTGGTTTGGGTGTCTGTGTTCTAATGTTGGTGTCGCATTGGCCATGGACAACCCGTGGGTGTTGGTGTGTTGCTTGTTTGGGTAACTCCACGCTTTGGGGATCAGTGAGGACAACGGGATGTGATTCGAGTGTTGTTGCGATGAGGTCCTCGGACTTCAGTTCATCTCCTATTTGGAAAGAGACGATGTGTTTGCTGGGTGATAAGAGACATTCGCTTGTGCGACACCAATCTAAACCGAGGAGGCATTGTGTGTACATCACTCCGGGTGGGAGTACCCGAACTTGGATTGAGTGCGCGTTGTATTCTGTCTTGATGCTACACCCGAAAGTTCCCAGGCAGCATGACGTGGACCCATCGAAGCCACGGAAGTTGTCGTTGCACACTTAGAGGTCTGGGCAACCTAGACGTCTCCATGTTTCGAAGGAGAGAAGGGTTAGCGATGCTCCGGTGTCGATTACCACCGTCAAAGGCATGTCGTTGACACAACATCATAGTTGTATTGTTTTGTCATTAGGGTTGGTTGCCTGAGCCATGGCTATCAGATGGGCGTGTCCCTATCGCTTCAATTTCTCTTGCGTATTGCGCAAGTCGGTTTCGAGCCGGGCCATTCGGCCTTTAGAGGCTTTAAGTTTGGCCTCTACCTCTCGTTGCCGAGCCGTGAGTAGAGCCTCGAGTGTGAGGGGTCCATAGTAACGTTTGAGCTTGCTCCCATTAATGAACCTGGGGATGTCAAAACCTTCGAGCGTGTGTAGGCAACATGCTCCTATCTTGGTAATCTCCGAAACCACATACGGGCCTTCACCCCGTAACTTAAGCTTCTTCTTGTGTCGTTGAGAGGAGAATCTGAGGGCCATGTCGCCTTCAGCGAGGTCTTTGTTCTTGACTTTATTGTCGTGCCAAACCTTTCTATTGGCTTTCTCTGCCAAGAGTGCCTGGAATGCGAGAAGGCGGGTTTCTGTCAGTCGTTCTAGGTTCTCTAGGTGTGACGGGAGGGGGTCCCCATCCCATCGTTCTTGTACGACGATCTTGAGGCTGGGGACAAGGAACTCGATGGGTAATACTGCTTCTTGCCCGTACATTAGTTTGAATGGTGTGTGGCGAGTTGTGACTTCGTAGGAAGTACGGAAAGCCCATAATGCTGCTTGGAGTTTGGTGCTCCAATCAGATCGTGAGGCGGCGACTATCTTTGTGAGCACTGCAGATAGCACCTTATTCGTGCTTTCCGCTTGTCCGTTGCATCGAGGGTAATAAGGAGAACTTTTGCGGTGTGTCATCATAAATTCGCCTAGTAAATGTGCTATCACCTCGTTTAGGAAATGCGAGCCTTGGTCACTAATGACTTCAAGCGGACATCCAAACCGTACGATGACATTTTCATATAAGAATTTGGCAGTACTGCGCGAGTCGGCGTTAACGCAAGCTTTAGCTTCGACCCACTTGGTGACGTAGTCGGTGGCGGTTATTATGTATCGGTTGAGGTTGGAAGCTGGGTTGATTGGGCCGATAAAGTCGATACCCCATTTCTCGAATGGTTGCCATGCCACCACCGAGTTTAACATATTAAAATCCGCTTTTAGCGGGTGTTTGAAACGTTGGCACTCGTCACAGCGGCGTACGTACGCGTATGCGTCTTTGAAGAGTGTTGGCCACCATAGGCCAAACTGGAGGATCTTGCGCGCAGTGGTCTCGTGATTGAAATGACCACTTCCACTCCCGCAATGAGCTTGTTCGAGGGTGGTGACGACGTCATGGTCTGTTACACACCTCCAAAGTAGATCGTCGTTACCCTGACGGTACAAATTGCCACGAAGCATCGTGAAGGGGCCACATTTCTTTAGCAAGACACGCGCATGTGTCCGTGGTATTTGTTTTAGGAAGGACGCTCCTTCAGTTAGGACGCGAACGATGTCTGATGCCCATGTTGGTACGGTGTCGATCACGAATAATGTTGCATCTGGTGTTTCATCGTCGACCCCAATGGCTTCTTCTCCGTTGGGAATCCGGGAGAAATGATCAGCGAGTACATGGTCTTTCCCTTTTCTCACTACCACCTTGAAGTCGATCTCGAGTAACGTTACGATCCATCGTGAGATGCGTCCGGTGGCGTGAGTTTTGTTTACTAAGTAGAGTAGGGCCAGTTGATCTACAAAAACCGAGAACCGGGACACCAAAAGGTAGTGGCGGAATTTCTTTATGCTATAAACCATGGCCAAAGCCTCCCATTCCGTCGTGGAGTAATTTCGTTTCGCGGCATTTAGTTGGCGACTAGCGAAGGTGACCGGTAGGTAAAGTGCCCCTTCACCGGGTTGAGCTAGCACTGCACCAATCACGAAGGCGGAAGCGTTAGTGTGAACGTGGAATTCTTTGGTCCAATCGGGAGGCCAGAGGATGGGGGCCTTAGTTAGGCCCTCTTTCAAGAGCTTGAAGGAGTGTGTGCATTCTTCTGTCCACACGAACTGCTTTAATAGGGTGTAGAGTGGTCTAGCCTTGTCCACGAACATCTTAATGAAGCGTCTATAGTAACCTGCGTATCCCATGAACCCTTGTAGTTGTTTCTCGTTCGTGAGGGGTGGCATGTCGAGGATGAGTTTTACTTTTGCCTCATCGGTCGAGATCCCGTGGCCAGACACGACGTGTCCTAATATTATTCCGTGCTTGACCCAGAATTGACACTTGAGTGGGTTGAGAGAGAGTTGATAGGTCCTGCATTTTTCGAACGTCAAACGGAGTAGCCCCAAGTGGTCATGCCATTTCAAATTGCAACATAAGTCATCAACATAAGACTTCACCCCTTGTCGTAACCTTGCTGCAAAGATATGGTCCGCCGCTCTTTGGTAGGTGCTCAAGGCACTCGTGATCAAATTCGCCACGTACCAAATTCCATGGCGAAAGCTGTCTTGTGTTGATCCTCAGGGACCACCGAGATTTGGTTGTACCCGGAGAACCCGTCGATGAAGCTATAAGCTTCCGCTCCCGCGGTTCTTTTGAGTAGATGTTCAATGTAGGGTACCAGGTAATTGTCCTTGATAGTGGCTTCGTTAACTTGGCGGTAGTCGACACATATGCGGATCTTGCCGTTTTTCTTTGGGACGACTACAATCGGGGAGACCCAAGTAGTTCGTTCGATTGGGTAGATAATGCTTGCAGCCAACATTTTGTTGATTTCGGCTTTCACTTGTTGGGCGTAGTTAGGGTTCATTGGACGTGGCCTTTGCTGGATTGGGCGGGCGTCGGCTCGCATGGGGATACTATGGGTGAACACCTCAGCTGGGACTCCCTTCATGTCGACGTACAACCATGCAAACACGTCGCTAAATTCCGTGAGGAGGGTGATCAACGACGCCTCCTCGTCAGGCTGGAGATCTACGGCTATGAACACCGGTTTGGAGTCTATCCCTTTCCCGAGGTTGATTTCTTTTACCCTTGCTGGTCCATCATAGACTTCTCCTAGGCCTTGGGGGGTACGTTGTGGTATCTTACAAGCCACTGCCCTACTCCCTTGTTCATAGAGTTTGAAATGCTCTGGGAAGTCCGCTTCCGTCACAGTCTTCTGAGTGGTCGTGACCTCACCTGGATGGGTGACCCGTTGTACCAGTTCTTCGTCCTTTACGTCTACTTCTTTTCATCGGGGTCCCAGGGTGGTGACGTTGAAGCACGAGATTGTTTCTCCGTCCTCTTCACAACACTTTGTACCTATAGGGTACATTGCATCGGTTGTGGTGAGAGCATGCACCTAGTTCATCTCTGACGTCTCGGAAGCGACGGATTGGTCGTCTCTCTCACGTGTGTTCTCCTCTTTGGAAGTGGTGAGGCTTTGAGGAAAGTGTTGGCCTCTGGTCAAGAGTTGAACTGTCTTTGTGGGGTTGCACGCTAGGAGGTTGGTCTCGAACTCAGTGGTTTCTAACTAATCGTCTACGAGAGGGCTGCCTTCTTGTTCATGCACTTTTTGCGTGTATGCTTTGATGCAGAAGGTTTTGTTGTCCTTACGCATATAGATTATATCGTTCCCGAGATCCATTACTGTCATGATATGGCAAGACTTCTGACAATTACCAGGCGGCTTATACGTAGGAATGACCTTCCTAGTAAGCACTCGTAGGCTACATGGTTGGACGATCTTGTGACGACGAAGGTGAGATTGAACTCCACTCCGTGGATAGTGAAGTGATGCATAGGAATCATGCCTTCCGGTCTTTGGATGGACCCATCTGCCATTCGTAGTTTGACATCGGAAGGAAGCATTCTTGGGCTCCCCCACTTACACCAACATTCGTAACTGACGATACTTACCCCTGCTCCAGTGTCAATGATGGCGTCACACGTCTTACCATTGATGCAAACTGGTAGAGTGAAACTAGTGTCATCACTCTTGAAGTGAACTTCGTGGACGTCGATTGGCGGTCCTTCGGGTTGTTTGAGGAGTGTGGACGTGTGAGGAGTGTGGATGTGTATCCCTTCGCCATATCCTGCCGATAGGCCACCATTGAGGCGTCGGAGGACGTCGTGCCACGGTTGAATGTCGAGTTTGAGTAGTTCTTCGAGCGTGAACTCTATTTCCTTGGCGAGTAGAGGTCGTAGCAGGGGATAGTCGGTGGTGAAGGTGCCAATGTAGCTCTGCACTTCGCGTAATGTAAGTCGCAATCTTAAATTGGTCGGATGTGTTGACCTCTTTGATCAGGGTAGGATGGCAAGTGGGGGTGTCGGTTGGTGTGACGACGGGGGGAGGTGAGGGGTTTACCCATTCTTCGAGTTGGTCAAATTTTAAGCTGGGGAGGCTAAGTGATTTTTCAAACTGTTCGTGGTGTATGAGCTTGATGTATTCTTCTACCTTTTGTTTCTCAGCTACTGCGTTTGGGTATGCCGCTAGGTGTGCCAGTAGTTCTTGATTCGGGTTGACAGTAATGTTTCTGTGTCTCCCTCCGGTTCTTGATCTTGTTTTGAGGTCTGTGTGGAATTATGCTTTCTAGATTTGCATCTCTTACGTGCGGTCACGGGGAGACCTTGATCTTGGTATTTTAAATTGCACGCTACTCGTTGGGCTCGTGTGATGACATTGGCACCGATCGTGGATGGTAGAATGGACAACATATTTGTGCCGACCCTTTTCTTCTTTTCTGGGCAATCAGGTACTAGGTGTTCTTTACCGCACCCTGGGCATGATGCTTCTCTTTGGAACCATTCGATAAGGTCTTGCGACTATTGGGTGAGACCTTGCGCCAGTGGTTGCGGGGGCGTGTCGAGTGGGAGGTGTCGTGGTCGTTGGGCCATCCGGTTGTAGTATTCATGTTTGGTTGGGCACTCACTAACCATATGTGAGCCTTGGCAGTTGAAGCATTTCAATTCTGACCTCCTTAGACCATTGTTGTTGCGGTATCCCATAGGGAGTCCACGTTGTTCCCCTCTCATGACGTACACTGGTATTTGGTCGCCTTCAAAGTCCACGAAATGGGAAAACACCTCTTCTTCAATGCCATACTCCCGGTACGAGTCTTCATATTTGGGGGTGCTCACCTCGACCTAGGTTTGGTTATCTGTGGTATATTCCAGTTCGGCAAGGCGAGCGCCGATGCGTAGTAGTGGGGGTTGTTGAGCGAGTATCGTTGGTAGTGGTGGGCGGCTAAGTGGTGGAGGTGAGCGTGGGTGTTCCACCATTGGCGTTTGGCCGTACCTTCCAGTGGGAGCTTGCCAGCAGTTCTCTTGCGTATGCATCACGAAAGCTTTGCACCACTTACAGTATTGCGTCGTCGTTGATGAAGGAGGTGACACTCATGTCCCGTGTGGTGGCCGTGACATATCGTGCACCTTACATTTTCTCGTTGGGCGTATGCTTGGGGTCTTTCTATACGGGGTGTTTGCGGTGGTGTGGGTAGTGCAGGGGTGGAGTTGGAGGATTTCTCGCGGTTGTTCGTAGGTGCGTGAGTGGGTATTTGTAACCCGCTCATCGAATCTTCAAAGGTCATCACTATTGTGCAGGCTTCAGCAAACGATCGACACATCCTGGCAATTAGGAAATTTTGGAGTGTCGGATTGAACAACCCATTAATGAAACGGCTCATCAACTTGTCATCCGACATCTTGTCGCTCAGACTACAACAATGATGCAAGCTTTTCGTGCGACGTATGTAGTCCCTGACCGTTTTGTTTGCTTCTTGCTTGAGGGCAAAAAGTTGGTCAATCGGGTTCCATTTATTCCCTCTGCGAGTGAAGTTTATCAAGAAATCCTCGATGACGTACTCGAAATCAGCGACGATGTCTTCATTCAAGGTTCGAAACCAAATTCCGGCTTGGTCATCAAGTGCAAGTCCAAACCCGACTACCTTGGTGATCTCTGTGAGGGGTTCATAAGCGTGACAAATCTATTTGAACCTCTCGACATGGTCATAGGCATTGCCGAAACCGAGGAAACGGGGTACTAGTTTAGAAATGGAAGCACTCTTCCCACTGTCATTTGGGAGGTTTCTCGGATGGTTTGTGGGTGCTTGCTCTTTTTCCATCAATGCTACGAGATTTTGGATGGATTGTAGCGCTAGTGCGAGTTCGACGTTTGGAGGTGTAGGGGTAGCTTGGTCAGGTGTAGGGATTGCGCCCATGCGTGGTGGTGTCGGGTGTCGTTGTGCGCGGGCTTCGTTCGGGCTATCGCCCGTTGTGCTCGAACATGGTACGAGGCTGTGTTCCTGACTTCGGCGGTGCATGTGCGATGATGTTTCTAGGAGGTGAAGTTTTTGTTGCACTCGTGCGAATCTATCCTTCCTTTCTGCCAAAGCGGCTTCGATATCTCAAGTGGTGCTTTCCAATTGTCCTCCTTTCGCAAGTTGTGTCGTCCATTGATTGATTTCGTGTTCTATCACCCGTAACTCTTGCGTTGTCTCTCGTATATGTCGTTCTACACTGAGTGGGTCTGCCATTAGGCTCTCCTATAGTGGGGGTGTGTTGAGAACTGCTTTAGTTCCTGGGCTCAATGGGAGGTTCATGTTTGGTAGTATCCCCGGAGTTAGCCACCCTCCGTGGTACTGAGTTAGGTTAGGTGGGACAACATCGTGGGTCTGGTTGGTTTGCATGGACTCCTCCGGGCGTGCAGGTCAGATTTTGAACATCTCTGTCCATGAGGATCCGGCCATGTTTTCTGGTCAAGCTTTTATAGGTTCGTCGAAGGATGAATATTAGTCGAATGTTGAACCTTCGTCGAAGATTGTATATTCGTCGAAGGTTGAATCTTCGTCGAAGGATGAAGATGCGTCGAAGATTGTATATCCGTCGAAGGTTGAATCTTCGTCGAAGGCTTAATCTTTGTCGAAGGTTGTTCTTTCGACGAACTTTGCATGGGAAATTCAAACTTTTTGGCGCCAACGGTCGTTTCGTGACCCGCGGAGTGATCGTAAGCCGCGAGACTCGCGGTGATTATACTTGCCCTATAACGGCCCAATCTCCACAATGTTTAATGTTAACCGAGCGAATAAACAAAAAATCGACTTAATTAACCTATGGAAAAATGAAAAAAAATAGAAAATGGACTTAATTAAACTATGAAATGATGAAAAAAAACAGAAAATGGACTTAATTAAACTATGAAATGATGAGAAAAACAAAAAATGGACTTAATTAAACTATGAAATGATGAGAAAAACAGAAAATGGACTTAATTAAACTATGAAATGATGAGAAAAACAGAAAATGGTGGTTCTCTTGCGATTTCTTCCTTTGTTGAGTGGTTTGCCTCCGAGTTTTTGACTACTCAAAAATAGGCTTCAAGTGTCGGTCGTATCCCCGGCAGCGGCGCCAAATAGATGTTAAGAATCTATGTATCGATGGAGTAAGCTCCTCGATATCGTGGCGGGATTCGGACCGACGTATACCCTCTTGATGGCGAATCGAGCAAAGATGGTTGTCGAATACCTCCGAGCCTCACACTCACTCAACGATTAGCAAATGATCGAGCACAAAGAAGGCCATCGCACCTTTTACCGAGACGGGCGAGTGATCATAAATGATCGCGCTACTAATTGGCGGCGTGTGGCCCATGTGACAGAAAGTGCACTTAGGATGACCCTATGGAATTGTAATGGCGCACTCTGGGCACACCCCGGCCACCTAGAGGAGATACTAAAGGTATCTGATATACTTTTCTTGGTAGAAACACATCAGAGCCCAAATAGAGGACTCCCATAGGTCGAAGGATTCCGTTGGGAGTCCGCTTTTAGACAAACCTCACGTCGACACACTACTAGGGGATCTGGAGGTGTCGCGATACTGTTTCGTAGAGAGCTACATAATAGGATAGAAATAATGAAGATAGACCCAGAAGCTCGTTTTATGTGGGTGAAAGTCTCCACAAGCAAAGACCAGGCAGTATTTTTCGCCATTTGTTACTTTCCCCCAAAAGGATCCCGTTATAATATTGGTGGCTTGGCGAGATTAGTCGATGAAGGAATACCACATGGGCCTTCTCCATACGAACCCCTATCGGATGACATAATCCGATATTCTTCCCAAGGAGAAGTATTTCTTGTAGGAGACTTCAATGCGAGAACCCAATCCCGACAATGCACAGTATTTCAGATGAATAGAAACCTAGAAATGGTAAATGTTGATCCTTTAGACATAGGCACCACACGTAGATCAAAGGATCAAGGTGCGGATGCCACGAGCTTTGGCCATCATCTGCTCGAACTTGGCAGTCGGCACCGGATGGTCATATATAATGGTTTAGCTAAGTGGCCGGGCTCGGAAGAGCTCACATGTTTCCCACATGGAGGAGGGGAAAGCACAATAACTGTTGACTATCTAATAGGGCGCCCTGAAGCTACCCACATGATTAACTCCTTCCGAGTGGCCCCATGCCCTATTGGCACAGACCATAGTTTCTTATACTTCGAGCTAAAATGTGATATCTCTAACCATGCCATCACACCACAATACATTTCACACATGAGCTCTCTGACATATACTCTCAACATGTTCAGGCCCATCCCCCCTCCCTTGATCCCTCCCTACCGTTAGAAAGCCTTAGTACAAAACTCACACACATCCTTCACTCCGCAACAGCTAGCAGTTTCCCATATACAAAACACTCAAATCAAGGTAGATCAGGATCAATGCCACAAAATAAATGGTATGACGAGGATTGTAGGGACTTACATAGACAACTTACAGTATCACAACTCAATGGTAGTATTACCTCCATACAAGCTCGCAAAGAAATGTGCAAGATGACACGTCGTAAGAGACGAGCGTGGGAGGCATCCCAATATTGGGAACTCTACCATATGCTCATGAGTAGCGATTGCGCCATGGCATGGAAGAGACTACGGGAGCCAAGACCACAAACACCCATCGAAGATCCCGAAACTTGGCACACATATATAGAGAGACTTTACCATTATATATGCGAGAGAGTCCCTAGCTCCCTTGCTAACTCTAATCTTCAATCGTGCCCTTGCGGAGGGTTTTCCACCATAGTGGACTATGAATACAGTGGCCCCCATACATAAAGGGGGGGACCCCATGGACCCAAATACATATAGGACCATTATGATAGGCCATACCCTTGCTAAGTTATATGGTGTAGTAATGGAAGCAGAGCTTAGCGACTATATGGAGACCCTAAAACTTCGTGCACCTGAACAAGCTGGCTTTAGACGAGCCTTCTCCACTATTGATCATATCTTCACACTTAGATGCCTAATTGACCAAACTAAGGCTCGTAAGAAGAAATTATATTGTTGTTTTGTGGACTTCCGCAAAGCCTTTGACACAGTCCCTAGAGAACGGTTGTTTGATAGACTTAAAAGCTTGAGGATACCAGATGATATGGTATGGGCCATCTACGCACTATATGAACAAGTGTCCGGGTGTGTCTGATGCCTAGGTGGCCTATCTAATCGTTTCACTAGCACTATTGGTGTAAAACAAGGTTGCCCCCTATCACCGACACTTTTTGGGATCTACATTGATGAGATCACAGATTTTATTGCTCGTGAGGGAGGCACCGGAGTGGTCCTTGGGGATACGCAAGTTCGTATCTTGCTCTATGCGGATGACATAGTTTTGCTCTTTGAATCCGAACACGACCTACAAAGGCACCTTAATGCCTTAGATGACTTTTGTGTACAACGAGGATTGGTAGTGAATCTAGGGAAAACGAAAGTCCTTATCTTCCACACATCGGCCCAAGTTAGAGCTAAGTGTCACCTAACTATCTCCCATAGCCCAGTCGAGGTGGTTGGATCATACGTCTATCTCGGAGTCACTTTTAGTGCCCGCTCAGGTAAATTTTCGATGACACAGGCAGCGAAGGATAGACTCACGAGAGGACATGCATCCCTCTCACTCCTAAAGAGACAATGCCACCAAGCACACTTTCAAGAGCCACGGATTAAAGGGTGGCTCTTTGACTCATTAGTGACCCCCTCCCTCATGTATGCATCAGCAGTTTGGGCTCCAGGATTACCATCTTTCATGTGGACGCAATTAGAGAGACCATTGGTGATGATGCTATCACGCCAACTCCGAAGCAAATCGACTGTACCACATGACATTATTAGGGCTGAGTTCATGTTACCCCCAATGTTAGTAGAGGCACTTTTTCAACTTGTAGTCTTCATTCACAGGATACATAGCCAACCACATGATAGAATATCTCATCAAGCCTTTAAGGCCTCTCGATCATTGTATGAGTCCGGCTATACTAGCTCATGGTATGGCATGATGGTGAGTTGGCTTCTTGCGAATGGTCTAGACATTAATAACCTACCTCCCCTTAGGTACAACCACACGAGTGATAACACTTTAATCTCTCATGAGGACCGCAATAAAGTAATACGCCAAGAAATATGGCAAATTTACACTCGGTGTAAATGGATCACCCCACTAGAGCCACTCCCATCTAAAATGTTGTACTATAAGAAACACTTCATGCACTTCTCTGAGTTAGGTTTTATCACACGGCCAAAATATCTAGATGTATTCTTACCACATGCACTAAGGGTTGCCATTGGACAACTTAGAATATCATCTCACCAACTTGAGATTGAGAATGGCCGTACTAGTGGAGTCCCTAGGGAGGAAAGGATATGTAGGTTATGTCACATAGAGATAGAGGATGAGTACCACTTTACATGCAAGTGTCCAACTGTTAGGAAATGGACGCTTTCAAAACCTTCACCTCTCGGCCACAACCGAGGATACACGAATCAATGCAGAAGTAAATCAAAACACAGAGAGAGACTCGAATGCACAGGGTTTAGCGTGGAAAACCCTAGACGGGAAAAACCACGGGAGTGCAAGACTCCAACTATCAATATACACAGGGAATGTACAATGGCGAGCTGCAAGGCGACGACCTTGAGCTCGCTGTCCTCACCACAGGCGGCGGTATTACACAGAGGCGTCGACCTCTTCCTTTCTCTCTCTCTCACTCTCTCTCTCGGCTGCTCTCACTTCGCTCCCTCTAAGTGGAAAACAGAAAATGAGCAACAACAAAAACTGTTTGCCCTAAGTCATATTTATACACATATGACTTTCGGGCTATTTACAAATATAGCCTCGAGGGCCTTTGGCAAACATATTCACAAATATGTCCCCGCATTCGGATCTCTCTCCGGGTACATTCGTCATCCGGCTCCGTAGCCGGGGTCTTCATCATCCGGATCCGAAACCGGGTCTTCGTCATCCGGCTCCGTAGCCGGGGTCTTCATCATCCGGATCCGAAACCGGGTCTTCGTCATCCATCTCCGTAGCCGGGGTCTTCATCATCCGGATCCGAAACCGGGTCTTCGTCATCCGGCTCCGTAGCCGGGGTCTTCATCATCCGGATCCGAAACCGGGTCTTCGTCATCCGTCTCCGTAGCCGGGGTCTTCATCATCCGGATCCGAATCCGGGTCTTCTCATTCGGGTCTTCATTCCCGATTCCCGGACATCTGACCATCCCATCCGGAGGGACCGTAATCCCAACAAACCTATGCCGAGATAAGGGCAAAATACCAAGACATACTTGGTTCGTCTCCCACCCTCCCCAAACTATTAGATACTCTAGATATAAAGAAATTAGGCAAATACATTCTAGAGCTAAAACAACACAGAGAGAATAAGTTACAAAATGTTGACAATAATGTTGCTAATGATCACGAACATGTAACAAATGAAGTTTTTCAGGAACAGGAGGAGACAACGAATGCCGACACACTTGCACCACTCGGCCTTTCCATTGATAAGGCAGAAAACCAGAGAAGAACCAGACGTCCTCGGGTGCCGGGTTTCAAAGCAACTCGATGTGATGTGGAAGCAATATTGAAAATAAGGGAACGTGAGCTACACCGCCTAGAAGCCATGGCTAGGGCACTCTCTACATTGGAACCACGGGTCACACCCACATCAAGACCCTTTGACCCCCCACTTCTTTTCGAGAGGCTTGGGTGGAAATAAAATTAGGCTTAATGTATAGTCGTTTTCGAGTATACTACGTATTGTACACTACTAGAACTCTTTTAGTTTAAGTTCTATTTTTTACTTAATTTTATTTTAGTTATGATGACTGGATAAATACCCTTTTGTTGTAAACCAATTGTCTCATGGGCCAAATTTGGCCTTAGAAGACGTTAATATATCTTTCTTTCTTTCTTTCTTTCTTTCTTTCTTTCTCACTCTCTCAAGCTCTCTCTCATAGACAATATATTAATAGATATAGACAATAAGAAAGAAGAGTATGTCTATTATTAACCCTCTTTGTTAAGAGGTCTAGCACCAACAAGGAGAGAGATTAGTGTTCTCTAACTAAACACTTCACTAATCTCTCTTAAGCTCAAAGGTTACAAGAAGGAGGAGAGGAAGCTCTAGCTCTAATCAATAGGAGATCTTTACAAATGGGAGAACCCCCACAAAGCCACTACTATGTGGTTTATATAGCTTTCAAGTTTAGGGTATGGGCCTTTCACACTTGACCGTCTCTTTGCTTTCCTTTCCTCTTGTCGTTTCCTCTTCGTACTATGTCCTTGTTGATGCGTTCTTATTCATGATTGGTTGTGTTGTTATTCCAACGCTTAACAGGAGAAGATTGGGGGTTATATCCACCACCTCCCTCCAAGTTATGTTGTTGGAAACGAGTGTTTTTAAACCATGGAGATGTTGACAGTGTGGATAGTATATAGATATATTACAATAGTCTAGAAAATGCCAAATCATAGATTTCCACGTCTTGCTAAGACTATTGGATGTAAACTACCAAAAGAACCACAAAGAACAAAATGATCTCATCTATTTGGGTAATCAAAATCAAAAAATGGTTCAAAAGATGAGGTGTGGAAGATCTATTAGAGCTTTCAAGCAATGGTATGCAATATATATTTATTGAGGAAAGCTTAGTGGAACCACTATGGAATAAACGAGAGATGCAAAAAGGACAAAATAGAATATTGCATGGCAAACATCAACCTTGAATGTTGGGTTCAATATAAGGCAAAAATGCTTGTTGATTTCATTCAACCTTGTCTCATTACTAAAATGAGTATAACTCATGTACACTCCTTTTCACTCAATCACACAACCTAAGTATTGAAGTTGCATTATGGTGTCACAATATGTCAAGCATAAAGGGCATGCAAGGTATGCAAGGAAAGGCTAGTAGAGGGTGAATATCCCTTGCTTTTTACATGCTCAACATATACTGTAATTCGTGAAAGCTATGATGACATACTACGAGGGGGTGATGACTTGAGCATCACACTAAATAGAACACCTAGAAGATTGAGCTCATATGTGTATGCCATATTCATGCATTAAGACTTTGCGCTTCAAAGTATGAATATCCCTTCTTAGGAATGAGAAGCATATCTTTTTTTTTTAGTAACACTTTTATTACTAGTGGGAAACCTCAAAGTGAGGTGAAACCCGACAACGAATAAAGAAAAATATACAAATGTCAATTAGGAATGAGAAACACATACAATAGAGATTGTGTACTCAAGTCCCGTGTGTCAATATTGGATTCTCTATGAATACTAAAAAATATCTATCTCTCTCTTTGTTTAGTTGCTCAAGGCTTAGGCTTTATGTGCTAGTAGCAAAGTACAACATGAAACCGTGGTTACGAGGATTGTGAATGGCCATAAAAATTAGTGCTCACATTATCCACAATGATTTTACCACATTCTGGTCGAGGGCTCCTATAAATCAATGGGTTTGATGTTGTTTCACATACATTGTTTATAGTTGTCGTTAGAATAACTTGTTGGGAAAATGACTTTGCGTTTACATTGGTTGAAATACTACTACTCAAGTGCATAACACATTACGGTGTATCGGTAAAGCATATTTTCTAACTTTTTGGATTGTGGGCTTGTCTAAAGCAATGTTTTTTTATATCACGATGCACGTTTCGTATAATCGGAAGTAGGATACACTAATGAGGTTGCTCCGAAAACTAGCTTTCATAATAATGACTAAAATGATAATATCACACTTAAAAAGCTAGTGCTAAAATATATTAGAACCAACCAACGTCATCCAATCGATAAATTCATTTCATTATTGAGTATCTATATGCACGTTTCTTTCTTCATCCAAGGACAAATTTTATGCACTCGCATCCATTAAGCCATAGATTTTGGATGACAACTCATAATCATCTTAAACAAATGGGAGATGATCGAGTAGTCGCCAAAGGGAATGATAGTGGGGAATTACTTGCATGCACTTATTGTTGATACCCTAGACTTAATACATTTATATATTCGATTGTTGGTTTGTGTGTGCACATTCGCAAGAGAGAAAGATTGAAGTGAAAGCAGGAACAACTTTTGAGAAATCGGAGCTTCAACTTGTTTTGACAAGAAATATTATATCCCTTGTGACTAGAAGGATATTAGTTCTTCAAACAATATTGTATGCACATCTTTCACAAACATAACTCTTTATTATGAAAAATAATCTATGAGCTTCGTAACTTTTTGGTTTGATTTTGTCATGTATCATTAAATTCTCTACCACCCGCATCCTTAACAAGACCAATCTTTTCCTATGAATGAAGGATTAAAAAAACAAAACCTTTATGAAAGGTCAGGCATTGAGAGAGAGAGGGACCTCGTGACATGACGTGCCAAAGTCTTGGGCTGATATGAAAGTTATTATTTTTGGCATCCTCATTCTACGTTGGTTGTGAGTACATTTGTAAGGTTGTGATTCAAACTTTATTACCATGAGCACATATTGTGTGGGTAGCTCAAGTAACAAGTCCACGTTACATGTCTTAAACCGTTTGCTTTGTAGGTTGTGTGCCCAAACAGGAGGGGTTATTATGGGAATGATATTTCCATTTGTCGAGAGCCAAGAAATATGATCAATGGGGCCTAGATCTTACAACCCCTTCAGAAAGAGTTGATTGTTAGGCTAGTTGATAAGGGTCCTTTTCGTTGTTCTATTGTTTAGATACATAAATTACTTTAGAACTTGCTTCAAACATTCCCAGGTCTCATTCCTATTGACAGACCCTACAATACAATGCGTGGGAAGATGTGATATAGTCATGAAAACATCACCACATATCATGTGAGACACGTAAGCAGAGAAAAAAAAAAACCCAACCATGTTGAGAATGTAGTTTGTTGTTGCTTTTGCTTTCCTCTCTTTTGCACTGTCCGAAAAGGCACTCTAATGCGATGCGAACGATTTGAAAGCATAGTCTTGGATCCTTCAATGTAAAGTGTGTGCACGACGTGTTTTGCTTGCAGAGGATGAGAAACTAACTAACTAAGTCGTGTGATAATGTCTTCATTGTGTAAACAATGAAACTAGAACATATAATTAGACTCGAGGCTTACTGGTCTTCTTCTTTTTTTACCTGTTCTTTTTACGTCCACGAACTAGGTTATTTTTTCGTTCTTCGTTATTTTAGTCGTGCCAATTGCGATATTCATAGTTTAGTGTCCGGATGGGGAGACGAGGCGACCAGACAGACGAACAGAACTCATCGTGTGCTCTGCACGTAAATAAAACGTCTTGCTTTCTTAATAAACTTTATATAAGAGTCTCCGTCTCTCTCCATCCATCTATCTAAATCTAAATCTAAACCTAAACCTAAATCTAATTGATTAATTACTTGATTGGATTTGATTAATTAATTGGCTAATTACTCAATTAAGGAATAAATAAATAAATAATCCCAAATTAAACAAGCATTTGAAGGAAAAGAGAATGAGATCAAGTTAAGAGGAAAAAGAGTCTTTGATTAATTGATTAATTAAGGAATCAGAAATCTAAAATAAAACAAGAATCAAAAGAAAATAGAATGAGAATCATAAATCTCTCCCCCCCCTAAAAAAAAAAAAAACAGAAAAACCAAAATTTGGATTTTGAATGTTTGTTTTTTAGGAGAAATTACAGAAATAGGCTTCTGATCAATGTGGCCTCCTTGGAAGCTGAAGAAGAAAGAAAGCTCTGCAGGCTATGGCATCTCTTCATCTTCATCTTCTTCTTCTTCTTCAATTTGACACCACTACCCACCTTCTGCACCAGAGATTAGCCCATCCCTGTCTTATCCCCACCCAGATTTTGTAAAGACACACTCACGCGCGCACGCATTGTTTGGCCATGGGAGCTTGTGTATCATCTCCGCAACAGGGCAACAATGCCGCAAACTCCAATCCTGAATCCTCCCTGTCTCCTTCCGCGAAATTGAAGATAAAGAGCCATGGCGTTCTCCCACTGGGGAAAACCACCACTTTTGGGTACTCCACAGATTATAAGCAAAGATTCAAGCAAGGAAAACTCCTTGGACATGGACAGTTTGGATATACCTATGTTGCCACCGAGATTTCTACGAGTCAACAAGTAGCTGTCAAAATCATTGAAAAGAAGAAGGCGTGTTTCCTCTGCCTCTTTGTTAATATGTCGATTTTCTTAGAACTTTGTGAAGATGTTCATGGGGATTTGATTATTATATACCAGTGGTTGTGAGTGGTTCATCCTAGATTGTAAAGGCATTCTGTATTCTGCATACCAGTGATTAAAGAACATGTAAAATAGAAAGGGTTTTTCCTCTTTGAGAATGCTCTTTTCCATATGACGTAGGATTTTCAGTAGCATGTTCTTGACAGTTTCATATGATGACTAATGAAATAGAGAGACAATGAAATCCCATTATAGATTGAATGTGATTGAAAAAGCATGTCAAAATCAGAAGAAGAAAATTTATTGTTTCTACAGAATTGGTCTGGTAGGAGTGTGGTATATGATTTTCTGAGGATGAATCATGATAGAGAGAAAGGAATGAAAGTCTTCATTGAATATGCTATATGACCATCTGACCCCTCAAAAAGTTCTTATGGTAGATTTTTCATAATTAAGAACCTTTATATGTATTACCATTTGAATTCCTCTCACCCATTGCCAGCAATGACTCCACCTTGGATATTATGAGTCACGTGAGAATGAATGATATGCTGCATGATCATTGTTGATTCTAATGCTACTCATCATGTGAATCTATACCATAATATTTTATTCTGACCCTTCTTAATTTTGCATACCATTAGATGCTTCTACCTATTGCTGTGGAGGATGTGAAAAGAGAAGTGAAGATTATGGCTTTGTTATCTGGGAATGAGAATGTGGTACAATTCTATGAGGCATTTGAGGATGATGACTATGTTTATATAGTCATGGAGTACGTTTATCTTGTTTGCCATCACATTTTTTAGATCAAACACAGTATGGCATTTCATTATTTGTTTGAGCTTAATTTTTCTTCCTTTTTGAATAATCTGCAGGTTATGCGAAGGTGGAGAGCTTCTTGATCGTATACTTGCCAAGTACATACTGCCACCAAGTCTTTAATATTTATGCATTATGTGTGAAAATTGAATGTTACCCTGAAATATTTAGTTAATGAGGCTTTAGGCATTTTATCATACCAGAATCTCAGACGGTTGATGAGGTTAGACTTTGTCAGAATATCAATCAGAGGGTTGATTTATTTTTTTTGCATTATTTCATTATAGTGTGAAACCAATGCGTAAAGCATGGGATCGGGCATGATTTTACTTGTGAATAACAAGAAGGATACCGTATAGTGCTGTCTAGCTTGTAGTAGTGACCATGATGATCCATGCTTATTATTTAGCGTTGTAATGTCTTGAAGAAAAAATGTGCAAATGCGATTGATTTTAGCATTTTTTGTTTATGTATAGGAAGAATGTACGATATAGTGAAAAGGATGCAGCTAAAATTGTGAGACAGATGCTGAAGGTTGCTGCGTGCTGCCATCTAAATGGGATCGTACATCGAGATCTTAAGCCGGAAGTGAGAAAAACAAAATCTGGATTTTACGTCTTCATTGCTGAATGATTTTTAGTTTCTTCACAGGTTATGTTTTGCTTTACAGAATTTTCTTTTCAAATCCCAATCTGAAGATTCCTCATTGAAGGCCACAGATTTTGGGTTGTCAGACTTCATTCAACCAGGCAATTACCCTTCTTTTCTAATAAGTTGTGATTCATTTGACACATGATCCAATGGAAACATGAATGGTGAACCAATAGAAAGATGAATAGTGAATCATGATATTAAAAAATGTCTCACATATGTTCTAGGTAAAACATTCAGCGATGTTGTTGGAAGTGCATATTATGTTGCACCTGAAGTTCTGAAGAGAAAGTCTGGCCCAGAGTCCGATGTTTGGAGCATTGGAGTTATCTCATATATATTGCTATGTGGCAGGCGACCCTTTTGGGATAAAACAGAGAATGGAATTTTTAGAGAGGCAAGCTTTATGATTACTCCAACATTGGAACAATTCTATGCTTTTTCCAATTCTCTCATTTTTCCAGGTCTTAAGAAAGAAACCAGAATTCCATTCAACTTCTTGGCAAAACATAAGCCCCAGTGCTAAGGACTTTGTTAAGAAACTACTTGTCAAAGATCCAAAAGCAAGGCTTACTGCTGCTCAAGCATTGTGTAGGTTCTCTTCCATTTTGTCATGGTGTATTCTGCCTTTCCACTGTTTAAAGGAAACATATAGTAACCATTTCCTAACGTTTGCAGCACATCCCTGGGTGCGAGAGGGTGGAGATGCAACAGACATACCACTGGATATATCCGTTCTCTCAAATATGCGTGAGTTTGTCAAGTATAGTCGACTTAAACAAATTGCTCTAAGGGTAAATGAATCTGATCAGGGTTCTGAAACAGTTCAGTGCATGATATTCCTTTTTGTTTCATTTCTTAGTTTTTGGTTCTCTAGTAATTAGAATCATGTATAGGCATTGGCAAGTACACTTGATAAGGATGAAATCACTTATCTCCGTGACCAATTTGATGCCATTGATATCGACAAAAATGGAACTATTACATTGGAGGAAATGAGACAGGTACATATGTTTTGTTTTAGATGAATGTCAGTACAACATAAGTTGATTCTCAAGGTGATTTATAACTTTATATCTATATAACCATAGCAATGATAGTGCCTAAAATAAGCCACTATCATTGTTTCTTTCACATGACAAACCTATAAAAAATGCTAAGCATCAACAAGCAGTCATGTAAACATGCCATGCATTGTTCTCTACGACATATTTCGATTCTTTAATTCATAACAGAATGGATGCAGGCATTAAACAAAGACCAGCCCTGGGTTTTGAAAGACTCTAAGGTTTTGGAGATTCTGCAAGCGGTAAAAAAAACTAGTATTAATTCATTTTCAAGTGCATCGATTTTCTTGTCCATTTTCAAAATTTCGCTTTCAAATCGATCATAGTATGACATATTGGTAACTTTCAGAGCTTAACTCTCTCATTATGCCTTCATATAGATGGACAGTAATAGGGATGGACTTGTGGACTTCAATGAATTTTTGGCTGGAGCACTTCATGTGCATCAGCTGGAAGAGAACGATGCAGACAAGTGGAACCAACGTACCCTTACAGCCTTTCAAATGTTTGACACAGACAGAGATGGATTTATAACACCCGAAGAACTAGAAGTCGTAAGTTTTTTGCATTCTTAGTCAAATATGGATTTATATTCACACTAATGCATGAATGGAGTTAGCATGGCTAGAATATCGTTATGGCAGTGTGTTAGGATTATCACCTTGGTGATGGTGTGTTTTTTCTATATACAATTTTATATGTCTGTGTTTCTGTTCTCAACATGCATTTTGGATGGTTAATGGTTGAACTTAATAAGGGTTCCCTTTGGGATGTTTTCATTGTCAAATTGAATATATTAAGTATATCTTCTGTTGTCTTAATGAGTTGTAACTCTGTTGCATGAAGCCTTCATGAATGTTTTATTTAAGTTGCTTTTCTTTTGCCATCAGTTCACTGGATTGAAAGGTTCTATCCTACACTTACTTGACGAAGCTGACACTGATAAAGATGGCAAGATAAGTCTTCCTGAATTCCAGAAATTACTCAGGCAAGTCAGTATGAATTCATGAAATCCTGAATACAAGCAAGCTGCAAAGGCTGAATTTTCTGGATCACTGCTTCATATGGATGCATTTCTGAAAGATACACTATTATCTATTGCAAATCTCCGAGAAATTATACAAAAATGGAGTAGCCGTCAAAAGGTCATAGCAGTATGTTGCATTTTTACAGTGGAGAATTGAGACCTCACAAGAGTCAAAAAGAGTGGCAACATTGCAAACATCAAGTTGCAATGCTTATCATATGCCCTTGGCACTACATTGTTAAGAAGCGTAATATTCATCAACAGGATGAATTCTATTTCATTGTAATGGCCCCATTTCTCTCTAGTATCACAACCTTGGTTGAAGATCTCAGCCAATAAAGTCTTGTCAACAAGGTTTTTTTATTCAAATGTTTTGCATGGCCTCGGAAATGGACTTAATTTTTTGATCCATCTCCAAGACTGGTGAATCACTTGTCCATAGCCATATCACAAATGTGGAGCAAATTTACATATTAAATTATGATCATCCTGCTGAAAACATTACCGTTGTTTGGTTGTGTTTGATTTTAATAATGTTGTATGGGAGTTTAGGCTATATTGCAAATGTGTCATATATTTGTGGGTGAGAAAAATGTCTCCTTTGTAGAGCACAAATGAAGCACTATGTTGATTACCCCTCTATAATTATCTTCTTACTCAACGGATAATGATGTCATTGATGAAACCGTCAAAAGAGATGAGGCACTTAATACGATAGTCGATATGAATTAATTCTTGGGAGTAATCATTGACAACAGTTGATCGCCTTGCTTGTGTATAATATGTAAATTGGCACTATTTATTATAGCTACTTTGGGGATCATATTATTGATTATGCATTCAAATGTAAATTACATTCTATTTGTGGTTCCGTACATTGACACTTGAGGGTATTAAGTTTGTGGATATCTTGCGATGGGGAGCAAACACATTCTTCTTCCTCGTCCCTTTGTAACCTAAGGTCTTGCATGAGAGTTTATTACTAACCATCTCCCTAGTATGAAAATTGTGTAATGCAACCTTTGAGTTTTATCCACGAATACAAGAATCTGGACAACAAAAGCTTTTGAATTTGAAAATTACAATAGCATTTTAGTTGCTTTCATACAAAACTATTTCATCTAATGAAGTAATGTTGAAGGGTGTCAAATTGGTGGATTTACTATATAATCAACAATAAAGACCACGGAAGATTTCGGGCTATATATGTGTTAATCCATGTCTTAGCTCGTAGAAAAATGATCACTAGATATGTACTTCAAAAAACAATGTAAATAAATGCAAGTAACAGTAGGTGAAACATTCATGTAGGTAAGTTATGGTCTTTAACCAGGGGTATCACTTGTGTGCACCTTCTCTTTCTCCTAATTGTTTCCTAATTATATTGTTAATCACAATTAACTAGTTAATTAAATGCATGATTCTCATCATAAAAACATGGCCACATGATCCTAATTATCAAAATTGTCAATGCCCTAATATGTTTTAATGGAAGATTGATGCAAACAAGTTTTGTAGAAAGGAAGGTCCTTGCTAGAGTCAAAGCATAGTGGACTTTTTGATATTCAAACTTCAAAACTATAAACCTTAACATATGAATTTTGAGTTGGTACTTGGTACACAAACATCATCCTATAGCTCAAGATTTTCGCTGGCTGATAATTCGATGCAAAAATATTTACTATTGGTAACCTTGTTGAAGAGAAATGTCCCATCTATTCTAGAAAGATGGCATAAGCCATTGAATTGAGAAACCGTGTGGAAAGAGAGCCTTTTCATATAAAATAAAAGAGGGGTATTTAAAATTTTGAGAAACTGGAGATGAGGATGAAGAAGCAAACGGTGTGAAAAAAGACAGGACAGGTAAAGCACTGCTCTGCACCAATTTAATAATGTCATTAGAGGAGAGGAAAGTAAGAGAGAGGAACAGAAAAGTCTGAGGGGAAGTCAAAGAAGAATAAAGTAAGAGAGACAAAAGACAAAAAAAAACAAGTAGAGAGAAAGGAGTGGAAATTTGATTTGATAGTCCTTGTAACAAGAAAACTCTTCGGCCACTTTGTTCCGCCCCTAAAGGAGTTGCATTTATGTCAACTAGTTAGAAATGGCACATTCGACTGATACATTGCCATTATATCCTCAATATTAAGTAAACTTAGTTCTTTTTGTGTTATTTTCACATATATTCTACTTTAAAGAGGATGACAAAGAAGAAGAAAAGAGAGGAGAGCAATATGGGTACCATCACAATCGTGTGTATTTCTTCGTATCTGATTCATATATAAAATGAAGAAATTTTGCTCTTAAGGATTGTATAAAGGCAGTTTTACCTTTTGTACTCATCGAAAAGCAATTTACCTTTTGGAGATGGAAGAAACCTATCAACTTTCTTGAGGTTTGATCTTTGTTAACAGAGATAGATTGTAAGGCTGAAATAACTTTATGGGGAGTAGTACAAGCAAGATGTGAATAGGCAATCAAGTGGATGATAACTCTATTGCCCACTATCATATATTCTAGGAGTGTTTTGCCTTGTGCCACTGCGTGGTGGCTAATGGTGGCTATTTTGTTAGTCTTATAATTACATACACTTTTCCCATCACTTCCTTTAGAATATATCTGGCTGAGCTTTCCTTTCCTTAAGTGTAGCCACAAAATCTAGTCAAACTTTCACCAAGTAAAATCAACCATCCATGACATCCATCAAATTGCCTTTGGGTGAAACTATTCTTATGCTTCATCCCCAGTCACATGTCAAAAACACCATTATGCTTACTGTCAAGGCCCATGCAATGTGCAATTTAAGTTTACAACACATGGAAAAGTTATCCATGGATTTTACATCAGAATACTTCCAATCCCCATGTATGCTAAATGAATCTGTACCCTTGTTTGGGAGCATTCTAAGCTGCACAGCACATCTTTGTACCATCCATGGTTAATGTCATTTATTTATGCTCTTTTGGCCAAAATGAACACGTTCAAGTTCTAGCCATAATATCTGATCCAGCTTCTTAGCCAGAATGGCTGATGTGGCACAAAGATTGTAGCAAAAATAGCTGATATGTCATACCTTTAGCCAAAACAAGGGATTTTGTAGTTAATAACTCCTCAACAGCCGGGAATGACCATATGGAAGGCCATTCTATGATGTATCATGCTTCGCAAGATGCAACTAGGGCATGTTTACGCTAGGAAATGTGCATATTTATAGAAGATTTTGAAAGGTGGGAAACACCAACATTATATTACAAGACTGATACAGCAAAAATTACATTCCTATTTAGTTGGCCTCTTCTGTGGTTTTAAGGTTTTCTGGCACCACATTCCTATCAAGGCCATCACTGCGGTATTAAGGAATGAACACATTTTTGTGTTGTTTTCCAAGTGAGGCTGGGGTGCAAGGCAAAAAGGTTAGGGCAAAATTTTGAGGTATCTGTTTTTCAAAGAAGCCTTTACTTGACCCACTCTGTATGCAGAGTAACAGTCCACCCACTATGAGAACCTCCTGGTATTTGACATATACCCCTGTTTTTTCTGTATTGACTTATGTTGGTCTCTGATCTAGTAAAGGCAAATAGCTAGTTCGCCAGTCATTGGCCTGCCTAACTGTGAGAAGGTATGTATGAGCCAGCCTTAATGCCCATATCAAGAGTGAAAGCACAATCATCCCAAATAGCAAAATGGCACTTATCCGGACATTATGTTGCAACCATGACTGCACCCCACTATCGCCAGTACACATGGAGCCTTCCTCATCTAAACCACTGAAAAGTGTACGATCCGAGCAATCAAGCCGAGCTCCACAAGCCGAATTATATGACATACATGCTGAATGGCATACCCGCAGACGGTTGTCTCCATCCTGGTCACACCTCTGTATTGATATCTGATACCATCAGGAAAACAATTGGTCAGCAAGCAAACAAACTCAAGATAGGCAAAAATTCGATGAGCCAAAGAAATAAGCAAAACTTTCGGATGGAAAGCTAACCCAGCATGCAAGTTGTTTGGCAGTTTTGGCACAGTTTCCATTATCTAGAAATCTCCAGAGACTTCTTGCATCAGGTAGAAGTCGGTTAAAATTAGGTACAACTACCGCAGCTTCTAATTGCTGCAAAATACTTGGTTCACTAGGAGCACAATGCTGACCTCCTTGACCTTTTACTAGTACATCACTGCACATCGACAAGCTTGATAATAATGCACTATTGTTTTGACATGTGTAGCCAGCATAGTCTGAACATCGGAACTCACAAACCCCATTGTCACACACACCACCATGCAAGCTGCATTGTTCATCGCATACAGCTGCCCAGAATTTCATCATATTTATCAGTTATAATGCATAGCAAGAAAGCAAGCAAAAAACTATTTTTTCGTTCTTCAAAATCCATGTAGAGGAGGTTTGGTCTCATGGTTTTGGGTCATTGCCTTCTATGCCACAGGTCAGGAGTTCAATTTAGACTCACTGTCTCGGTTATCATATACCATAAACGACAACCAAGCCGTAATTAAGCAGAAAAATAACATTTCGATATTAAACCGCCATATTTTTACCAGTTGAGCAGTCAACCCCAGTATAGCCACTTTCACATTCACAGCTGCCTCTTGATGTACAAAGTCCATGTCTGCTACAGTCTCCTGGGCATTTTCCTGAACAAAATGCAATGGAAATCTGAATTAAGCAACAGTCCTATATCTACAATAATATTATTGTAAGATGAAATGTGCAAGGTTTGCTCACGTATTCCGCAGTCCTTGCCACTAAATCCATATAAACACTTGCATACACCATCGACACATTCCCCATTTAGATTACATCCATTCAAACATTGGCCTGGCATCACTAGCTCAGCCTCACCACAAAGCTCCTTGTAAGTTGGACAAACCAGTTCCCCTGAATCAACAAAATTAATACTGCATTCAAGCGAAACTTGACTCTTCTGGAAGATTAAAAGAGGAAAGCCCTTGAAATATCAACATACCATTAAAGCCAGGAAACTGGATTGGACCACCTTTCACCGGGCATGTAATCCAAAGCCCATCAACAGAAACCTGAAGCTCGATAAAAAAAGATGTCCCTCTTTCAATAGAAAGAAAAACTTTATGACAATAATCTTGTGATTTAAATGTAGGAACAAACCTCAAGTGTTCTATTATGGCATCTATGCTGATAACACCCACTTCCTTGAGTCAAAGCCCCACGGACAAATCCTTTTCTTATCAAAGAAGAAGACATGCATCTGCATGAAATCAAGGGAGCGGAGCTTGTTCACTTACTAAATGAATCCAAACACTTCACTTACTGGTGAAATGCCAACCTGCAAAAAAAAAGCAAAATTTACCTTGACTCTGAACCCCGAACCTCCCCTAGCATTTGATCAGGTGCACGGGCACCATTCAGGTCTGTGCACGATCCATCTGAATATGCAACATAATATGCACAGTAGTCTGCTAGTGACGACTGTCCACCTATTCAAATTAAAACATTGCCAAATGTTTCCATATCTCTCTTTGTCCGTCTCTCCTACACAGAATACAGGTTTCTGTCATACCATTTCCAAGACCTTGCATGTCATACAGAGGCACACACCAAATGATGATGAGAAAAAGAACTGTATAGGATTATCACAATAGATAACCTACGCACACTCTGCGGACTGAGACAAAACATGTTTCCTATCCTGCCAACATTGATTCAACCCAGACAGAGAACCAGTATTATTCATACCAGTGTTCTATTTGCGACACATTGAGAACAAAAGGGGAAACTTGACATTATTATGAAACCCAGATTACAACCATAGAAAAGAGAATGGCCTTGAAGGGATTGGAGATGAGATTGTGGTAACAATCTCTAAGGAGAATCAAGCATGGGTATGCAAGCTAATCCAGTGCAAAGGTAACATAGGCATCTAAAACCGATAGAACATAAAAGCCTAAAAATACATCACCATGAGCATGATTGTATATATAGTACATTACCTTGACCAGAACTATACATATCACTCTATATGTGTGAGGTGTGTTTTGTGACAATCACTCTATACACATAACGTGTGTGACTATACATATGCACGTAAATATATGATTACATACATATAGATAGGTTGATATAAAAAAAATGTTTTAACAGGAATCTTCTGAATTTCATATACTTCCTAGGTTATTTATTCAGAAAGTATGCACTTACCTTTGTTTGACTCAGGAAAGTATTGCGCCCACTCTGGAAGTTCATCGGGGTATCTTACGATAGGACAGTATCCCTCTGCTTCTCGATTGTAAGTACATCCAGAAGAATGTGTAGAATTACAATGATAAGAACCCTTCCACAGATTGCAAGGATTAGTCACAAATTCTACACCCTGGTTTTTACCCCAATCAAGCTGCTCTGCCATGCTCATATTTGCACGATACCATCCGCTGTCTTCTAGTAAGGCAAGTGTCATTGGTGATACAACAGACCGTGTATCCACAGATCCAGTCATAATTTCATTCATTAGAAGTCTCTTCTCCCAATGAGACCCTGTTCCATTCATTTTCATGCATGTTTCAGAACTAAATCACTCAAAGCTTTTCCAAAAAATCTTCTTTTTATATGTGTATGCTTCAGAAATTTGGGACTTCATAACATAACCTGCTGTACCCCTTCCTCCACCATCCTCTAATTCAAGACCCGAAAAGTCCTTCGAGTATGCCTGGAAATCAGGACAGAAAAGATAGTTACACCCAAAATTCTACAACAGTGTAAAGAACAAAACACTCTTACAATTCATCCATTACTTCACAACATTAAGATAAAATGCACTTATCCCTAACTCTCTTCGGCATCTTTATATGGTTTGGTCCATTATACATCGGTGAAATTTTTAAAACAAGGTTTATTATACCCCATAATGTTTTCTTGCATGCATCATTACTCGTGGAAGTGTGACCCTTCTTACTGATCTTCCGAGTTTCGAGTCAAAAGACTGCACAAGCACCTATACAGAACGAACTTCAGTACCACATAATAAAAATCAAAACATTCTTTAGGGAAAAAACTGTAGGGTATAAAAATATAAACCTCATTTCGTCTCCGTTTCCGCTCATCACGGAAATGTGTAAATGCATGTGGATCAAATCCCAAGACATGCATGACCTGTGAAGGAAATGCCAACTTAGTTTCATTATATACCAATCACTAGTACAATGGTACTTGGCACATATATATTAACGATAAAAACTGGACTATCATATTGAATAGACTAAATTCTTTACTAAACACCTCATGAATAAGTGTAGCTAGCAACAGAGTCTCAGCTTCTGCAGTCAAATGGCGAGGGGCTACATTGACATGTCCTAGAACAGCAGAAAATCCATCAAAATATAGTGATTTTTGGAGCACAATAAACTACCTAACCTCTTATTTTACAAGAAATATGATTATTAGCATTAGGGAAAGAAACTGCTTATTTCACCTGCAATCGCTCGCCCCCACTGGTCTCTCTCACATGCTACTGCCCATGCAAGTGTATTTCCAGTTGTAGGTCTTGTTGTAACCAAAAGAACAAGGTCTGCATTCTCAATTCCATCTACATCACAAACAATATCACTTTGAATCTTGGTCTTTCTGTACTTTGTCTTTGTTTTAACAAACATCGGCATAGGTGTTGCATAATAAAGATTGTGACACATGAGCACTCACAAACAGGAAAAGCTTGAATTTAAAATGCCAGTTGACTCACCATCCACATATAGACGAGGTAGTTGCACACCTCCATCTTGACCACAAGCTGAATACCCACTAAGTCTCAATCGGCCCTTTACAGGCTCTACTGCCAATGCCCTCTTGAACCAAGATGCTGTTTCACCCAGCGCCTGTAGTGATCAAACGCCGTTAATACATCCCTTGTGCCCCTTGCAATATTATTTCTCCAATCGAGAAGAAAACAACATACGCAATTGCACTTTGAAAGAAAATGTGTAGTATTGATGGGGAGTTCTTCAAATTTCTACCTCATGAAGCCGTTTCTTTTTATCATTTCCTGATATGTCTTCTGCTGTGCAATTATACCAGCAATCACCGTAGACAGGGGAATCTCCATGGGCATGACATACAGGAAAGCCACTTTCAACATGAAGGGCTGGTTCTCCTAGCTGGAATTTCAGAAAACCAAGTGAGCTTAAGCAATCCTATTTAACTAGAATATAGATCCTGAGCATACAGAAGTACTCACTTTTACTATCTGTCCAGGAGCATGGCAATCTCTATCTGGAGATAGTCCCACAGCATCATAATTCAAGTAGATCCTAATTGGTTGTCTTGTGTCCTCCTCTTCAGACAACGCTAATAATGCTCTTCCTTTTCTATTGTCTTCATAAATTTGTGGTGAGATGGAGTAGTGCCGTTTGGCAGAAATCACATCATGTATACAAGAATGAGATGTAGGAGCTTTATCCTCCTTAGCTATCACGGAATGATAATGACGGTGTTTATTAATGACATGAGAATCGCATCCTATGGCAGCAATGCAACAACAGAGGGAAAAGAGAAAGACCTGTGATAATGGCCATATCAATCAATATATAAACTACAGATTCGTTGACATAAGCATGGCCCATGTTATCAATATAGCAAAAATTTCTCAGCATACACCACATACATTCACTAGAAGAAGCATATCCCATTTCAATCAATAAAGCACACATTCCTCACCGCAATTATAACCCATGTCAATCAATCTACAGTACGTTCCTGAACATAAACAGGAACTAATCAATCAATCTACATCATATTCCTCAGCATACACAGTCCTCAACAATCACATTTCGCCCCATAGACGTTCTCTATATCAATCAATGTCCTCCACCCCATTAACATTCTAGATATTGATCAATGTAGCATACATTCTCCACCATACAAAAAATATTCCACCACAAAACATTCCTCAGTATAATTCCATGGAATCAAACTCCTGAGCACAATACACATAAACCACAACAATCAAATTCCTGAGCATAGGCATGCCCCATGTCAATTCCATCTATCACAATTCCAGAGCATAACCATAGCCCACTAACAATCACATTCCTCCAAATAATACCAATAGCATTCCTCAGCATAAAGCATAAACTAGTCCAGAGGTATATAAGCAGACATACCCGGATGAAATTTTGTTCTCCGTTCATTCCCCAAACACGAAAAATGCAGGTGGTTATATCCATGGTAGTTATCACATAAAATACTTGGACAGGATCTGCACTGACGAATCTACAGTTGAGCTCATGTGAAATTTTCTTGGACTTAAGCTCGGAATAAGGCAATGTGCGGAAGGAAAATGTTCAGGAAAGCCCCAGAAGAATGTTTCTTCTCTGAGAATACCCATTGTTCATGGGTTCAAATACAGAGCTTAATTAAGTAAGAAAAAAAGGGAGGATATACATACATACATACATACATATGATATACCGTAAGAGAGAGAAACAGATGGAATGGTGCTGTGAGGGAGAGGTACAGAAAGCTGTGAGCAAACCACCAGAAGAGGAATAACAAAGTCTATCTTTCTTCTCTAAACTGCAAAAATTAAGCTTAGAAGTGAGAGAAAGACTCTCCCTTTTTTGTGGGTTGCGGAGAGATGAAGAGGAGCTTAGGATTGTCGAGGAAGAAATTGTAGCTATAGGTTAAAGGAATGAATGATTATATCATGTGTTTACGTTTAGCGTTTAGGAAGCTAAAAAGAGAGAGAGAAATGCGGAACTGCATTTCTCAGATAAATAATGAAGGGAAGAAGGCTAACAAAAACACTGTTCAAAAAAAACAATTTTGGGGGGAGGGGGGAGGAGAAACAAAAACCCTAAAAAATGTGTGACAGATCTGTAAACAGATGAAGAGAGGGAGAATGTGGATCAAAAAGCAGGTCTAGAAACGCCATAGCCATATGGAACTGAAGAAGAAGAAGAAGAAGAACAGATGAAGAGAGGGAGAATGTGGATCAAAAAGCAGGTCTAGAAACGCCATAGCCATTTGGACTGGAAGAAGAAGAAGAAGATGATGATGATGATGATGATGATGCCCACAGTGCACACTCGATCAGTCTCTCTGTGTGAGTGTGAGTGTGAGTAAGTGAATCTGTACAGAACAGATGACAAAAACAAAACAAAAAAAATAAGAGCGCTCTTTCTGAACTCTTCTCTTCTCTGTCTCTGTCTCTGTGTCTCTGTGTTCTCTCTCTCTCTCTCTCTCTCTCTCTCTCTCTCTCTCTCTCTCATAACACAGTCTGTGCTCTGTTCCCTCCCATCTCTCTCTCTCTCTCTCTCTCTCTCTCATAACACAGTCTGTGCTCTGTTCCCTCCCATCTCTCTCTCTCTCTCTCTCTCTCTCTCTCTCTCTCTCCTCCTCCTCTCCTCTCAGTTCTATCTCTCTCTCATTCTCTCTCTTCCTCTGATTGGACCTCCCCTGCCACTCCCTCCCTCTCTAAGACTTCCCTCCCTTCCCCTGCTCTTCTCTCTCTTCTCTCTCTTCTCTCTCTTCTCTCTCCTCTGTCTCTCTCTCTCTTCTCTGTCTCTCTCTCTCTTCTCTGTCTCTGACCTCCCCTGCTCCTCCTTCAAACCCTACTCCTTTTTCCCTCTCCTTTTATTCTCCATTTTTATTTTTTAATATTTTTCCTTCCCTTGGATTGAGCTGCTTCTTCTTCTTCTCCTCCTCCTTCATTTATGCTGTTAGGTATGTATGTATGTATGTATGTATGTATGTGTATGTGTATGTGCATGTATGTATGTGCATGTGCATGTGCATGTGTATGTGCATGTGTATGTGTATGTGTATGTGTATGTGCATGTGCATGTGCATGTGTATGTGTATGTGTATGTGTATGCCCTTGGATTGAGCTGCTTCTTCTTCTTCTCCTCCTCCTTCATTTATGCTGTTAGGTATGTATGTATGTATGTATGTATGTGTATGTGCCAATAGAGCGCAAAACCGCACTTGCCCAATGTAGTAGAAATCGGAGCTTCTTTCAAGAGGCCCGCACCCTTGGCTAGAGAGCTATGTGGATCCTCTCTTGTAGAATATCTCGATGCGTTGAACCATTGCACGACCAGCACACGCAAATGGCAATATAGATTTTGCTCTTAGAGAAATCGGTCTATAGGACCAACTTTAAACGCCCAACACCATGCCAGGGATCAATTTTGCATGCAAGAACCTTGTCGCGTTTATTGGTTTGTGGAACCTCGCCCATCCCATTAACTCACGATGCTTGAGCTTGTAAGAAGAAATGAATGTCGGAAGTCTCCCTTTTTCCATGTGATTAGAAAAATGCCCGAAACTCATCCTAACATATTGAGGAATGATAATGTTGAGCTTTTTTTTTTTAGGGAAACTCAAAAATATCTGAACTTTTGTGTACATAGGCATATAAGAAGCCCTATGCTCACTAGGCACACCCATTTTCTTGTTTTCTTCCCGTTTGGTAAAATATTCGATTCAATTCACCATTAGCCTCCCTGTTGATTATTCCGCCTCAATTCGCATGCTTCCGATACAATGCGTCAGTATCCACTCCTTGTAACTTTTGGAATATCTTTCACCTCTTGTGAACATGGTCCAATTCAGATCTTTTTATTCCCTTGGGACAATTTACCAAGCAAGTCTAACATGTAGACATTGTTTACTTATTTCCCAATGTTCAGCACTTCCTTTTTTATTTATGGGTGGATCAAATATACAAATGATCATTGATATGCCTAGGTATGTTGTCCTATTGCTCACTTGCTTGGTGTGCACATCCCTTTGTTTGTGGTAATGCAACCTGTTATTGAAATTCAACCATATGTTCATCAGACCTAAGATCTGGGGGCATAAAGCCTATCCATCTTGACGTAGCAATGTCCCTACTTTCTTTCCTTTTCAACCAAACCAAACATGCAATAAGCATTTCAACAACTCACACATCCCATCCATGATTCTTTTTCTTTTGTCATTCATAACCTTGAAGTACACTGCAAAGTCGTATCCATATATTTTATAAATTGTGTCGAGATTTTGCTTATGGGTGCGATTATCGAGCTGCTTCACATTACTACTTTAAACAAGCCTCTCGTTTCGTGTCGATTGGGGAAAACAATTGTCCGCATTTGTGTACCGTTTTTTTTCTTATTATCCACGAAGCTAGCCCTCTCCCATTTCACTAGAATCCACGCTAATTTTCAACAACTTCTCACATGGATTCTCTCTCATATTTCAATGAAACATTATTTTTTTCATTAAAGTCTCATGTAAAAGCACTCTTATGAGGAGGGTAAAACTAGCTCACATTTGCTTCCTCTACTTTCAACTATGAGAAATGCATCGAATTTTATGGTACTTTTTACTTTGACCCTTTTAAGCTTTGTTTTTCCCAATAAGCATTTACTCTCGGGCAAGTGATAAGCTCGCCAAAGAATTGGTGGGCCACTAACTCGGGTATACAATTAAAAAAAAGGGTTCTTTAATACCGACAATGGTATATGTTATAAAAATCAAGACATCCACATTTGTTTCTTAGCGTGAAAGTTCGAACCAATAATGTGCAACCATCAAGGAATTGAATCCTACGTAAAAGATTGGTTCGATAACGAGCAAACCATCTAGGAATTGTGTAGTGTGTCCTTGAATTGACGAAATGTTTGGGTCTCCTACTCATGACGTTCTATTTATCGTGCATACACTTTATGTCAGTGATGAGAATGTTGCTTGATGTTAGGGTTCATATAGATGGATACCACGAGAAGTACAACATTGTTGGAGTAAAAGCCCGATTTATAACGTTGGATGTTTTCTTATTATTATGTGGAATAGTTCATCCCATCATTCATTTGCTTAAAGAAAAGTTAGGTGCAAAAAACAAGTTTGTAACTCATTGATAGCGACTTAATTGTTTATTTCTTATTACCAAACAATATAGTTACCATGAACTATATGCCAAAGAAGACACTTTCATTGTGGATGACAATGCCTATTAACAATTCATGTAAACACACATCACATTACGCATAAAAGGCCAGTACTTGAGGAACAATGAAGGGTAGCATAATTTTGCGCCACAAATTGTGTCCACTACTTCGGACAATTGTTTGTGGACTTGAGTTACTATAGCACCGTATTCTTTGCAGTTAGCGTTGTATTGTATGTGACACATCCTTAAAAGGAATTAAAACTTGGAAACACATGCACATGCTCGATCTACAAGAAGATGTGCAAGCTCTCTTCGAGACTTTCTGCATTAAGCTTTGCTAGATGCGAATATATTTGAAAGCCACCTCGTATGCAGACATGCACATGTTTGATTCATTTATACTTTGTTTGTAATGTTTTATAAGATTGATTTAAATTCCTTTTCGGAAGTGTGTATATGCATATTCGTTTTATTTATAATTTGTTCATGACGTTTCATAACATTGTTTCACAAACCCTTCTGAAGCATTTCGTGAGCATCGCATGTCTGTTGTTTTAAAATGTTGTTCGGCCATTTCTTTTGACACGTGTTCCTCCTTTTCCCCCTTTGCTTTATATTCATGCAAAAGAATACACAAATCAATATGTTTTTTTTCAGTCGATACAATAGAGAAATTTCGGGTTTGTTTGCAACTTAACTAATCATAAACAAAGTAGCTAGATAGGTGGCGACTTTATAAATGCGAGGTGAATATTTCCTTCCTTGATGACTGTAATCTGAGAGGGAAATCGGAGTGGATCATTGCTTGCAAAAGTTTTGATGACCTTTACGTGCATGTTATATAAGTGCATATTTATATGTAGGCAAAGCTATAAGAGTATGCTCGACATAACGAGCATACTTTACTTACAATCTTTTTACACAAAGGTTATTAACCAATCGCGTGTATTCATCAATACTTTACATATTCAATGTGTAGAATGCTTTGAAGGTGAAAGGTGTGTGGCCTACACTAGAGCTTCATAAAATCGAAAGGTCAAAATACTTTGGACGAACTCGCCCAAACATAAATTCATGTAATCTTTTTTGTTTTACAAATTTTAGAAGTTTAGTTTTGGCTTAATAAATTTCAAACATTCTTTTTGTATGGATTCCCCAATTAACGAAGAATGGATATGTTAACTTAAATGCCAATACACTTTGAAGCAAAGAGTTGTTTGTTTATATGGGCTTGATGACCAAAAGACATCAATTGGTTTTAGGACATCATCAAGTGCCACAAACCCAAGGCTTTATCATTGCATTTCAGCTTTGCTCATAATCCAACTATTAAAATACAACAATAGATTAGGTCACATCTTCATCTTTCACATAATCTTTAATGTTTCGCATTAAAAATCTATACAAATTGGGTAGCAAAGATGAACTTTATTCTTGTTTTCAAATGCGTAGATGGTGGTTGTGCTCTATATTTATTAATACATGCATGATGATGATGCACATTTCTTTTAGGCCATTTCTGGATTTCTTGATATTTCATGTTTAGACAAGCAAAGTAACCTCGGCTCACCAACTTTGCCACCTCTTCCTCACATGGCTATAAAGTTGTACGTATGTATTCATGTTAAGTTCATGTTAAGGAATTTGGTCAAAGTTAGAGAGAAAGAGAGGGCCCAACCAAACACATATCATGCTATCTTATAGTAGAAAATAGTTTGGTTTATGACATAATTAAAACAAAAGGTTTATTATATTGCTTATGTTGGACGATAAAGTGGCAATACCTTGTTGCATTCAACATACTTTTCGAGTTGTAGTTTGGTGTAACAACCAATTACCCCAATCAAATGTGGGGAAAAAAATCACATTTCTTGTTGTAAGTTGGTCTATCTGGTAGTGAAAATTAAGTTTTTTTGTAAGCAACTTGAATCAAAATGAATCAGACACTAATCACAAGCAAATTTTGAAACAAATAAAAAGTCATGGGGTTTCGAAGGATGGATCTTATGCCACCTTTTTTCTCTTTTCGCTGACAAAATAACAAAGAAAATTCTTGAATGTGATATGTATCTTTTAACATATTCCAATGATGATATGAAGAGTAGCAAATGACTCATTTTCTATTGCAAAAGTCTGTAAAAAGGCATGGAGAAAACTTGTTCACATGCAAGCCTCTTCAATTTGTTTGCCTCGTTGATCAAATAAAGCCTATTATAATCAATGTTATAAGTTATACCATTCCATGTCTCCTAGCCTACATAATAATCATCACTCCTCTCTTTTTATTTGACAAGGTGTGCAATTTAATTCTATGAAATGGGCATGTAATATGGAGCTAAAAAGAATCACAAAAGCTATATTATTACTTCCCATTGATAAATTTACAATGCAAAAAAACGCATAACAATAATTTGTGTCCAAAATGGGAGAAAAACATTTGCATGGTCTCTCGTCTTGCTCTCTTTGTGCCCACCCCCGTCACAATAATAAAGATGCCGGTCAATATTGATTTTGCTATCATAATTGATAGCATATTGTTATCCATTACATTGAGTTATGACACCATCTTTATATCTCTATATCCATGTCCCATCTCCGTGCATTTATTTACATGAAGGCGATGGAATTGGAAGGCATGGCACACAAATAATCCTTCCATTATAAGTAAAACACAAGATTGGTTTCAAAACAACCTTTTGCATATCAAAGGTCGCCTCTAGATGGTCACATTGATATGATTCGTGAATGGGAAGGAAGTCGACAACTGTGTTTTCTGGTGCATGTGTCAAAAGACATGCCATGCACTAAAAGTATCCTTATTCTTTACGTTAAGGTAAAATAACCTTAAAAATGCACTTGCAAGTTAAGAGATGTAAATAAGTAATAAATTAGAAGAAAGCTGAGAAACATGTTCTGTGGTGCTTAGATCAATAAACATTAGACACCAAAGAATCTTTGCTTTCTACATTAAGGTTAAATAGTCTGATAAGTATAACGATTCAAACAACCTAAGAAACATAGTCCATGTTCCTCCACATGCACGTTTGTTTTGGAGCATTTCCATACCATTCATAACCCATAATAAAAGTTTGTGTAAAAGTTATTTATCGATTTAAGGAATCAAATGTGTGATAAGATAAGAGAACAAGATGACATGCATCAATCACTCGACATTCACTCATTGAGACCAAAACGTTATGCATGAAAAATATACAAGAATAGCATTAGAAAAGACAATATCACGTTTATTTCTTACCATACCTTCCAACGAAAATGAAACACACACATTACACACACGATTTTGCAATGTATACCTATTGCAAGTAAGATAGTGCAACAAGACAAACTATATGCTCACGAAATAGTGTAGATCCTTTAGAATAAGTCAATGGCATATAGTGTGGATATATTAACCTTTTGGTTAAGATGTATGATGATGTGGGGAAAAGTGTATGATTAAAGGGTTTTCTTTACATACATGTTGATTTATGCAATTGTTAAATATTCAAATGTGAAGTTCACCCCAATCATATGAAATTTTTATGACCATTAAATGGTGTATAGTTCCAATATTGGATATTGTGGGTGGGTGTGGATATGTTTTCATGATGTTGGCTTAAAGATATAGATAAAGGTAACATATGCACCACATAAGCATAACAACTTTTCCTAGGCCATCTAATTGGGTGAGCTACCTCAACTAGGGAGTGGTATTGACATGCTCGATTCATGGATATATATGTAATTGTGTAATATTATCCTATATTTACCTCATGTTCTAGTGCCTTTCATGATATAACAAACCTTATATTGTATTTATTGATATTAAGCATCCATGTTGTGGTTATGAAATTTGTACATGTTATATATTTTGTGAGTTTTATCCACACTGATGGACATGTATAACCTCCGTTGTTAATCCACAGAATCCTTCCAATTATACCATTAACTTTAAGTGACTTATTCTTTTTTACTTGGATTGCTTTGAAAGTAGAAGACCGCCTTATTATAACTTAACATGAATGGTGGATTGTCTTCATTTAGTTTTATCTCTTGTGTTTGTAGTTGACACATGGTGAGAAATAATCCACTAGTTTCATATTCATAGAAACATTACATATGGACCAAAGCCAAAAACATCTCATGATGTCATCAATGTTGCATCTTGCATGAACATCATGAAATGATCATTACCTTCATCGTGTGACTTGCATTTGTCAAGCTCATGATACTACCTAACACAATGCACTTATCACTTGTAATTAATAGCTGTTCTTTGTGCATTCACATCCTAAACTTGTGTTTCTTAACCTACAGAGTTTCATGCTTCATTGAGAACTATTGTATTGTTGTGTTATTGTTAATCTTGGCACAAATATTTTCCCTTTAATGTGTACTCGACATAATATAGAAACAAGATAACGCACGTGAAAGCATGATGTAAAACCCATCACGTGAAAGCAAGATACATCAGAGGATATAATAGGAATGTAATAACCATGTTTAATAATTTCATTCAATTAGCATAAAAGAAACAATACATTGTATGTGAAAAGGAACAATGTGATGTAACTAATCACTATTAATAGATTCACAAAATTATATTATTGAATCACAATTGCATTTGATTGATGACAAGTTCTTCCCAAAGATGAATAGGCTAGAACATTAGGTTAATCGATTGCATTTGCAATTCAATGCATATGGTTGGTTCCCTCTTGGTATCACAACATGTGAGACTTAGATTATATTCCATCTTGAGCCTTATTATTTTTCTTTCTCGCAACGAGCAATCTACACATTCCTCTATTACATAATCACATTGTCTTTGTTGTGGCGCGTTCAAAGGGTAAAAAAACACATTCAAGGCAAGATTTACAAAAATCTTGGAATTATGTGAAAGAATCACCAAAAGAAGTAGAAATGGAAAAAAGATCAAGTCAACAACAAAGGGTAGCTTAATGGTAAGTGTTAAGCACCCTTGATAATAAGGGCAAGGGTTTAAAATGAACTTAATGTCTTTGGAGAGAAGAAAGATGAACTATAACCATACGATGATGAGACAATGTGTGGCAAGGGGGGAAGTGCAAAACGTTGTTGAAGTAATGAGGTGTTCATGAAAGTACAAGGGATCACTCATAGTCTGATTTGCAAGTTTTTAGTCACTTGATTTTTGAGCTTTGCTTTGTAGGGAGGTTTTGGATAGGGAAGAATCACAAGGGTTCATGGGAGGCCAAGACAATGTTATTGATGATCATAAATCGGTTACATCAAATCAACGATAAGATAACCCCCCCAAGCTCTTCTTACCTATTTTCTTTTTACCATATGTAAATTACGGGTCCAAAATTGTGTAATTTGTCTCATCTCAAAATAATGTGCAATTTAGGACAAGTCGATTGATCTTCACTTGTAAATTGCACAACAAAATTTAGGGTACCTGATGTGAAGCATTGGCTAAGGGGAGTCTTTGATAGTGGAAATGTCTGAGAGTGGTTTTAATTCGAACATGGTCAACTTCATAATGATTGTGATGAGTCGAATGGTACAAAAAAAGTGTGACTAACATTTCTTGAATGGACCAAGAAAGGATGGAAAAGTATCTTAGTATTTATAATTATTAAGAGAGTTTGAGGATAAGTACAACCAGTTCTTGGTGAGGGATCAAACGCTTCTCCAGTCAGAGAAGGTACATTTGTTTCTTTGGACAACAAACAAATCATTCAGAAAAGATCTAGCAATCTTTCTAGAGGATTGAACAAGCACAATTGGATTTGTGTCCAATTGGGCCAAGGTCCTAGAGGCTTGTCATACACTTCAAAGAAGGGCATTGCGAAAAGCTCAAAGAAGGTTATTACAAGAGATTGCCCAACACATGAATCAACTACTCAAGTGAGAGGAGAAAAAGGAAAAGAATTAGAATCACTAATTGACTAGCTAATCAAAGGCATGAAGGATTTGTAGTTGAGGTTCACCAAGTTAGAGAAAATTGAAAGATCGAGTCAACGAAAGCCTAAGGAAGGACAAAAAGAAAATTTCACATGTCGATGAATATGGTGCGATAACACTAAATAGGAGAAGATGGACCACACGAGTTATGAAGAGGCTCTTTGTAGGAAGATTCATCTGTCGGAAACTCAACAACCTCTTAGATTCAACTCAGGAAAATGCAAAATTGAAGAAGTTAATGGAGGATATTTAAGCCAAGAGGATACAATCTATTTACTATTTGACAATGTCCCGGTTAAAGGTAGGTGATATTCATATTGGTATTGGCTTTTGGATATTGGATATTGGATATTGGTGATTAATAATGCAAGTAAAGGAAAGGTCCGACCATAGAACTTAAAAAACATTGATGATGTGATTTGAACTAGTACTAGGTGGAACGACCCAATGGGTACATTAACAACATTTGCAAAACTTGTTGGGGTGAATTCCCATGAAGTTCTAGTAGAAGCGAAGAGAAAAAGAACGAAGGAAGTTGGGACTTCTCAAATGTCCCAAACCATGGAGCAGAAAAGAAGAGAAATAGAGAAATTAATTGTAGAAGAAAAATCAAAGCAAAAAACAATCTTGACATTCAAGTTAGCCTTAGACATATTGGAGATTTTAGAAACTAGGATCATTGATAGTAAAGTAGACCTTACTCTCAAAAAACAATTAGGAATTGTGAAGAAAGAGGCAAGTGGCAGATGAAGCTAGAGGAATTAATTCAGTTAAAATCCCAAAAAATAAGTGCAACGACTGAGCGACTGAAAAGCTGCATGGTGCTTGCCCAAATGTAAGTGTTGAGCGGATAAGCTAAACCAGATCCGGATCGGTATCCGGAACCAAGAGCTGGATCGGAGAGACGGATCAAATTGTAAACTGGTAGGCTATTAGAGGCCCATGATCTTAGCCTAGGATGTAGGCATATTTCTTGGTGTTAGTGTCAGTCACTCGTATGAGCATTGAAGTACATGTCAGTACTTCTGTCAATCCCTTTAAGGACTTGTATAAAAGTGCTCACTAAGCACATTGTATGTACAGAGTGATATTTTGAAATTGAGTTTAAGTTGTTCTGCTCTCTCTGTCTCTCTCCCACGTACACTCTCTGTGTGTGATTAAGCTTTCCATTAAACCTGTATATATTTTCTATTGCTATCCGGTGAAGCCGATTTCGTCTACAAGCTTCTGCACACAATTCTTTTCATGGTATCAGAGCGCAAGGGTTGAAAATCCTCAGCTGTCGACAAAAAGCGCTAAGTAGACAAGAAAACCTAACTTCCGGAAAAGAGAACGGACTGAACAAAAGAAAGGATAGAGGGATGGCAAGTTCGCTTCTGACGGAAAAGCTCGACAAAAGAAATTAGGCATCTTGGTCTTACAAGATGCACTAGTACTTGCTCGGACACGGATACTGGAGCTATGTCGAGGGGGTGAATGAAGTAGCGTCGGAGTCGGCACACAAGGACTTCCCGACATGGGAGCAAGAAGTGAGCAGAGTGTTGTACTGCCCTGCGTCCTGTGTGCACAATCAGATGCTCAGCTACATTAGTGACACGAATTCACCGAAAGAAGCCTAGAAAAATCTGAAGAAGATTTTGCCGCCAACAGCACAACTCGGAAGTTGTAGCTCCAGCAAGAGGTCAACAATATCCGGCAAAGGGACATGTCGGTTACCGACTACACCACCAAGATAAAGGAGATCTGAGACGTGCTCGGTTCCATCAACGTGATGGTGGATGAAGATGATATGGTTCAGATCTACCTTGGTGGTCTAGCACAACGGTACGGGCCAATCCGGATGATGATTTGCATCCAGGAGAAACCACCGTCCTTCTTCGACTTGCAATCGATGCTGATGGTCGAAGAAAACCATGTGAGTGGGTCGAGGACCACTCAATCAGACAACTGAATGCTGTACATGGAGGTGGATCGGCCCCATGGGTGTGCAGGACGAGGTGGGTTGGCATGCAATAGCGACGACCGGCAACAACAGAATCAGAGGCACAGAGATTGTGTCGACAATAGTTCCAGACCCTCCACAAGCAGGGAGAGTCAAGGCAGCGCCGAAAATCGGCAATCGAAAGCTGACATAGAATGTTGGTACTATGGCAAGAAAGGCCACCGGGAGAGCGAGTGCTGGAAGAAGCACGCTGATTCAGATAAATCTGGATCTGGTAAGGTCAGACAAGGAAATCAACACAACTCGCACTAGTACGCAGAAGGATCCGGAACCGGAAAAACCGGAAAAGGGCTAACCTTTGTGATGAAACACAAGGCGAACTCGATGAAGAAGACAACTTCCGGATCGGAGGAAGTGTGGTATGTTGACTCCGGAGCGTCTAACCAGATGACGAACCACTAAGAGTGGTTCTCATATCTAGAAAAACCAGAGCAACCGGGAGTTGTCAAAACCGGAGACGACACTCCTCACCCGATCGAGCATGTCGAAGAAGTCCCTTTAAGCCATGTCGGACAAAAGGGAAAGCTGATGAACGTACTACATGTTCCAACAATTACGAAGAGCCTGGTGTGGTCGGACAAATTGTGGGTGCTTCATCGAGGAAGAGGGCCATATCATTGCGTAAGGGCGCCGGGACGGGAGGATGTTCATCCTCGACACCAACGAAGTAGCCACCGCCTTGTTCGCAAAAGGATAGAAAGTCGAGTCAGATATTGATTTGTGGCACAAGCGGATCGACCACGTCAATTATCAAAGGCTTCAAGATCTGCAATCAAAATAGGTGGTTTTCAGATTGCCGAAATTCAGTAACCGGAAGGCCCAAATTTGTGAAGCTTGCCAACTCGGGAAGCAACACCGGCTTCCGTTTGTTATTGTACGCGATGTACAAAGAGTTGAGTGAGGGTGAAGAAACTTACTATTGTTGTATGTATGATTATGAGTGTGAATGTAAGTGTGAGTGTGAGTGGACAGATAAGAAGATGTGTGAGTGAATGATTAGTGTGAATGGCCAAGGGGGCCTGCATCCCTATGTATCTACCCCTCTTGCAACTATTTAACCCCCTTATGGGGAATGAATGAAAAAGAAATACGTTGTCGAGATATTATGCAAGTGCGTGTGGAATCGAGGCGGGACCGCGGGGGTCTCGGACCAAAGAGCAAGCAAGGGAGGAGAAAGAGAGAGAACCGGCTACGCAGGACCGGGGATACACAGGGACACGGCCCTTCAGCACGGAGAACGCGGACAGAGACCGACACAGACAGATGTGAATGACTTAATATGTATATTAAGAAAATGGCTAATCACGACTACAACCCTCGACGGGGCACAGGTTGGTTACAACCGAACAGGCCGGCGAACAGATGCCGATGCCTGTTCACTTCGACGCTCAAAGGGGCTGCCGGAAGCACTCGGGCGTTCCTCGAAACAGCGCGAGCCTCCTCGGAACCCTGCACAGAAAACTATGGAGCTCGAGAAGGAAGGAAAACAGAGAGAGAAGCGTCCAGAAACGGTCCGACAGCACTTCGTCCTCTCCCCGCGAGATGCCTGCAACAGCTCTTTCCTCCTCTTTTTATAGCCCGACGAGCAGGCCGTCATGTCAGCTTTATTCCCTGTCCCTTTTGGACAGGGATCCACTCCGTTTTTCACGCATCCGCGTAGTTACGCCGCCGACTCGTACAGTTCGCGCGCGCGACCGAAAAGACTGTTCGCGCGGTCTTTGTCTCCACTTGAGTTAGGGCCCGTTCCTGCCGATTATCCTCCCAATTAACTTCTATGTACAACTTGGAGCGTGCGCGCGTGAAGAACCGGTTCCCACGCCTTGGTGCGCCGATTCCGCCTATGGACGGTTTTCTTCACGACAACGTTCTCTCTTAATCTCTCTCTCTCTCTCTCTCTCTCTCTCTCATGTTAGAGCCCATCCCGATATCTGCCATTCAAACCATTGCTTCCATGTGACTTTGCTCGCACGCATTATGATGTGAGACGGGGCGTTGGGGCACAAATGATAAGAGTGGCCGACTATGCACACTTTGCCCTAAACAAGTTTGAGAGTCTGAGTATCACACTTTGATACAATGCTCTGCCTTTGATCATATTCGACCATGCTTTCCACATCTCTTCGATCGAGCCCAATCCTTGCATGAATTTCTCTCAAACCACGATGTGCACTCTCGATTGCAACATTCATTGGTAAGGTTCTTGAACATCGAGAGTCGCTATTCACCTTCACACGTATCACGTGAAATGTAATATTTTTGGTCTCATAGGTCATATTTGACCTCCGAAGACGATAATATAATCTCTCTCTCTCTCTCTCTCTCTCTCTCTCTCTCTCTCTCTCTCTCTCTCTTTGACACCTTTTCTCTTCTCTCTCCCTCTCTCACATTGAACCTCCCTTGGGAGGGGGGTGGAGCCATTCTAGGCACCAGCCCCCACCCACAATGCTTCTCAATGCACATCATGTTATCACCCCGCAATAACTATCATTTCTATCGTCGCTCGTCATCACACCCACCATGTCTATCTTCATCATCAATCATCATCATTATCGTAATACTTAACCCTAACCCTAAAACATATAACACTATTTTGGCACGTCCGGTGGGACAGTGCATTGCACGTTGAACCCACGGGTTAGCTCCTTCAGTCTTCATCGAGTATGTCCAATATACTTTGATCCAATGGTTCGAGCAGTTCCTTCTCTATCTCATGTTGTTGTTGTTGCTCCGGTTGTTGTTGTTGTGCCGTCATATCGATAATCGTATGTCGTGTGTTCCTCATTTGTCTCTCTGTCTGGCCCATTCCTTCCATTGTTCATCATCTTCCAACGCCGTCGCCACCGTCGCCATTGTCTTTTGTTGCCGACAGAACAATGCTGCTGATGACATCCGACCTGTTGTAGGTCGCCACCGTGTGCATAGCCGCAAGCATAGAGGAGGATTTGTCAAAAATGATAATGGATGATCATTCAGAGAGGGTGGAAGAATTGTCAGGTTAATTGGATGGACAATGCATAAATTGTTGTTTCTTGAGACAACCTTGCATCATCCATATTCTTCTTTGCATCACCTTCTTCTCCATGATCACTTCTTGATCCTTGACCAGAGTGAATGTATGGATGAGACCAATTCTTTTGTTGTTAACACATTGATGGCTTCTTGGCGATGGGGGATTTCCACACAACAACAACCAGACTCACAAGTTCAACGACCAGATCAACAACTAGAGCAACAAACAGAGACGGAGAGAATGGGACCTGGGTCGGAGCCAAAAGAGAAGCAACTGGAGCCATAGACGCAACAAAAGGAAACGGAAGAAGAGCCACTTGAGCCACTTGACCAAAGCATCCTGGACATACTCGACGAAGAATGAAGGAGCTGACCCATGGGTTCGACGTGCAATGCACTGTCCCACGGGTGTGCCATGTGTTGGCCTATAAGAGTATGCGCCAGAGGCGGAGGTGTGGACTGGAAAAAGTTAAGGCTGGATGGATAATATTAATATCGATAATTATTATTAAGGAAATGATGGATCCCGATAGTTGTACCGATCCGGATCCGCACCATTTTGTAGCTGATTGCCGGATAAGCACCGTTTCGTATCGTTCTACCCGATGCCTATATAAAGGATCCGGACCAATGTATCTTTATGGAAGTAATGTAAGCTAAGTATTAATTTTGCTACTCCATTGTCTATCTGTATGTTCTCTTGTATACTTGTTGTCTGTGCGATAACTAGTGATCTTATGCGTGTGATTAAGTGTCAGATACGTTGTATGTGTTCCAGAAAGTAACCGGATAGTGTTAAGTGTATGAGTGTTGAATCATCATCCATATCTCCGACCACCCCTTTGGATGTGTATTCCGGAAGGGAATACTCCATGTTAGCGGCTAAGTTCAGTCTAGACGGTTGCTTACCTACAGAATCAGACTTCTGTAAGTGGTGGAGTGTCACCACATGAACTGTATTTTGGGAAGAACCCGAATCTGGGACACTTGAGGGTGTTCAACAACATTGCCTATGTGCATGTGCCGAAGGAGAAGCAGAACAAGCAAGACACGAAAGCTGAGAAGTGCATTCTCGTCGGCTACTCGGACGACTAGAAGGGTTATAAATGTTATAACCCCCAAACCAAACAGGTTTGGGTCAGTCGAGATGTCATGTTTCATGAGTCAACATCATGGTACTTGCCTTTGTCTCCAACCCTAGACAACTCCATTCTGATCTCTGAGGATGAGGTCAGTGAGACCGAAATGCCTCTAGAAGAAGAAGAATTTGGAGCTCTAGAAGAGAGTGTTATCTCATTCCGGTGGGTCAAATGAGAGACTAAGTCGGAATGATCAGTCGGATGAGGAGCCGGTGAGTAGTGGAGACTCGACCGTGCTGTCCCCACGTCGGAAGCCAAGGAGACGGCTTACGCACAAGGATAAAGGAAAGATGAAGATGCTGGAGTACGACATAGACAAGGTAAAGTCGGATCGGAGTGAATCCAACTCCAGAAAGCATGAAGATGGACCTCTGAAGAAGAGGTCAAAGTTGGCCAAGAGGGCAATCAAATCGGTAGAGCAGAAATTGCGTGGATCTACCCGTCAGAAGCACCCTGTAGTTCGATACGTATATAACGACTATATGGCGCATCACTATGCATACATGACAAAGGTGGCGGAAGTGCGTGGGCTGGAGAGCTATGCATAAGCGACAAAGGACGCAAACTGGCATGCCGCTATGGAGGAAGAGATGCACGCTCTCGCAGAGAACGAAACATGGGATATGGTTGACGTTTTGAAGGGAGTAAAGCCGATCGGGTGCATATGGGTGTACAAGGTCAAGTACAACACCGACGACTCCGTCAACTGATACAAGGCCCGGTTAGTGGCGAAGGGCTATGTGCAACAACACCGCATCGACTACGATGACACGTTTGCGTCGGTTGCGAAGATGACGACCGTTCGTGTCTTGCTTGTGGTAACCGCGACAAAGGGATGACATTTGCAGCCGATGGATGTGAAGAACGCGTTCATGCAAGGAGAACTTGATGAAGAGTAGTACATGGTGCAACCACCCAGATTTCAGTCTAGATTGAACACGTCAGCTGTTTGCCGATTGAATAAATTCCTTTACGGATGAAAGCAAGCCCCGCGTACTTGGAACACGAAGTGACTGCACCAGATGGTGTTGGCTACATCCATGTCAGACTCTTCACTCTTCATCCAACAAGGTCGGAATGGGCCGGTAAGTATTTTACTCTATGTTGATGATCTAGTCATCACCCACGCTGATTCAGATGAAATCGGAAGCGTTAAGTCCGAGTTAGTTGCATAGTTCGACATGAAGAACCTAGGGGACCTTCATTACTTCCTCAGGATCGAAGTGATCCGTACCCCCGAAGGCATATTGATCAGCCACCGACATTACGTCTTGAGTATGCTCTTCAAGTTTTGAATGACAGAGTGCAAATCCGTCTCAACTCCTCTGGATAGGAGTTTGAAGCTTTGCCCCAAATCTGGAACGACATGCGACCCCAAATGGTTCCGAAAAATAGTTGGAAACCTTATATACTTGACCATCACCCAACCAGACCTTAGCTACTCAGTCAACTTGATCAGTCAATTCATGTCTCAGCTGACCACAGAACATCTTTAGTGCGCGCAACGAATACTCCAGTATGTGAGCGCCACTAAGGATAGGGGGTTGCTATATCAGACTGGTGTACCCGAAAAATTAGTCAATTACACGGATTCCAATTGGGTTGGAAATGCCAATGATCGCAGGTCTACATTGGGCTTTGCCTTTTCACTTGGAAGCATCGTGATCGCCTAGAGCAGCAATCCGATCGAGGCTTGAGTCTGTCTCGATCCCTTCGCTTGGGGGTGGTCGGGTGGATCGGCACCCTTCTTTCTCTCTCTCTCTCTCCTTTCTATCTAGATCTATATTCTATCCTTATCTAATGCTTACATTAGTTCATGTCTCTAATAGAGATGATAGCTGCAAGATCCTTGTTGTAGACCGGATAATTGATTTCCAAGGCTGTAAACTTCCAAGAGTAGAAGGCGACCAAATGCAGGGGGCCATCATCGTCAGGTTGAGACAAGACCGCACCTATGGCAAAGTCAGAGGCGTTGGTTTCAACCTAGAAAGGGAGGGTGGAGTCGGCGTGGACTAACACGGGCGCGGAGAGAAAATCTGCTTTGAGGGCATTAAAAGCATTGTGTGCCGCGGGAGTCCAAAGAAATGGAGTATCTTTTTGGGTAAGCTGGATGAGAGGTTGGACTAGGGAAGAGAACCCCTCTATAAATCGTCTATAAAAATTTGCAAAACCAAGAAACGATTGTACCTGTTTCAGCCGAGTCGGGAGAGGCTAATCAGTGATTGCGGCTACCTTGCGTTCATCCATTGTGATCCCGGTATGTGAGATCATGTAACCTAGGAATTTGACAGAGGTCCTATCGAATTCGCATTTCTCACTTTTGGTGAAGAGCCCATATTCCCAGAGTTTGGTGAACTAGCCAGACGTGGTGTGTGTGCTCCTCCCAGTTGGAAGAAAAAACTAGGATGTCGTCAAGGTAGATGACCACGAAATGATCAAGATACTCTCGAAAAATATCGTTCATCATGTGATGGAAGACGGCTGAAGCGTTCGTAAGGCCGAATGACATCACTTTGTACTCGAAATGTCCATAGCGCGTCCGAAAGGTCATTTTCCACTCGTCCCCAGGCTTGATGCGCAACAAATTGTAGGCACCTGTTGAGAGACAAGCTCAACATCGGCCAGATCGGCTGAGCAAGCCGAGGACTGGATCGATTGAGACCGATCGGTTAGGCCAGACCGGTGCGTAAAACAGATGCGTAAACCGGTACGCAAACCGGTGCGTAGGAAGGACGTATCGGTGCGTAAACCGAAAGGCCGTTAGAAAGATATTCCTCGTAAGGAATAGTTTTGGGAGTAAGAGTCAAGGCTCATTTATGAGCAGTCAAGTATTGTCAGTACTTGTGCCAGCCCGATTGTCAGGGCTTGTATAAAAGTGCTCATTGAGCACATCCTATGTACAGATTGAGCATTATTTTTTAATTAAGTTCTTGTGTTTACTCTCTCTTTGTCTCTCCCGTGTGTACTGTGCAAACCTAAGCTTTCCATTAAACCTGCGTTTTCTGTTGTTCGTTTTTTCTATATTGCTTCCGCACGCCATTCCTTTCATGGTATCAGAGCGCGAGTGTTGAGAACCTCTGCAATCGACTTTGCTTGAAGGAAAAACCAATGAAGAAGAACAAGAAAACCGATGGACAGAGGAATGGCTAGCTTGCTTCCGACGGAGAAGCTCGACAGAAACAACTACGCGTCTTGGTCTTACAAGATGCACCAGTACATGCTTGGACACGGTTACTGGAGCTATGTCAATGGTGCAAATGACACAGTACCCGATTCGACACACAAAGACTTCCCGGTGTGGGAATAATCGGCGAGCAGAGTGTTGTACTGCTTCGCGTCTTGTGTGGGTGAACAACTGTTAAGCTACGTTCGGGATGCAAAAACGCCGAAGGGTGCATGGGAAAATCTAAAGAAGATTTTCGCCGCAAGCACCACAACTAGGAAGCTTCAGCTCCGACAAGGGTTGAGCAACCTACGACAACACGATTTGTCGGTGGCTGACTATACCTCGAAGATCAAGGACATATGCGACTCCTTAGCTTCCATCGATGTGAACATCGAGGAAAGCGAGATGGTCCAAGTCTGTCTCGGGGGTTTGGCGTCAAAGTTCGGTGCGTTCCGAACTGGTGTGTGTACCCGGGAGAATACACCGTCCTTTTTCGACTTACAATCGATGCTCTTGGTAGAGGAGAACCACGCGGGTGCGTCAACGAGCATGCACACCGATAGCAAGATGTTGTACACGGAGGGAGATAGGCTCCGTGGTCGTGGCGGACGAGGCGAGTCGGTACGCAATGGAGGCGGCCGACGGGATCAAGGAAGAAGGCACCGAAGTGATGCCGACAGCAATTCCGGACCCTCCGGAAACAGGGAGAGTCGAGGCGACAAGAACCGGCAAGGGAAATCCGCCGCGGAATGCTGGTATTGTGGCAAGAAAGGCCATAGGGAGAGCAAGTGTTGGAAAAAGCGCGCCGAGTCGGAGGGGACCGGGTCCGGATCTGGTTCCGGACATACCGACAAAGGAAACTGGCAGGGATCACACTACGCCGAAGGATCCAGAAAAGCCGGAAAAGGGTCAGTCTTCGTGACGAGACACGAAGCAAACTCAATGAAGAAGATCACCCCGAAGTCGGAGGAGGTGTGGTACGTCGACTCCAGCGTGTCAAACCACATGACGTGCCACGAGGAGTGGTTCTCATACCTTGAGAAACCGACGCAACCAGGAGTAGTCGCAACCGGAGACGACACTCCGCATCCAATCGCGAATGTCGGTGAAGTTCCCTTGAGCCATGTTGGGCAGAAAGGGAAACTTATGAACGTGTTACACGTCCCGACCATCACGAAGAATTTGGTGTCAGTCGGGCAGATCGTCGACCAGGGGATGCAAGTTCGGTTTACACACCTCGGGTGCTTCATTGATGAAGAAGGCCGTATTATTGCGCAAGGGCGCAGAGATGGGAGGATGTTCATCCTTGACTCTATTGATGGTGGCACCACAATGTTTGCGAAGGGACAGAAAGTCGAGTCGGACATCGACTTATGGCACAAGCGGATAGGCCACATCAACTACCAGCGGCTTCAAAACCTGCAATCGAAACAAGTGGTGTTCGGATTGCCCAAATTTAGTGGCCGGAAGACACAAATTTGTGAAGCCTGCCAGCTTGGGAAGCAACACTGACTTCCCTTCCCCAACGAGCGTAACCGGAGCCAGAACAAGCTCGACGTGATACACTCCGATGTGTGGGGACTGACACAAAATGTTAGTCTTGGTGGGAGCCGATATTTTGTCTCCTTCATCGACGACTACACACAACACACATGGATCTACCTCATCGAGAGGAAGAGCGAAGTCTTCAACTGTTTCCGAGACCTCAAAGGGTTCGTGGAAATGGAAACAGGAAGACAGATCAAGTGCTTGCGGTCGGATGGCGGAAAAGAATACTTTTACGGTCAATTCAACAGTTATCTACAACAAATGGGAATTCGACGCGAATTTAGTTGCAGATACACGCCGGAGCAAAACGGCATGGCCGAGAGGAAAAATCGGTCGGTTGTGGAAGCGGCATGGGCAATGCTGGAAGAGAAGAGCTTGCCCAAGTTCTACTGGGCCGAGGCGGTAAGGACCGCGGTATACATCCAAAATCGGATCGGAGATAAAGTGTCGGCGCACAAGCTATATTTCGGAATGAAGCCGAACTTGCGACACTTACGAGTTTTTGGTAGCATTGCGTATGTGCATGTGCCGAAGGAGAAAAGGAGGAAGTTGGACGCGAAAGCCGAGAAGTGTATCTTGGTCGGCTATTCGGATGAGCAGAAGGGTTATAAGTGCTATAACCCGTGTACCAAACAAACGCGCGTGAGCCGCGACATTGTGTTTGATGAGTCCGCATCCTGGTACTTGCCCCCGACTCCGGACCTCACCTCCAATCCGGGTTCTGACGATGAGGTCAGCAAGACTGAGATGCCTCCGAATGAGCCTGAAATTGGGACCCACGAAGAGAGTCCGATTTCGTTTCGGTTAAGTGGACCGAATGGATGACTGAGTCGTTTCGACTAGTCCGATGAAGAGCTAGCGAGTAGTGGAGACTTGGCCGTACACTCCCCGCGCAGGAAGCCGAGGAGACAGCTTACGTGCAAAGAGAAAGGGAAGAAAAAGCTGTCGGATTCCGACACGTATAGAAACGAGTCAGACCGACGCGAGTCCGACTTCGAGGAAAGCGGTGACGGGTCTTCAAGAGCGAAGTCCGCGTCGGTCGAGAAGACCTCGACATCGGCTAAAGACCGATTACGCCGATCTACCCACCAGAAGAACCCAGTTGTGTGGTTCGGATACAACGAGTACATGGCGCATCATTATGCATACATGACCCGTGTAGCGGAAGTGCGTGAGCCGGAGAGCTACGTAGAAGCGGCTAAGGACGCGAACTGGCGCGCCGTGATGAAGGAAGATATGCACGCATTGGCGGAAAACGAGACCTGGACCTGGTTGACGCACCAAAGGGTGTGAAGCCGATCAGATGTAGGTGGGTGTACAAGGTCAAGTATAACACCGACGGCTCGGTCAACCGATACAAGGTCCGGTTAGTAGCAAAAGGCTACGCGCAGAAACACGACATTGACTATGATGAGACGTTTGCTTCGATCGTGAAGATGACAACCGTTCGTGGTTTGCTCGCGGTAGCTGCGGCAAAGGGGTGGCACTTACATCAGATGGATGTAAAGAATGTGTTCCTACAAGGTGAGCTTGAGGAACAGGTGTACATGGTACAACCCCCCGGATTTCACTACGGAACGAACACCTCGGCGGTATGCCGATTGAAGCAGTCCCTTTATGGACTGAAGCAAGCCCCACATGCCTAGAACGCGAAGATCACGCAGCAACTGTGTCGGATGGGCTTTGCAACGTCAAAATTAGACTCTTCCCTGTTCATTCGGAAAGGTCGACTCGGGCCGGTTAGTATTTTACTATATGTTGATGACTTGGTCATCACCGACGTTGACCTAGGTGAAATCGACCACGTGAAGCTCCAGCTTGCGGCATCATTCGACATGAAGGATCTGGGGGACCTTCATTACTTCCTTGGGATCGAAGTGGTCCGCACCCCCGAAGGCATACTGATCAGCCAACATCATTACGCGCTGAATATGCTCTTCAAATTCGGGATGGCAGACTGTAAGTCCGTCTCGACTCCTCTTGATAGAACTGTCAAGCTCCACCCCAATTCCGGAAAGGTGTGCGACCCGACGAGGTTCCAACAAATTGTTGGAAGCCTTATTTACTTGACAATCACCCGACTCGATCTTAGTTATCCGATCGGGGTGATCAGTCAGTTTATGGCGCGACCTACCAAGGAGCACCTTCAGTGTGCGCAACGCATACTGCGGTACGTAAGCAGCACTAAGGACCGCGGACTGCTATTTCGGACCGGTCTAGCCCCGCAGTTGGTTGGCTACATCGATGCTGATTGGGCTGGCAACGCCGCCGATCGCCGATCCACGTCCGGATACGTGTTCTCTCTTGGGAGTGTCGCGATAGCGTGGAGTTAGCAAGAAACAGCCGACAGTTGCACTGTCGAGCACCGAAGCCGTGTATAGAGGAGCGGTTGTCGTGACATGCGAAGCCATATGGTTGAAGCAGCTACTTAAGGATCTGTAGGTGGAGGTGTCTGATCCGACGACGATCTATTGCGACAACCTCAGCAGTATCCAGCTCGCGAAGAACCCTGTCTTCCACGCATGGACCAAGCACATTGAGGTGCACTACCATTTTGTCCGTGAGCGTGTCCTTTTTGGTGAAGTCAAACTTCAGTATGTTCCGACGGATCGTCAGACCACCGACATCTTCACCAAGCCTCTTGGTCTGGACAAGTTGCGGCAATTCTCGGGTGCGCTTGGGTTGCGTCACCTTGACGTGCCGAACTTGAGGGGGAGAGACGCCCCAGATGACCACAGAAGGGAGCAGGAAAGGAGCGGAAAAGACCGTAGCGCCGAGTCGGATGACAAATTCGATTTCGGATCGGCTGAAGAAGCCGAGGGCGGATCCGGGGAAGAGTCCGAAAGCGGTTTAAGGGGAGCAGCCGAAAGAAAGAGCCAAAGCCAACCAAGCATGGGGGAGATGATGCCGTCAAGGGCGAGAAGACTGAAGACGAGTTGGAGACAACCAACTCGGACGAGAGCGAAACTGATCGGAGGTAGCCGAGTCGGTTCGAGTGTTTGATTCGGATACACTGAATCAACCGAGGGCCAATTGGAAAAGAAGGCAGCAGGAGAAGCGCCAACACTACGACAACAAGGGAGTTGTGAAGGGTTGTACCGACCGGAAGGGTCGAAGTGCACGGAGTCGAAAAGACTGAGGAGCGCGAGCGAGGCGTGGAGCCAGGAGGAACCGGAGCGGTGATACGGAAGATCCCAAAGAGCCTCAAGTTGAGCTTGAGGGGGAGTGTTGAGAGACAAGCTCAACATCGGCCGGATCGGCTGAGCAAGCCGAGGACCGGATCGGTTGGTGTCGATCGGTTAGGCCGGACCGGTGCGTAAAACGGATGCGTAAAACGGTACGCAACCGGTGTGTAGGAAGGACGTATCGGTGCGTAAACTGAAAGGCCGTTAGAAAGATATTCCTCATAAGGAATAGTTTTGGGAGTAAGAATCGAGGCTCATTTATGAGCAGTCAAGTATTGTCAGTACTTGTGCCAGCTTGATTGTCAGGGCTTGTATAAAAGTGCTCACTGAGCACATCCTATGTACAGATTGAGCATTATTTTTGAATTAAGTTCTTGTGTTTACTCTCTCTTTGTCTCTCCCGTGCATACTGTGCAAACCTAAGCTTTCCATTAAACTTGCGTTTTCTGTTGTTCGTTTTTTCTAGATTGCTTCCGCACGCCATTCTTTTCAGCACCCCGAAGCTCGATTTTGAAGAAGATATGCCCAGTTCGGAGTCGATCGAGGAGCGTTGGAATTAAGGGCAGGGGGTAACTATTACACATCGTAACTTTGTTGAGACCCCGATAATCCACACATAAGCATAAGGAGCCGTCCTTTTTTTTGACAAATAAGATTGGTGCCCCAGCCGGTGATTTGGAGGGTTGAATGAAGCCCTTCACGAGATTCTTAACTAGATATGTGCGAAGAGCCTCAAGTTTGGGTTCAGATTACCCATAGACAGGACCGAATAGGGGATGCTCACTGGCGTGGAGTTTGATTGGGCAATCGTAGGTGCACCTGAGTATTTATACAAGAAGGTGGGGCTATGTAAGCCAGCTAGAAATAGAATATGCATGAGGATGCATGCAATAGAGAATGCATGAGAATGTGTGCAAGCTAGAAACTTCCAATGTTCAATCTATACTACATGAAGTTGGATAGGGTTGCTAAATAGAGACCATGAGGTCTTGGGTTCAATACCTGTCTTCCTCCATGGCTTCTAACTGTTTAAACCGTTAAGTCGCAGTTATGCGGTTCGATTCGGTTCAAACTGAACCGTTGCGAATTGTTAGATACCACTTGATGGAATGAATGCGCGGAAGTAAGTAAGGACTGTAGGTTATGTGCTCTGCAAACAACACAAAGAATATGACCGAAGAAATGATGGAAACGTTGTCGTGCCTTTCGGCGTCGGATTGTTGCGTGAGTCGAGCGGAAACCGTTGAGGTTATGGACTAGAAAGAGGAGGAATTTAAGGCAAATAGGAATGTGAATAGGTTGTAATAAAGAGATATAGAACCTTGTGAATCTCACGAGTGTATTGTATTAGGTTTATTAGTATTTAAAACCCTAATAACAAATTAAAAAATATTGGAAAAGAGAGATAGAAAATTGTGAATCACACAAGTATAATCAATTCAATCAATGTTTAGAAACCCAACAAAAATCGACAACAACCCCTTACAATTTGTTCCCCCTGTTGAGAATCAAGCTCAACTTGGTCTAGTGTGTGAACTCACCTTGAGAGTGAATAGACACTCCAACGGTCAAGAGTCACCATTATGTCACCACTGTGTATTCTAGCATTTAGTATGAGTCATAGAATCATATTCTATGACACATAACTTATGAGCTTTCACATTCCCCATGCTCCATGAGTCTTGTAGTTAATGAAGAGAGAGGGTGACTATATAAAGCACCCTCCTCGCACCTTGTATGAGTTGAGTCTTTCTCCTTTATTAATACAATCTACCTTGCGTATACTCTGTGTCTCTTTCTCTCTCACACACACACACACACACACACATACACACATAACACACATCTATTCCGCTACTCCGACCGTGGCGGAATGTTCATGATGAAACATAGAGCAAACTCTATGTTGGCCTCTACCTCAACTAGTGCCACTGGTCCGGAAGACGTATGGTTCGTCGATTCTGGTGCCTCGAACCATATGACATCGCATCAAGAATGGTTCCGAGAACTTCGAGAGCCGGACTGACCCGACTATGTCGAAACCGGAGACGACACTACGCACCCGATTCGGCACATCGGCAATGTTCCGTTCGGAAAAGAAGGTAAGCAAAATTACATTAAAAATGTCTTGCAAGGAAAAGAATTTGGTCTCCGTTGGCCAAATTGTAGAGCAAGGGATGCAAGTTCGATTTAATCAAGGTGGTTGCTTCATCGAAAAAGACGGTCGACTCATCGCATGCGGACGAAGAGAGGGCCGAACGTTCATTCTCGACTCACATGAGATGAAATCGGCCATGTTCGCAAAGGGCATGAAAGCTGACTCCGACATAGAGTTATGGCACAAGCGGATTGACCATATAAATCTCCAAAAGCTCAAAGCAATGAAATCGAAAGGAGTCGTCATCGGACTCCTGACGTTCAAAGAGAAGGAGATTGAAGGTATATGCAAAGCGTGCCAATTCGGCAAGCAACACCGACACCCATTCCCAAAAGAGCGGAACGTGAGCAAAGGTCTACTCGACGTAGTCCATTCCGACGCATGGGAACCGGCGTAGACGGCTACATTCGGCGGATGTCGATATTACGTGCTCTTCATCGACGACTTCTCTAGGCACACTTGGATCAACTTGATGTGACAAAAGAGCAAAGTGTTCGGACACTTCCAAACATTCAAGAATGAAGTCGAGAAAGCCACGGGCCGACATGTACAATAGAAGCCATGTACAATAGTCGAGAAACATTTTCCGAAGCAGCCAAGGATCCGTGATGGATAGAAGCCATGAACGAGGAGATGCAGGCACTACGCAAGAATGAGACGTGGGATCTCCTTTCCACCTCACCACACAAAAAGGAGATCGGTTGTAGATGGATTTACAAAGTGAAGTACAACGCTGACGGTTTCGTCAACCACTACAAAACGCGACTCGTAGCGAAAGGCTACACCCAAACGCACGGAGTTGACTACGAGGAGACCTTTGCCCCGGTGGCAAAGATAACGACGGTACGAACCGTAATTGCGCTTGCTGCGGCGAAAGGGTGGCATCTCCATCAAATGGACATCAAGAACGCCTTTCTACAAGGCGAATTAGAAGAGGAGGTGTACATGATACAACCGCCCGGCTTCAACTCGAGCACCCATCTGAAAGTTGTATGCCAACTCAAGAAGCCACTCTACGGCCTCAAGAAAGCACCGTGTGCTTGGCATTCGAAGATAACACAATATCTTCATCAAATCGGCTTCCGTATGTCAAAATCAGACAACTCCCTCTACATACGAAGCGATTTTGCAAGTCCGATCAACATCATCTTATATGTGGATGACCTAGTAATTGGCGGTGAGCATCTCGTCGACATCAATAAGGTCAAATCCCTCCTTTCCGACAAGTTCGAGATGACGGACATGAAGGAGCTCCACTACTTCCTAGGCATCGAGGTAATTCGGACTCCGGCCGGAATCATGATCTCTCAACGGCACTACATCCTCAACTTGTTATACAAGTTCGGTATGGCTGAGTGCAAATCTGCGGCAACCCCGCTCGATCGCAATCTCAAACTAGATGCAAACTCCGGCACCAAAGCGTTGTCGTGAAGAAAACCGGCCATAGGCGGAATCGGAGAGAAAAGCGCATGAATCGGCTCTTACACGTATGGACGCATGACTTGATATTTTGTACCCGATTCATAAATGGATCGGTGGGTGAAAATACTAAGAAGCACACATTTATCAGGGGATTGTGTGTATCTCTGTCAGGAGGGACAGGGAATAAAGCGAATTGACAAGAGGATGGGGATATAAAAAGGAAGAAGGGGAGGGGCGTTGGAAAAAGAAGAAGAGGAAGTGTTGCTGTAGAACCGAGGGTCGAGCTCTCTCTCTCCTCGGATCGTCGTTCTCTGCGGGTGTCGGGAGTTCGCTGCCTCTGCTTCGTGGACAGCCCGTGTGCTTCCAGCAGAGTCTCTCCCTTTCCCCTTTTGTTTCTTCGAGTCGTGTGACTGTCGTCGGTGTGCGTGAGTAGGGTCCCCGTGTCGGGTCCATCGCCGCCTTGTCGGTTGTAACCGTCGGAGTTTGTAATCTCTTGTCATTGTAATTAAGTGTTATGTTCTATATCTCTCCTTCTCGCTTCTACGTGCCTGTGAACCTCTCTCTCTCTCTCTCTCTCTCTCTCTCTCTCTCTCGCTCCTTGGTCCAAGACCCTTGTGGTCCCGCCCCTTTCTACACGTACTCGCGTAACGACGCGACATATTTGGTGAACCCGACGTGAAAGGGCGGCAAAGGAGTCGAAAGATGAGGGGTTCGGAGCTAGCAGAGGCAATGGCGGTGGCCGTCGACCGGCTGGTGAGCGCTCGTGAGGGGACGGGTACCCTCGACAGAGCCATTGAATCGATCGTCGGCTCTATAGGCCATTTCGGAGGGAAAGACGCCACAAGTTATTTGGAGGCTTACCGGGCCGGAATGATCATGAGGGATATCCCGGTGGACAGGCGGCTGTTCGGATTCCCTCGGGTGGTGACGCCGGGCATCCACGCAAAGGTGCTCGAGGTGCTGACCGGATGCCAGACTTGGGAGGAGTTCGAGCTGCAGCTCCTCGAGAAGTACGGGTTTGACGACTCGCTTCGGCTGTCGAGGCGGGACTTCATGGCGTGGGTGGAAAGCCCCGGAAAGGGGAGGAACACGTCGGTGCTCCTCTAGGAGTTCGAAAAACGGTTCGCGCGGCTATCGACACTGGACCGGACGGTGCTCGAAACAAGTTGAGTGCTACTGTTTGTCAAGTCGGTGGACGCGCTCGACAGGGAAAAGGTGGGTCCCCTATTGGAAACAGACGAAGGGCTCATGGAAGACTGGGCCGTGGTAAAACGGGTCTGCAGTCGTTTCGACAAACGACGCGATTGGAGCGACGGAAGCTCGTCGGGGTCGAGGCCGGTCCCGGGGAGGAGGCTGGAGGAGCCGGTATCGGTGCCGGCCGGTAGGAAGGAAGAGACCCGAATCTGGCCGACGTGGTCAGAGGCCCATCCGGAGGAGCGACTCTGGAGGAGCTGACACAAATGGTGTGCGACCTACAGATCGCACAGGCCTGGAGAGACAGCGGCGAACAACCTCGCGACCGGAGGCCGCCGACTGGGCAGCGGTGCATGTGGTGTGACACGATCGGTCACATTCGGAAGGATTGCGCGAATTTCGCTGACGTGCTCAGGACCAACGTGGTGTACCTCTGGAACGGGCGGGTGCACGCGAGCGAGACCCGGAGAGCCCTAGAACTGAATACAGGGCAGGACGGAATGAAGAGGTTGATGGAAGAGGCCGCGACACGCCATGTAGAAGCCATTAACTTCTCAGTGTCGGCAGGAATTCGGGTCGGGGGTGATGAGACCCAGAAGGCGAAGGACTCCGGATTCTGGCCGCTAGTGCTAGAAGGCCTCTCCGGAGTTCGGTTGAAGAAGGAAGAGGCGGACCGCGCGGAACAGCGGGTCCAGGAGATCACGGGTTGGGACAATCCGGTCGAAGAGAAGACGGGCTTCGTAGAAGCCGTGTGCCAGAACTACGAGGTTTTGGTGGAAGACAAACGGGCCGGAAAGGCCGGAGGGGTCGGTCCCCCCCAGAGGTACGAGACTCGGTTCGGACCGAAACCGGCCGGTGCCGGCATCCCGGGTGTGCCGGATAGGAAAAAGCAGGCGGGGTTTCGGTTGACCACCGAAATCGAGAGAGCAACGGACCTACGGAAGGTCCTTGAAGAGCGAATCCTCGACAGTAAAGTGGAGTTGTCATTGCGGGAGGTGTTGGGAATCGCCAAGAGGGAGTTCCACGACTCTATCGTAGACTTGGTGAAGCGGAAGAGGCTCTCGACGGAGCCGGAACTGGAGAAGCCAGTGGAAGTGCGGACCATGCACTTGGAAGACGAAGCCCTGGAAGACGAGTTGGCGGGAAGCCACTACACGAAGCCGCATTGGGCCAGGGCAACTGTGGAAACCCCTGTACGGATCGGCAATGTCCTGGAACCGGTGGTGGCGTTGGTAGACCATGGGTCCGAAATCAACTTGATGTCCATGGATTTCTACAAGAAGGGTAAATGGCCGATCAACACCAAGCACGGCTGGAAGATACGGGCGGCGATGCGCACCACGGAAGAACTACATGGGGCATGTCCGAACGTAAGGGTGAAAATCGGCGATGTCGAGATCGACCAACACTTCTTCGTGCAGGAGACGTCCTCGCATCCGGTTATACTAGGAGAGCCATATATCACGACGGCACGGATGGAGACCAAGGTGCTGGACAACGGTTCAGCCTATGCAAGAGTCAAGAGCTAGGAAGGGCGTCACTCGGTCCAGTTCCTAACGGTGCGACCAAACCACGAGCGTAACCGCGAGGCCCTCAGCGGCGAAACCCGAGGGGATTTTTAGAGAGGGCTATCAAGGCGTGGGGCCGCGATAGTACGGACACTCGGGAAGAACCCCACAAATGTACAGTACGGAAGAAGACCTGTACCATAGGTAGGAAATTTTGGTTCTCCGATAGCGGAGGTTGTACTATAACCAGCGTCAGCGGTCGGGAGAGGAAGCGAGCGGAGGAGCGGCTTAGGGGATGTGGAGTCCTCTTCCCCGACGAGGACATCAACGGCGCCATGGAGGCGGTCTCTTTTGACGACACCTTGGGCGAACTGCGAAAGGTGAGCGGTGAAGACCTTAGGGAAGACCGGACCGTTCCGGTAGGGTCAATGGGAATGTACAAAGTCATCACAGACTTCGGGGAAAGGATCGGGTCGGATCGGACGGCCTGCGTGGATACGAAATACAAGACTGTGGACCGGAAGGTGAGGCCAGTCGGGGCACCCTTGCCGAAGGGCAGCGAGGAGCGGATAAAAGGGGTCGCGTCGGACCCAAGTTTACGAAATCCGGCTGGCATAGGGCACCGGTTCACCGACATAACGCTACGGGAGCTCAAGGTCGGTGGGGGCGGCTTTCTACTGCTGGCAGAGGAGGACCGGTTCTGGAGAATGCTCGGGGGGCACGAGAAGGCTTTCGCATTCTCACCGGAGGAGATCGGTTGCGTAGACCCGACAGTTGTCGAGCCGATGGTGATCTTCACGGTACCGCATGTACCGTGGAATCTCAAGCCGATTCCGGTGCCGAGAGCTCACATCCCGAAGTTGATGGAGCTCCTGAAGCAAAAGGTGGAGATGGGCGTCCTCGAACCGTCGAGTGCCCCGTATTCGAATCGGTGGTTTACGGTGCCGAAGAAGAACGGCACGCTGCGCTTCATTCAGGACTTGCAACCAGTCAACAAGGTGACCATCCGTAACGCAGGAATCAGACTGACCATAGACGAGTTCGCGGAGGCCTTCGCCGGAAGGTCGATTTACTCTGTCGGTGATCTGTACTCGAGGTATGATCAGTTCCAACTAGCTGCGGAGAGCAGAGACATTACGACGATGCGGACTCCTCTCGGCCTAGTGCGGATGTGTACCCTACCACAAGGAGGGACGAACTCAGTGGCTCACATGGTGAAGGCGATGAACAAGGTGTTGAGGGACTGTATCCCGGACATCACCATGCCATTCTTAGACGACATCCCGATCAGGGGATGCCCGGTGGAGGAAAAGGACGAGGCAATCGGGCCGGATGGATGTCGAAATTTCGTGGCGACTCACATCGATGACTGCGAGAAGGTGCTGCAGAGACTAGAAGGCGCGAGGCTCACCTTCTCCGGGGAAAAATCGGCCTTCGGGCAATCAGAGATCATGGTCGTCGGGCACCTATGCGGACCGTACAGTCGAAAATCGTCTCCAGCCAAGGTGGAAGCCATCTCCGCGATGAAGCATGACTGCAATTCCGTCACGGAGGTCCGTAGATTCTTGGGAGCGTGCGCATTCTACCACATCAGGATCCCGCACTACGCACATGTCGCGGAACCCCTCTACGAACTATTGAAAAATGGGTGTAGCTTTGAGTGGAGGATGGAGCACACGGAGTCGGTACGAAGACTAAAGGAGGCGCTTACGGTAGTGCCGACTCTCTGTAAAGCGGTTTACGGCAAGGATGTTCCCATCTGCGTGACGGTGGACACCAGCCCGACCGGGATCGGGTGGCTAATCAGTCAGGAGGACAAGGACGGCGTATGATTCCCGATCCGGTTTGGGGTGAAGGTATTGAGCGAGCGGCAGCGAGGGTACGCCCAAGTTAAGCGCGAGCTTTGGGGTGTCGTTTCGGAAGTCAAGGCCGACAAGGATTATCTGATCGGGACAGAGGTGATCATCGAGACAGACTGCGTGCTGATACTCAACATGGTTTCTGGATGCGCGACGCCGGACCTAGCCATGCTCCGGTGGATAGCGTACATTAAGTCCCGGAACCCGGATATACGGCACATCTCCGGAAAGGACAACGCCATGGCCGACATGCTTTCAAGGGCAAGGTTCAATGACGAAGACGGCATGGTTTCGGATGACGAAGAAGTCGGCGAGGACTTCTTCGGGTCGGCTAACGTAACGATGAGAAAAGGGAACACTCCGGCGCTTAACGAATTTGACGAAAGCGGGTACGACGGGGAGTGGCTCCAAATCGGGAGGTTCCTACGGACGATGACGCCAGACGCAGCATGGGCGAGAAAGGAGGCGAGCCGGGTACGGAAGAAGGCATACCGATTCTTCCTGCGGGACGGGTGCATATGGAGGCACCCAAAGAAGTGAAGCAGCATCCCACTCCGAGTAGTGGCAAAGAAAGAAGAGCAGGGGAAACTACTAGCGGCATTTCACGAGAGCCCCTGGGCCGGACACCGCGGAACTTGGGCGACGTTCGAGAAGCTAAAGGAGAAGTACTGGTGGTCGGGGCTGTACCAGGACGTGCATCGGTTCGTAATGACTTGCGAAAGTTGTCAGATGCACTCCACAGTCCGACACCGGGACGAGCTACACCCGACCTACCCGCCTACGGTCCATTTCAAGTGGATGGAGGACTTGGTGATGATGCCGATGGGGGTAGGACAGATGTGATACCTGGTGCTTGATGGGAAGACTTAACGAACTAGGTGGAAGGTCGTGCACTGCAAAGCAAGACAACCGCGGCGGTATGCCGGTTCTTGGTCGAAGAAGTAGTGTGTCAGTACGGGTGCGTCGGGAGGATCGTGGCAGACCGGGGAGAGCTGGATGTGCGGGAAGCTGAGGAGCTGTTTGACCGGCTAGGCGTCAAACTCTCCCTCACTACGGCGTACAATCTGGAGGCGAACGGAAAGGTAGAACGTGGGCACGGGCCTATCGTAAAGGCGTTGGTGCGTGCATGCTGAGGGCAGGTCGGGAATTGGCCGCGACTCCTTACGCACTATGGGCGGACTGAACTACACATAGTTTGGTAACAGGGTTTATGCCGGCAGAGCTGATGTACGGATAGAAGCCGATCATGACGGTGGAACGAACGGTTTCTTCATGGGTGGTAGTAGATTGGAAGGACGAAATGAGTCAGAGGAGTTGCTGGCAGCGCGGATCCGGCAGCTCGAGCGGAGGCCAGAGGACGTGATACATGCGAAGGAAAAGCTGTGAGTGGTAAGGGAGCGGAACAAGACCCGGTTCAATCGGACGCACCGGTTACGACCAAAGAAGATCGAGGAAGGCGACTGGGTCTTGGTATACTACAACAACCTCGACAATCAGCAGAAGGCGGTGCAAAAGTTTGCTAGGAGGTGGTTCGGGCCCTACATGGTGACGAGCGCGAACGACAACGGCACGTACCACCTTGCGGAACTTGACGGGACATGGTTAGCAGTGCCAGTGGCCGGGAAGCAAATCAAAGCGTTCAAAAAGCGGTTCGAAGACGTGCCGGAGCCTGCGAGCGGGAGCGACAACGATGATCAGTTCGGGCCCGGCGGAGAATCGGAGAACAACGACTGAGGCCGGTTTTCTTCGGTATCTACCCGTCTCTGGCGCATGTCGGTGGATGCGTGGTTTGGTGGGGGTGGATGTCGTGAAGAAAACCGGCCATAGGCGGAATCAGAGAGAAAAGCGCATGAACCAGCTCTTACATGGATGGACGCGTGACTTGATATTTTGTACCCGATTCATAAATGGATCGGTGGGTGAAAATACTAAGAAGCACACATTTATCAAGGGATTGTGCGTATCTCTGTCAGGAGGGACAGGGAATAAAGCGAATTGACAAGAGGATGGGGATATAAAAAGGAAGAAGGGGGGGGGGGTTGGAAAAAGAAGAAGAGGAAGTGTTGCTGTAGAACCGAGGGTCGAGCTCTCTCTCTCCTCGGATCGTCGTTCTCTGCGGGTGTCGGGAGTTCGCTGCCTCTGCTTCGTGGACAACTCGTGTGCTTCCAGCAGAGTCTCTCCCTTTCCCCTTTTGTTTCTTCGAGTCGTGTGACTGTCGTCGGTGTGCGTGAGTAGGGTCCCCGTGTCGGGTCCATCGCCGCCTTGTCGGTTGTAACCGTCGGAGTTTGTAATCTCTTGTCATTGTAATTAAGTGTTACGTTCTATATCTCTCCTTCTCGCTTCTACGTGTCTGTGAATCTCTCTCTCTCTCTCTCTCTCTCTCTCTCTCTCTCTCTCTCTCTCTCTCGCTCCTCGGTCCAAGACCCCCGTGGTCCCGCCCCTTTCTACACGTATTCGCGTAACAACGCGACAGCGTGTGAGCCGACTCAGTATCAGCAACTCATCGGGAGTCTCATCTACCTCACGATCACTCGACCCGATCTCAATTATCTGGTCGGTCTCCTTAGCCAATTCATGCAAACACCGTGTGATGCTCACTTGGATTGCGCTAAGCGAGTTCTACGATATGTGAGCGACACAATGGATTACGACATCCTCTACAAGATCGCGATGCCAATACGACTTGAGGGGTACACAGACGCCGATTGGGCTGGCTACAAAGCTAATAGAAGATCAACCTCCAGATTTGTTTTCTCCCTCGACAACGAAGCAATATCCTGGAGCAGGAAAAAGCAATCAATCGTCGCTCTTTCGAGCATAGAGGCGGAATACAAGGGCGCGGCAGTGGCCGCATGTGAAGCCATATGGCTCAAAAGGATAGTCAAGGATATGGGCGTACGCATCAAGGATCTGACTTCCCTTTACTGTGACAACATGAGTAGTATCTATCTGGCTCGGAACCCGGTGTTCCACGTGCGGACAAAGCACATCGAAGTGCACTATCACTTCATCCAAGAGCACGTTCTAGCTGGCGATGTCGACCTACAACACATTAGCACCAATCTTCAAACGACCGACATCTTCACTAAAGCCTTAAGAGCCGACAAGCTATGGCAATTCATGACCGATCTCGGATTGACGATCCCTGACCTGCCAAGTTTGAGGGGGAGTGTTGAAGACACTACACAATAACGCGTGGATTCCGCAACCACACAGCAAAGCCGCGAAGAAAGACGCAAGTCGAAGCACAGACTTCGCAACTACGCACAACGCAAGCTGGAGCACGGATTCCACAACTCCGCATAAATTCGAGTTGACACGAACTCCGGAATGCAAGTCGAAGCGGATTTCGGATACCGTCTAAAACCGACCCGACTTGAGCTTGAGGGGGCGTGTTGAGAATCAAGCTCAACTTGGTCTAGTGTGTGAACTCACCTTGAGAGTGAATAGACACTCCAACGGTCAAGAGTCACCATTATGTCACCACTTTGTATTCTAGTATTTAGTATGAGTCATAGAATCATATTCTATGACACATAACTTATGAGCTTTCACATTCCCCATGCTCCATGAGTCTTGTAGTTAATGAAGAGAGAGAGTGACTATATAAAGCACCCTCCTCCCACCTTGTACATGTTGAGTCTTTCTCCTTTGTTAATATACTTTTACCTTGCGTATTCTCTGTGTCTTATTCCTTGTCTCTCTCTCTCTCTCTCTCTCTCTCTCTCTCTCATACACACACATAACTCATATCTCTTCCGCTTCACAAGAATCCATCTCTTGATTCTTTACACCCCTCCCCTTATATAGTGATCGAAGAACCTAAGTATATCTTACTACATTCAAACATGATGCATTTTCTCTAACGCCAGTGTTCATGCACACTGGATGTCTAAGCTTTTTCTATCATACTTTTTTTTTCTTTTTAACTCAAGTGTTAATGCACACTAGATGTACATGAATAACTTTCTTTATCATGTTTTTTCTTTTAACTCGAGTTATTATGCATGAATAACTTTTCTTTCATGCTTATCTAGAATATTTATGTGGGATGAACTTTTGTATAACTAGAATCTATAATTTTAATACTCATAATGTGTTAGTACAAGGTAAGGCTTGGAATTGTTAACATTGAGGTACAAGGTTCAAATCTTACCCTATGCATGGAACATAATTATTTTCGTATTCTCTCATATTTCTTTATACTTAGTCAATCAAGTACTCTACACATATTTTACGTAGTGTACAATACACACTACGACAACGTAGACACAGTTTCAGCTCTAATGGAAGCTTCCATTATTCACTGTTCTCTCTCTCAGAGCCTCGAGATACAAGAAGACTTTTTACAATGTTAGGTTATTGCTTATATATTAAGCCCTAACTCTTTAGACGAGTTCACACTAGGATACAAAGCGGAAGGAGTCGGCCTTTTATGCCAACAATACTCATAATATGTATTTTAATTTTTTTAAAAATTATTTTAGTAACACTTTTATTACTAGTGGGAAACCTCAAAGTGAGGTGAAAACCCACAAAGAATAAAGAGAAATATACAAGTGTTGATTTAAACACTAAAGAGCTTAGAAGCACTCTAAGTAAAGAGTGTAAATTTGCAACGTGATGTCTCTAAGTTGAAGACAATCAAATAGAGATTGCCTGGGGGATTGCTTAAAAAAGCTAACTTCATGTGGTTGGTTTCGATCAAAGACCTTATTATCGCGGGCCATTCAAATGGTCCAGCGTGCCCAAATCTTGCCCCTTGGAGAAAATAGACATTGCTGGATTGGGCGCACAGAATTTGTCCAAATAGCCAAAAGTGCTTCCCAAACCTTTGGCCAAGAAATCTATGAGAAAGAGCACTTAGTCTCTGTACAAATGTTGTAGTGAATGAGTAAGTCCATAATAAGTGTGGACTATTTCTGATTGTCCACCACATTGTGCATAATGCAGCGAGGCTATCAATTGCTTTTGAATATTCGACCCAGTCAGGAGCACACAAATAGACATCTCCATAGGAATACCCGTTGCTTAAGTGGAAGTTTGGAGCTCCATAAGCTTGTAAGCCTATTTTCCCACCAAAACTATGTTTTGTGTAGGTGCCATAAAGCATTTCCATTTTCTTGAATCCAAGGGGTAGGTTGCAACAATGTATTTTAAATAAAAAGTATGTTAAATACATAGACCACGTATAGAATACATTAAATACTTGATATATTTGTATTGCCTCTAACACATGTTTTTAATTTTTTTTAGAAACGTTAAATATTTATTAAATACTTAGAATATGGCGGGGGGTTGGCCGCCTATTGCAATTATGCCAGGTGCAAGGCACAATCAAGTGGGGAAATGTATGTTGGTTATCATGGCAGGCCCCAGTTGACAAGTACGAGCATTAGGAGGAGGGGATGACTTTGGTGATAAAAGCACAAGAGGTTCTTTTTTCCGCCATCGACAATATCCACTCAACTCCTATTAATGGAAAATCTCAAGTTGTGTTGGAATTAGTCATCCCAATAACTCTCTAGATTCTATGGAAACAACGGTGTAGACAGGTTTTCTCCAACCAAACCGTGCATCCAATAACGTTATGCAAGAGTATGGAGTGAAGTTGTAGCCACTCTAAAGAGCCAATACGATGGCCTCAAGGGTGGCTCCGATGGAGTTGAAAGACAATGACTAGCCTTTATCCAACAATGGTCATCCTCTCCCTTTCTTGAGTCCGTAGGTATCCACATAAGATGGAACTATCGTGTCCCTACAGGGATTTGTATATAATACTCTCATTTGTAAAAATTTATAACTAATGGAATGAGGTTTTTTGGAAAATAAAATAAAATACGTAGAATATGTGTAACATTTTTAAATGGCAATTCTAAAATGTAGAGTATATGTTAAATACTTAAGAGTATCACAAAACATATTCTCTACATAAACTACACATTTTTTCTACAACTATGGATTGGCTATATTTACAGTATTGTGGAAACATTAAATATTTGTTAAATACTTAGAATATGTGTAACACTTTTAAATGGAAGTTCTAAAGAATAGAGTATGTGTTAAATACTTAAGAGTATCGTAAAACATATTCTATACATAAACTACACGGTTTTTCTACAACAATGGATTGGCCATAGTTACGATATTGTAATAAATGACTAAGTCATCATGTTCATTGAAACCAAACACACAGAACTTGAAGACATTAATGATGAAAGAGAGTCCTCCTTGCCTTTTGAATTTTTAAGAATGCTTGAATATTTATGGAATGCGAGAGTTTCGATTTTCTTGGACAATGGATTAAGATTTAACAAAGCTCGCCCTAATAGAATCAAACATGTTGAGGGATCCCATTGAAAGAAGGATATTACCCTCAACAAATCCAAGCATCTACTTGGATCCAATAGAGAATACAAACAAGGATGTGGTTATCAATGTATTGATCAAGAACTTCAAGGAGTTCAAGAACTCGATTTTTAAACTATATGAGCTCCCTAGACAACATCCAAACTTGGAAGGTGTTTATGGTCTCATGACAACGAGCACCTAATAAGACATGATTGTGTTGAATTGTAAGATGCACTTGACGAGACTTGAATTACTAGGAAAATAACATGATCCATTGTTTGGAGATCTAGAAGTCCTAGTTACAGGTCAATTTAGAAAAGGCAGATGAAAGTTGATGGAAGACAGAAAGTCAAGTACAGTGTATGTGATGCAATATGCGGCCTCAATTGGAATTAGAACTAGAAGTGGAAAAAACGAAATTTACAACTAAAAGACAAAGTTTTAGTCAACTATACATAAGAAGCAATGGAAAGAAATACTCAACTTGAAGACACAGAAGATTGAGAGGAGGATTTAGACCTAGTTAATGAGAAGATAAGATTAACTAAAACATCATGCCAAAATCATAAAGTTTTCATGTGGAGGATAAAATGACATCAAGGTGTAACGGGAGAATAAGTTCCTACTATGGGAGTTGGTACTCATTTATGTGTGGGTTTGTCCATGATTTAATGGATCCTAGAGATTATTTAGGTGAGCATGTTGTGCACAAGGATTCATTTGGTGAAGGTTGGAGTTGTGAATTGTATAGTGGGGCCGTCATGGATATAGTGTTGTGGAGAAGATCATGTTGCATGTTTATAAACAAGTGTTGGGCCTCTATCTATGGGTGGTGAGGAGAATTGATATTGAGAAGAAAAGAAATTATTTATTTGTTTGTTAAATATAGATCTCAAACCTTTGACCTTTAGATTAGAATAAATAGCTTGCCAATCATTAAGTAGAAGATAGTAATTATAATTATTATTTTTCTTTCTTATATTTCTTTTTTCTATTCCTTTCTCTTTGTTTATTATCATAAAATCCCCCCCCCCCCCCCCCCCCTCCTTATATGACCCATATTTAGGAGTTTATGTAGGTCCTAACTATTAGAATGGGTGAACACATGGTGCCAATTGGTGTTCCTATTGTAGGATCTCTCTCACATTGGTTTTCCATAAAAAATTATATAGTGAAGCAAATGTTCCACACAAGAGATAGCGTGGTTGGCGTGCCAAAAATGATTGACAAAATCATAGGAGTTGTTTATCAATGCAATGGGAGGCATGTCTTTGAGTTCTTTAGAGTTTGCAAACAATTACGACTGCTTTCATTAGATTCATGTGGGGTTACATGTCCAAGTACCACATATATTGTATGATTGATAGAAATTTTCTATAGCATTAGAACAAAGTAACAAATCACAATATCTGTTATACCCTTCCCTACATTATGGCCCATGGGGTCTCAAAACAATAAGAAAACACTGTCGGGACACCAATTAGGATGCCAATCATAGTTATATTTCATTATAAACACAAAAGCTTACAACAATTCCAATATTGGGATAAACCATGATCCACCACTCATAGTTGGGACAAGTCAAGACAACTCCCCAAAACCACCAAAGGGAGAGAGAAAGATGATAACACACTCCTTAGAGCCAAGATAAGTATGAGAGAGTGAGATAATGGATCTAAGAAAATGGTAATGTGGGAATGGTTACAAATGAGGAAGAATTCTCCTTATATAGGCCAATTATGGTCGTTGAGAGGTCCCTTGGGACTCCTAGTTGGGACAAGATTAACCAACCCAAGGTGGTGCCTTCTTTGGGATTGGGATTGTTCCTCTTGGTGAGTCCCAACTCAGATTGGGATTGTGTCCCGGTTGGGACAACTTAGGGATACCGCATTCATCGGGGTCCCATGGGGCTTGAGTCCCATCAAGTATTCCCAAGCACTTTCATGGCTTGGGTCTCCACCTCAACCCCTCCAAGTCAATCTCGGTTATCTTCTTGGTAGCTCTTAGAGTAGGTTATTTTGCCTTAGCTTATCGTGCCTTTGTCAAGCTCATAGTCGTCGATCTCACTTTCTTTTCGTTGCGTTTGGTTCTTGGCTTAGTCACCTCGGGCTCAATCTCTTGGATCATGGTTCCTCGAGAGGGTCCATCTGGTTTCACCTCTTGATCCTCATCAATCCCTTCGTCTTGCACCTCTTCCTCATTCTCGAGCTCTTGTTTTGGGACACTTCCACCATTGCTGGTTGCTTGATCTTCTTGGTTGGTTCTTCCTTTGTTTCCATCTCTATCTTGCGCTCCATCTTGGTCTCGACCTCCATCTTGGTCTCAACTGCGGTTTCCACTTACATTCTCATCTCCCAGGGGAACCCCTTTCTCGCCAAGGGTCTTCATAATGGGTGGAATCCCAATCATCCATTCGTTTCGCAATCTCAATTGCCTTCTCCCAAGTTGAGGGCTCCCACTTTTTTACTTCTTTTTGTACCGAGAGCTGCAATCCTTCAAGAAAACCTTCTAACTCGTCACAATCATCAAGATCAATCAAATAATTCATTAGATTTTTATATTTATATATATAAAGGTCTAATTTCCCAATAGATTGAGGGAGAACCCTCCATCCTTCCTCCTTGAGGTCTCATCCCTTGGGATGAATTTCTTCTGCACTTGTCATTCGAAGTTCCCCTAATTCTCGAATGGCCATCTCCGCCTCTCTTGAAGGTACCACTCCTCGGTGTCGTTTTCAAGAAGTCTTCAAGAAATCCACTCTCTACCACCACCCAATCTTGTTGCCACAATTGACAGCACTCCAAGTGACTCTCCACGTCGATGATCCACGTCTCAAGCACCAAGGACTCCCTTGTCCTTGAGTACTCTCTTGTTAGCTTCCCTTGTGCAATTTCTCCTCCTCAACCCGCTTCTTGGTTTTCAATTAGGTTTCCGCGTGTTGCGCCATCACGATCTCCACTTCGTTCTCTCGCTTTCGTGGCTTTGTGACTGAGTCCCGATCATCTCTTTCTCTTTCCTCCAACACTTTCTTCTTCTTCTTTGTCATCATGTCATTTCCCAAGCCCCTATCTTTCTCTGATACCAAATGTTATGCCCCTAGATTATGGGGTCTCACGACAACAATCATAGTGTTCATTATAAACACACAACCTTACAATAGTCCTAATATTGGGACAAACCACAATCCACCACTCGGAGTTGGGACAAGTCAGGACTGAGTCGAGAGAGAAAGATGGTCACCAACTCCTTAGAGCCAAGATGAGAATGAGATTGTAACGAAATTGGCTATATATGGGATTCTTATCGAGTATAGGTACAAGATTTGTCAATATTCTACTAGTGATACCACCGTCCATAGCTTAACTCGAGCAAACTCTTTATAAATAATTTGAGTCCTTGTGGTCCAACCCTTACAATAATCATTGAAGGTCTTATCCTATATTTAAAATTCTCCAATCGACAGTTTAACTTGAGTCAATTCCTCATGACCACTCGAATCCTAACAATCAAACACTTTGAAAAACGTTGGATCGACTTGATATAATCACCTCGATTACATGTGTATTGTGGTCATTGGGACTCAAATCCTTCTCCTATTGAAAATATATCTCAATAAGAAGAAAAAAAAACCCTTGTTTTTTTTTTTACTCATACTTCCCAATTAACTACAAAAATGATCTGTTTTGCTCATACTTTCTAATAACTACAAAAATGGCCGCAAAATGTGTTCATAGATTCTAATAATTGCAAACGTGGGATTCAGAGAGACAGAGAGAGAAGGAGCCCTTCCATCGCCATAGCCCGAGCCACAGTTTCTGCAATCGCCCATCTTGCTGCCACTTCAAAGAAGAAGATGTTACACTCTGTGTGGAAACCCTAGAGACCGGTTCATTAGCCTTGCCTGAAGACTCAATCAAGGTTTTCATTGAAAAGAACATCGATCGAGCTTCTACAATGCCGATAATTTTTTCTCTTCAAAGGGCAAGGTGAGATCTTTCTGGATTTTTCCACTCTTGTTCATGAAAGGACAGAAAGAGAAAAAAAAATCTGACCTAGATCGGTCAGATGAGGTGTGTTGAGGGAAAGAGGAAAGAGAGATAGATGGATAGGGTCTGTTTCCCCATTTTATCCATTTCTCTGCAAAAAGAGAAAATATCTGACTTAATTGTATAGATGAGCTGAGAGAGGAAGGCCTGGACAGAGAGATTACTTTTGCCTTGGATCGGTTGTATGAGCTGAGAGATAAGAGAGGAGATAGATAGAAAGTGACAGGAGATATATAGGCAGAGGTAGGGCTATATATATTTGTTTTTTTGAGGATGAAACGAAGTGTTACACTGGGTGTGCCTTCTGGTTCAGATAGAATTTCTGCAAAAGAGTCACCGGGATTCCAAAGATGGATGTTAGCCCTATGTGCCATCAGATTTGACCTAGAACAGGGTCAAGTAGTGGAATCATGCTACCCAGAGGGAGCCATCACTTCTGAAGAAGAAATAGATGTAGCATTTACTTCCTTCCCAGATTCCATGTCTCAGGGACATAACCGCACTAGTGTCTATGATTGCATGTTCTTCTTCCGAATCAGAAGGCGTGGCTCAACTTCAGCCATAAGAACTAGGTCTTCTCCCAATCCAGAAATGATTGATCACAATCCTCCAGAGAGAAGTAGTGTCGATGAGAGATCTACATCTCTCAGTAAAGGTGGACCTTCAGGTCTCTCTCAACCAGGGCTTCTTAGGAGGGTTACACGTGATGGATCAGTTTCTTTCGATGCTCGAAGGCTTGATGGTATATCTTATGATGATGGAAGTGGAAGGATTTGGACTTTGCCTAGAGGAACAAGTACTGAAGGTGGCATTGCCCTTTCTCAGCAAAACTCAGATCAAAGGAGTGTAGCTAGAAATAGTAGCCACGGTGGCCCCGGAAGTGGTGGTCCGAGATACCTTTATGGATTTGTTTTCAATAGGCAACGGAAGGATGAACGACTAAAACGAGGGGGTGAACAAAAGTCTGTGGTCATCCTATCAGAACGTCCTTATTCGAATGTTTTCAGATCTCTTTTGCAAATCTTGGGTCCACTTTACTTTGATATAGGATTCCAAGGGCTTGAACAGATTGCCAGCTATGTATCTCAGTGGCCAGCCCCTGTTCACGGTGCATTGATGGAGTTATCTGTTGGAAATGTTTCTCTGAGGGCGCATCTTCCTCCAGCTCATACTCTTCCTCCAGGTTGTGGCACACCAATGGATGATTTCACATCTTCAATGGCCCCTGCCTCCCCTTTGAATCCTTCTATCCCACATGGTATTTTCCATGAGGCTGATGTGTTTGGAATATTTCGTGGTATTCTTTTGGAACTTTGGGAGCTTTGGGAACTTGTTCTTATTGGTGAACCATTGCTTGTTATTGCACCAACACCGTCACAATGTTGTGAAGCTGTGGCAGCATTGGTTGGTTTAGTGGCTCCTTTACCTTGCAGTGTGGATTTTCGTCCTTACTTTACAATCCACGATCCGGATTTCACTAGTTTGAATTCTCTCAAAGAAGGAGAGACAATTCCTCCAATGATTCTAGGAGTTACAAATCTCTTTTTCCTGAAGGCTATGCGAACCCTTCCACATGTGGTGTCAGTGGGTTCCTCATTATCCATTCCAAATAAGACAATTGTAACAAGATCTAGTACACCAAATAATGGAGGTAATAATAACCTTGGGCGATTACAACTACAACTTTCCCCTCTGAAGAAATTTTCCCCAACCAATCTACTTAAGAATGCCAGGGTGAAACGTGATGGACCACTTTGTCTCATGACTGAACATAGAGAGGCTTTATGGACAAATTATATGGCCACCACAAAGCCAGATACAGCAGTGTTGAATCGTCTTGTGGATGCTGGGTTATCACCAAGGATAGAAGAATCCATGACACTGGTCAACAATGACATCCTTCGGCGTCATTTCTCCGAATTGACCACAAACTTCCTTGCTCCGTTTGGTCCGTACTTAAAGGCCACAGCACCACAAGAAGGAATATCACCATTTGTAGATCCCCCACCATTGCTTCCCTTCGATGCTCATGGATTCTTGGAAGGACTTGGGGCAAGAGGTCCAGGGAAGTTCTTATCAAAGCGGTTACGTTCCAACTGGCTTGATCTCTACAGGTATTGTTAAACTTTTGACATTTTGTACTTCATTTTCTTGTGAATTTATCTGATTGGCTGTCTCACTTTTCTTCTCTATAGGAGGTTCTTGAAAGGACCCAACTTCATGCCTTGGTTCCAAAGAAGACGTGCAGTCGCTGAGCAAGAACAACATCGTGTATGGAGGCAAGCAAGGGTTAAATCTGATATTCGTGTATTTATCTCGAAAATGTCAGAGGTGGAAGTGATCGATTCTTTCAATGCTGTAGAGCGGCAGTTACTAGCTGAAATACAGGTACATTTTACTGCTACATATTCTCATTTGTTGTATACCCTGAAATTTGAATTTATTAAAGGGAAAAACTCTGAAATACCCGAGTTTATCTGAATTACCCAAATGCCTATAAGAGTTAATTATTTTCCCAATTTATCTAGGTCACCCTGTGCTATCGGAACTATCATACAGCCAATTCAGCCTCTGTTTGTCAGTTATTTGCATATAAATTCAAGGTAGACATTTAGGGTTAGTCTTTAATGTTCTCTTCTTCTTAGAGCAAACCTTCACTTACATTTCTGTTCAGGTCTCTGATTAGTTATGCCATAATACATTGTGAATTGCCAAACATTCTTTCGTTGAATGTCTGTAATGCAAATTCTTTCTCTTCCCAGTCCAATTCAGGTAATGCCCCTTCCAAAGATGTTAGAACTAAAAATCCTACTACAATCAGAACCATAATAGGCATGTGCAGTTTGGAATTGGGATGGGATAGTCTCCACCCTTTACTTCTTTTCTCAAGCATATCCTGCTAAATCCATACAATTCTGAAACCATAATTAGAGCTGCATCAGGAAGTTCTTCATTATTCATGCTGAACTCCAAAGCTTAAAGGTAACAATATCTTGCAAAGGTGTTAGAACTAAAAATCCTACTACAATCAGAACCATAATAGGCATGTGCAGTTTGGAATTGGGATGGGATAGTCTCCACCCTTTACTTCTTTTCTCAAGCATATCCTGCTAAATCCATACAATTCTGAAACCATAATTAGAGCTGCATCAGGAAGTTCTTCATTATTCATGCTGAACTCCAAAGCTTAAAGGTAACAATATCTTGCAAAGGTGTTAGAACTAAAAATCCTACTACAATCAGAACCATAATAGGCATGTGCAGTTTGGAATTGGGATGGGATAGTCTCCACCCTTTACTTCTTTTCTCAAGCATATCCTGCTAAATCCATACAATTCTGAAACCATAATTAGAGCTGCATCAGGAAGTTCTTCATTATTCATGCTGAACTCCAAAGCTTAAAGGTAACAATATCTTGCAAAGGTGTTAGAACTAAAAATCCTACTACAATCAGAACCATAATAGGCATGTGCAGTTTGGAATTGGGATGGGATAGTCTCCACCCTTTACTTCTTTTCTCAAGCATATCCTGCTAAATCCATACAATTCTGAGACCATAATTAGAGCTGCATCAGGAAGTTCTTCATTATTCATGCTGAACTCCAAAGCTTAAAGGTAACAATATCTTGCAAAGGTGTTAGAACTAAAAATCCTACTACAATCAGAACCATAATAGGCATGTGCAGTTTGGAATTGGGATGGGATAGTCTCCACCCTTTACTTCTTTTCTCAAGCATATCCTGCTAAATCCATACAATTCTGAAACCATAATTAGAGCTGCATCAGGAAGTTCTTCATTATTCATGCTGAACTCCAAAGCTTAAAGGTAACAATATCTTGCAAAGGTGTTAGAACTAAAAATCCTACTACAATCAGAACCATAATAGGCATGTGCAGTTTGGAATTGGGATGGGATAGTCTCCACCCTTTACTTCTTTTCTCAAGCATATCCTGCTAAATCCATACAATTCTGAAACCATAATTAGAGCTGCATCAGGAAGTTCTTCATTATTCATGCTGAACTCCAAAGCTTAAAGGTAACAATATCTTGCAAAGGTGTTAGAACTAAAAATCCTACTACAATCAGAACCATAATAGGCATGTGCAGTTTGGAATTGGGATGGGATAGTCTCCACCCTTTACTTCTTTTCTCAAGCATATCCTGCTAAATCCATACAATTCTGAAACCATAATTAGAGCTGCATCAGGAAGTTCTTCATTATTCATGCTGAACTCCAAAGCTTAAAGGTAACAATATCTTGCAAAGGTGTTAGAACTAAAAATCCTACTACAATCAGAACCATAATAGGCATGTGCAGTTTGGAATTGGGATGGGATAGTCTCCACCCTTTACTTCTTTTCTCAAGCATATCCTGCTAAATCCATACAATTCTGAAACCATAATTAGAGCTGCATCAGGAAGTTCTTCATTATTCATGCTGAACTCCAAAGCTTAAAGGTAACAATATCTTGCAAAGGTGTTAGAACTAAAAATCCTACTACAATCAGAACCATAATAGGCATGTGCAGTTTGGAATTGGGATGGGATAGTCTCCACCCTTTACTTCTTTTCTCAAGCATATCCTGCTAAATCCATACAATTCTGAGACCATAATTAGAGCTGCATCAGGAAGTTCTTCATTATTCATGCTGAACTCCAAAGCTTAAAGGTAACAATATCTTGCAAAGGTGTTAGAACTAAAAATCCTACTACAATCAGAACCATAATAGGCATGTGCAGTTTGGAATTGGGATGGGATAGTCTCCACCCTTTACTTCTTTTCTCAAGCATATCCTGCTAAATCCATACAATTCTGAAACCATAATTAGAGCTGCATCAGGAAGTTCTTCATTATTCATGCTGAACTCCAAAGCTTAAAGGTAACAATATCTTGCAAAGGTGTTAGAACTAAAAATCCTACTACAATCAGAACCATAATAGGCATGTGCAGTTTGGAATTGGGATGGGATAGTCTCCACCCTTTACTTCTTTTCTCAAGCATATCCTGCTAAATCCATACAATTCTGAAACCATAATTAGAGCTGCATCAGGAAGTTCTTCATTATTCATGCTGAACTCCAAAGCTTAAAGGTAACAATATCTTGCAAAGGTGTTAGAACTAAAAATCCTACTACAATCAGAACCATAATAGGCATGTGCAGTTTGGAATTGGGATGGGATAGTCTCCACCCTTTACTTCTTTTCTCAAGCATATCCTGCTAAATCCATACAATTCTGAAACCATAATTAGAGCTGCATCAGGAAGTTCTTCATTATTCATGCTGAACTCCAAAGCTTAAAGGTAACAATATCTTGCAAAGGTGTTAGAACTAAAAATCCTACTACAATCAGAACCATAATAGGCATGTGCAGTTTGGAATTGGGATGGGATAGTCTCCACCCTTTACTTCTTTTCTCAAGCATATCCTGCTAAATCCATACAATTCTGAAACCATAATTAGAGCTGCATCAGGAAGTTCTTCATTATTCATGCTGAACTCCAAAGCTTAAAGGTAACAATATCTTGCATTATTTAAAAGCTTTCTTGAGTTTCAGGTAATTTCAAGGAAATATATGGGACTTTCAATGTGTGTGTGTGCCTGAACTGATCAATCTTTAACATTGTATGGTATTTCCATATATTCCATGGAGTTGATTAAATGCTTTAGTGCATACACAAATATTTTTATGCACATATCAAGAATTATTTTTATGATCTGCCCAATCTGTGAGAACCTTCAAAATTGCTATTTCATACACTCGAATTAGCAGGTTATCATGGACACTTATTGGGTTATACTGGAGAGATGAGTTAATGAAAATTGAGACCCAGACCCCTGAAGAGGATAAATAGCTCCCTTTATTTTTCATGAAGATCACGCCTAGTATCTCCACCATGCATACATTCCAAAGTAACATGCTCTTCTGGTATTTTGAGGTGACATTGGTCACAAACTTTTCTTTTTCTGCTCAATAAGAAAAGGTCAGAGAGCTCAAACATGATAGCAAAGTCAATCTAATTAGTGAGGATGATTGTGTTATTATAGTGATGAATTATTATGTCTTATCATTCATTTGATGATGAATACAATTATTAACATTTACGGGCTCATTTAAAGACATTTTACTGTATTCTAGTTGGATTTCAGACAATAAAACTCACTTCTGCATTCCAACTCTAGGATTTTGTTGCCATTAATCTAAGCCATCAAATTTTATTGTCTGGGATATTTTGAGCTAAGCTTTAGTAATTGGATTTTGTTTCACGATATTCATGATATCTTCCAGTATAAGTCTTATAATATCATATATACCTTGTACTGGTGCAAACCGTACATGTACTGTATAGTTATGAGTGACTGACAACCTTGCTTTATGTCAATATAAATCTCTCTATAAAAGAGGGAATTGTAAGAATCAGCAACAGCTCGGTTTGAGGCGAACTGAATTGGGAAATCACGGCTTAACCAGTTTGGTTTGGTTCAGGTTCAGAAATTTGTAAATGGGTTGGTTTTGGTTTGGCTTGGCTTGGGTGTTGAAGGGTTTGGTAGTATGTAGTATGTAGTATGTAGTATGTAGTATGTATTATGTTGTTCCAACTTTGAACCCTAATATTTTGAGCTCTAAAAAAATAACCCTTTTCTGAAAAAAGTAATTAGGTTTGAGCCAAAACCAGAGCTTAATGGCTTGCAGTTTGTAAATCTCTTGAACCATTTGGTTTTTACTTGACAATCCCCCAAATGGTATGGTTGAACAGTTTCGATTTAAAGGTTTCACGTTCAGTTTGGTGTAAGGTTCAAAAAATACAGACTGTCTAACTGAACTGTTGCTGATTACTACAAGAAGAAGCCATATGTCATATAAATTGCTGCTTAGGAGTATGGTCTCTACATGGTGGATTAACAAAGCGAGTTATGTGAATTGTTATGCCAATTAATGCTAAAATCCACTAGAAAGGAAAAGAATATATACACATCTGTCCACTAGAATTATTTACCCAGTTGGTATTCCTTGTTGTATGAATAAGAATAAGAATAAGAATATATTGTTCTGTTAGTTACATAGCATGACTGCTAATTCATATGGTTAACCAAAGCTTCTTCTTCTTTAGACATTGCAACATGCAGGCATGGGATCAACTGATTCTCCAGCTTCTCAGAAATTGCGAGGTGACTTGAGGGCAATATACAATGTACTCCCAATGGATGTACAGCAACTACTACTTTTCAATCCTCAAAAAGCAGCTCTTCTCCAAGGAAGCAAGGAATTCTCAAAGCTTCCTGGTAGACTATCAGTGCTTGTATCAAAGACCACAGATTCTTCATTCTCCATGAATAATGCCAGTACTGATTTAGGTAAGCCAAATCAAGAACCATCTTTGCATACACTTGATTTAGAAAGAAATTGATACTAGTTTTTTCACTGGGAGTGTGAATTATACTTCTTGATGGATGGCATTGCATGAAGTAAATGCAAGTGTAACTTGACAACATAAATGGTTTTCTAGTCATGCGGTTAAAAATGAGAAATTCGCAAAGGTTTTGAGCATTGTTTATTTGCTTATTGCATGTTTTTTCTGTGTATTTAAGTGTCAAATAGCACTAACTTAAATATTGAGTTCTTCAGATGTACTATGATTATGACTATATCTATTCAACAGATATAATTTTAGTTTCTTTTGGAAAAGTGGAATCCCAAAATTTTACCATCAGCATTGTAACGGAAGCAAGAATGTGTTCGCAAATGTACTGATACTAATGAATTGGTCTTTAGTATCCTGTTCATTAAATTTGCAATGAAAGCCTTAAGCTGTAACATTAGTGAAGTTCCATAGCACTTCTACACAATAAAATCACAAAGTAAAAGCAAAAGCAAAAGCAAACAGTGATATAATGAATTCCAGTGTATTTTTTATAATCACACTATTTAATCACTTTAAATGCATAGGCAACATATAATCCGCAAGGCATCCTAGAAAGAGTTATTTGTTGAATATATGAATGGGCAAAATCTCTTTCAAGCAGGCAATCAATCACATGATTGGAAAGGGTCATACAATAAAAAAATCGTGACATTCAACACATCAAGCACACTCAGTGATTGGAACGAACTTCTTTCTCAAACTATTGTTTAAAACAAGTGGTACTAATATGAAGGTCCCACTCAAATGAAAGCTGTTCCACTAACTATCTAAAGGTGTGTATTATAGTTAATATAATCACAACATGATGATATGCTAGTCATTGGAACACCATTCCCATCTATGTACATTACTGCCCTGACACTTGAAAACACCTTTCTTTTTTAATTGTTCAGCATCTTTCTTTTTGTATTATTTTTCAGCTTCTTGTATGTATATACACTTCGCCTATTTGGTTTTTTACCCACATTTGTCACATTTGTCTTTATGAACCTCTAAACATTTGTGTTTTTGAGGGACACAACATAAAATTGATGCACCACATTCAACATCTCAGAGGTAACATATTTACACACATTATCTGTAAATTGTTAAAGTTTGATACAAGTGTAACACATGACATCTTACTTCGATTACATATCCTTACGAATTGGACTGGAAACTGCCAATTAATGTCCCACATTAGTCACTGGATTAATCTTTTATTTAAGGGAAGACACATTAGTCTTTGGATTCTTTTATCTAAGAGAAGTTCTTAATTTGAGAGAAAAGAACGTCTTACACCTTTATTTGAGAGAGAAAAGAATGTCTTACCAATAGCACGTTATTCCGTTTTATGTAGAAAATAATTTCAATGTAGCTTATTTTTCAAAGAATTAAAAACCTATCTATCAATCATACATGTTGTCACAACCCTACCAAGAGTTAAGCCTGCATGCTCTGGAGAAGTCAAATGTACTTTGAATTGGACTGGTGGATTATCCCAAAAATTTCAAAAGATCAGACTATCAAGCTAGTTTGCCTATGCAAACTCTACAGGGGTAAGTCCACACAAAACATTAGACATCAAGATCGAATACAATCCTTAAGGCCAGCTCGAATACAAACACTTACAGGTACAGAATTTGCAAAAGAAGGCTGATGTCATCCGATCCTTAAGGCTAGCTCGAATACAAACACTAATACGTAAAGAATTTGCAAAAGCAAGCTGATGTCATCCGATCCCAGTTTCAGAGCAACTGGTTGCAGACAGAAAAGGAACTTACAAAGGTGTCATGAGGGATGATGGCAATGATTTATCACTCAGCATCCCGCACATCCTCATGAATCCTGTAGTTATGGGACCAAAATAAATATTTCTGGATCAATATGGAGCTGATAACCTTTTAATGTTCTTTGATAGTCAGTCTCAGATAACCTCTCAATGAAAAAAATAATTTGATAGTCCTGAGGGAATATCATATTGGCATTGCTCAAATAAGATATTTTCACAAGTGCACGAGAATCTGTGTCATAGCATGAGATCTGCAGGATGCAATGGATTCATTACAGCTCAGTCAAGGCTGCACACCAACTAATATTGAGCATTAACACCACCAAATGTACAATTTCTTCCAACTTGGTGCATAATGCCCTTGATCAGAATGTGACTACCAAAATAAAAAACATCTATACAAATCTCCCTCAACATGTACAGCAGAGCTTGATAAAAAGCCAAGACTTGCTTATGAGAAGTTTCCAACTCCAACGATTGATAAAGAAGGAAATTGCTTCCTGATTTGATTGCTAAAACAGCCTCCATTGTGACTATTGCGAATTTGCAAAGGTAGTCACCTCCAAATAATCACACAGAAACGTATGTGTATATATATAGATCATACCTGGGCTGCCCAACCTACATCGTGTTTCTTTGGCAAATTATTATCATTGTCCCTGTATGGGAACAGAGAACCCTGTTCCTTTTGCCTCAGTAAGAGAAATAGAAATGTAGATACCATAATGACATCCCATTGGGCTAATAATTTATTTTGGGGCAGCATCACTTTGTCAAGCTATCATCATTGTGTCCATAAAAGGACAGTAAATCTGCTGCTTTGCTGCCTCAGCAAGAGAACTAAAACTTTGATAGCAGAAAGACCCTCCAATATAGGCTATAAATTAGTTGGCGAGCCAGCTCTCATTGGGTTTGTATATCATGAGTTTATGATTATCTCAGTAAGAGAACTCTCATAAAATCATTTAAGCCAGCTCAGAATATTTCATCAGATGATATTCCTATCTGCCACAAAATGCAACTACTCTTTACGAGCCAAATTTGAAAGTGTTCTCCCAATTGACGGGACAAAAAACATATATTCGTTTGGCTGGTTGTTCAGACCACTCGAACGGTTTCAATTCCACCAAAAGACTAAGATTTTTTGCTTCAGCTCCATTTTTCTATAAACCTTGCTGCATTGCACTTGTTTTTCAAGATTTCTGTAGGTCTCACCATTCAGTTTGCACAGATACACGGTTAGCAACATCTGATGAAATCCTGCTATCCTAGGTGTCCTCTATTAAAGAATCCTCCCCAACCCCTACATTCGGTGTAGTATCTGGCTTTTCAGCATGCTCTTTAATGACAATATTGCTTTGGTTCTGAGACGGCATCTTAATTTCTTCAGCTTTGTTCATATGGCTAGGTGGCGGTCTAGGTACTTTAAGCAATCCAGGACCTTTGCTCAAAAGGAGAGGAGTGTTTGTACTCCGTGACGCAAGTAGATTTTTTACATTGGGAGAATTCATTGTTACAAAACATCCTCTCTCTTTTGCATCTGCAATGAGGGCGGCCCAATCCTCAGACTGCGCTAGTGCTGCAGCATTACCAATAACCTGTCACAAATCATAAACAATAAAAAAGGTCATCAATAAGTGTGTATGTGAGGTATCATTTGAAATGTAATACTAACGACAAATACTTAAAGAAGCAAAAAAAAATGCACACAAAGGCGTGCTAAATATTTATAAAGTAAACGATATGAATAAATCAAGTATGCACACTTTTTTTGCAATGTATAATATTACTGCTGGGGAAATCTCAAAGTGAGGTGAAAATCAACAGAATATTTATGCTATGTAAAATTAAAAATATTAAAAACATACTACAGTACACGCATATATAAACAACGAGCTCACACGCCTATTTTAACTTTTAAAGAAACCAGATACAATAATGATAAAGAGCATACCCAAAGGCATCGTCGAGCTCGTGTGAGAGCAACATTCATCCTTCTTATATCAGCTACAAAACCCACTCCATGGCCAGATGCTCGGACACAAGACATTATCATAATGTCTCTCTCTTGTCCTTGATATGCATCAACTGTATTGATATAGACCTTCTCAACATCAGCTCCGACCACACAACCAAATTCCTGCTGTAGGCACCTCAATTGCAGTTTGTAAGGAGTGATGACACCCACAGAAACTTTACCCATTCCTGCTGACTTTATAAAGTTTTGCAAATGCTCATATAACCGAGCCGCAAAATGGGCTTCCGTGGTATTCTGATAAGAGACAGAGTTTCCCTTATGAGATTCTCTCCCATGGCTTACATCATAAAATATGTAAGGCCTTAAGAGAGCATCTTGATGGTAAGGCTCATCTGGCATAGATGAAACACTATCACTATCCACAAGACGTCCTTGGTAGAAATAACGGGATGGGAAATCTCTTATCTGAGGATGCATGCGATACTGAACTGACAAAAGCAATGTAGGGCAACCACCTTGCTGAAATCGTTCAAATAAGCTCCGACTATACTGTAATGTATGCGCAGCTCGACTTATAACAGTGGCTGGCAACTGTTGAGGATCGCCTATCAACACACATCGTGCTGCTCCTAAGCCCAATGGTGTTAAAATTGCTGCTTCACTTGCTTGGGCTGCTTCATCAATCACAACCATATCAAAACCATGAGTAAGGTGGTTGAATAGACGACGACCACTACTTGAAACTGTTGTAAACACAATCTCGGCTTCATTTGCAAAGCTTGCCTCGAGCTTCATGCGAGCATCCTCTAAAGAGCATCCACCTCGCAAGCGGCTATCAACAATGTACAAACGAGACATCTCCACCAGCACTTTGTCTCTTTCTTCCACAATCGCTGCTAGCTGCTGCAACTTGGTATCACGGGAATGATCTCTAGCAGAGAGAACATCTGGATCTACACCCACTGAGCCCTGCCCTCGAGCTGCTGCAGCTGCTGCTAATTCCTTCTGCAATGACGCAACTTGTTGGGCCAAAAATAATTCTCTTGAACGAAGCTGTTGTAACCAGCCGACAACATCATCTTTAGACATTCCTAAGAGGTTATCTGACCTCCGTTCCACTGACACAGCTTGGGATGCCCTTGTTTGAGTATCAACACCCACCCGAGCAATGTCAGGCCTATACACTTTCATCTCTCCATCTATGAAGCCCCTTTCTAAAACCCTTGTTAGCAACTCATCAGTTGCAGCATTTGAGGGGGCACATACTAGCATTCTCGGTTTTGGGCACAACTTTGGAAGAATCCTTGCCAAGTTGCGATCCATTTTCTGCAAAACATCATCTAAACTGCCGCTCTGAATTGAGATGCTTTCTTCTATCTCCTCCGACTTGAGACTGTCTGGTGCAAGCTTCTTCAGCAATGCTGCATAATACCTTTGATATTGCACAAGATGTATTACGTTAAGCATACCCCAAACCGTATGTGTTTTACCAGTGCCAGGGGGGCCTTGAACAAGGGTGAAAGGCCATGAATCCTGGCGCTTCCCAGTTACGGTGGTATTGTGTGAACCGGATGCTGTATGCATTGCTGCCCATTTAATGGCTCCAAGCTGTGGGTTATTAAAATGCCTATGAAGATGTTGATGAAATGGTGGTGTAAAACATTCGGGCATTGCAGGGGGTTCTTCCTCATACCGAGGAAAAAATTCTGGTTTAGGGTTTAGTATAGCTTTGATCATCTGCATATTATATATTGAAACTTCAGCTGATGAGGATGACAACAGGGAATCAGAGAGAAATGGTAACAATGATGTGACAAGTAACCTGTGATTGAAGGTTCTGGAAAGCATGCAATGCTACATATTCACGCTGGGTTGTTGCAAGAGACCCAAGAACTGTCAAATACCATGTCGTCCCCTTCGCTTGAAATTTTTTAATGATCACTTCTTCACTAATTTGGCTGCCAAGTAGACCCTTCGTAAGAATGAATTGTGAGTCAAGCCATAAAACTTACATCTCTAAGAAAACTTTACCAACACATACCTTTCACCTACATAGAAGCGAAGTGTAGCTCCATGTAAGTCTCTTGTATCAATAGGTATATATCGTCGAACAATACCAGCAGTACGGCTTGATATATCTGCTTCATTAACACTTGAACCATTGGTTCTTTTCATTCTAATGCCTGACAAAATTGACAGTAAGTTTCATGGAAAGATCAGTAAAACTGATCTGCATGTACTTTTATGTGGAATGACAAGTTCGGTTATTATTGCAGGTATTATATTAACATCAACAAGATAAATGGCTTATACCTGCACCAGGCTTTGGAGTTGATACAACTGCAACATCTCCCTCTTTAAACCCTAATTTCGTTTGACTATCTAACGGTAGAACCACCAGATCATACCATCCTTAAAAATAGACATGCAAAGCAAACAATATTTAGTTCACTGATATCCACATTTTGAAGGACTAAAAGGTAATTTTCTTTTACCTCTTTCACGCCTTTCTACGCTCTTTACACACACTTGAATATGTGGGTCCTTGGCGACTCCCTCACACAATTCTTCCCATGTGCTGAGCAACTGTGCTCTACACTCTTCGAAGAGGAGGGGCTCAAATACATTCACATACTCTTGTACAGAGTCAAAATTACCAGGAACACATTGAAGTTCCGCCTCACCTGTGCCACAAAAACATTAACATAGAATTAATAAATAAAAAAACGAAGTGATCACTTCCACTAAACTGGTGGAGTTCACGCACACCTGCACAAATCTCAAATTTTAAAAATCAATAGAAACACAAAGAAGGCATGATGTTTCTGCATCTGATAGATTCTGTAGCCATGTCTAGCATCAGATTATTGTGCGTAAGTACAAAAACCAGTTGTTCAAGTGCTCCAAATAGAAAAGAAGTGTTCAACAATATCACTGCCACAGTCCATGACCAAAAGCTTCACATTAATGAGTCGAGATTTGTTATCTGTGGTTACTTAACAAATTACCTATGTTCATCAAGATAAATTACATTATTATCTAAGAGTAGTGTCCAGAATCACTCTAAACAACAATTGCTCAAGAGATGCCCAGATTTAGGATTCTAAAACAACAAACGCCCTCAGAAGCCTATTTAACACTCTAAATAATAGTTAGTCTTTAAAATTCGGTTTGAACCCCTCACAAAAACACATATAATGAGCAACGCTGATTCCCAAGCTCATTTAAGAGCTTAGTTATTTGTGGACAACTAACACAAATGGATGTCAAAGTACCTAGTTCTGGAATGATGATACACTGGAGAAAAAGCTCACACTCTGCTCCCCCAGTGAATTTCATCTTGAAATGCTCAATATTCATCATGAGCTTCAACATACAATCATCTTGACACACTGGAAAAAAAGTGCTCGTTGGAAAGTTCAAACAGAAATCCAAGTATCAACACAAGACTCGTACTACCCCTAAAAATCACCAGATAAAACTGTCTTCACCAGTTTCTGGAAAATCAAGCTCCACTTTCTGTTATGCCTTCTGACTCCGCTGATAATCATAGATAATTCAGAAGATTTGCCGAACAAATTGTTCCACTGGATGCTGTTCATGCAGCACCACCAGTGTAAGAGAAAATTATTTTTCCCATCCATATGTAATTGTAATTTGTCCCTTACCCTTATTTACAATTATCAGACTTGAAAAAGGGAAAGGAATATATTCAAAGAGGATTTCTCTTCAAAATACTAACCAGATGGCTTCCACAGTTTGTCACAAGTTGCCTCCCGATGAAGTCGCTCTATGGAAGAGTCTTGAGAATATGTTGTCACTTGTTTCCTGAAAGGGGTTGGATTTTTCTTTGGAGTAGGAGACCTAGCAAAGCTCGAAAGTTTCTCATCCAACTTTCCCTGTGCAAGATACTTTACCACAGCAGTTTTAATTGGTTGAGAACCTTTTACTTTATCCTCTACATCTTGTTTCCCACTATTTTGTCTTCCAACTATCGTAGAAGAAGATCCTTCAGACATGGAAGGCTGTGATACTAATGCACCATCAGAACCAATATCTGACAGTGGAAAGGCATTAGATTTCATTTCTGACGGGCTTGCACTGTTTAACATTCCACTTGTCGCATTCAAATTCCTTGAATCTTTCAATCTAGGATCAATTGTTAGTGGAGGAACGACTGGAGTTTTGGGTGTATCTTTGTTACCTCTAGAAGTGGCTCCAGCGCTTTTTTTCACACTAGGAATCTTTGGTGGGGCTGCTTGTTTAGCAGCCTCCCGAACATCTAGAAACATAGTTTGCCTATTACGCTTTTTGCCCAACATCGCATCTTTCTGATCCAGTCTTCCTCTCTTTCCAAAACTTGTTGAAAATTTGGTTTCAGTAGAGAATTGATTGCCTTTAGACGGATCTACTTTGAGAGCATTGTCAATGGCTGATACTATACTAAGATTGGTTCTATTATTTTCTGTGTCTCTAGAAGATTGGTTTGCTACATTAGCATTTACAGAACTTTGCGGAGATGTTTCTTTATTGCTGAACTTATTTGAAGCTCTTTCAGAGTCACATCCATCTGAAACAATTAGCAAATAATCAAAATGCATCCCTAAATACAAACCTATAGATTTAAGGATATTGTAAAAGGATAGAGGCATAACAACCTCCAGGTTGCATAGATCCAAAGCTTTTATGACCATTGCTATGCATATCAAGCTCCTTTTCTTCCAACTCCAGTTCCGATGGACAACTTGAAGGCTTCGATGTTTTATCCACATCACCATTTTGAACTGGCTTAAACACCATATCAGATGAAGTATAATCAGCAATGTCTTTTTTATCATTATAATTACCAGAGTGAACCTCATCTTTGGAGGAAATAGGTTCGTTCGTACTTGCTCCTTTGGGCATTACCCTTACGAATGGACGGAAACACGATAAAGGATGTTGTCCAAGAGCAGGTGGCGCTTCAGCCAATGATGATGATGTTGATGTTGATGATAGTGATTGATCATATGCTTCTGCTTTTGAAAGAAAACTTCTATTATTAAACTGAGCTTGTGACTCCTTTGAAGGATGCATGAACCTAGATCCCACCTCAGTAAGAGGAGGTTCACATGCATTTTGTGATGACATATCTGGATCATCTTCCGGTATTTCATTTAAATCAAACATTACTCTCCCTTTGTTCTCCATTCTTCTTGTATTAAATAAGATAGAAGAGAAAGCATCGATTTCAGCCAACAGATCTCAACTTGTCTAAATTGAAAATTATTCTTCTTTTGGACCCCATTACTTTTGGATTCAAAAAGATCAAATAATGAGCACCAATTTCACCCATAAAGCTACTTCATGTGTATCTTGTTATGTCAAGGAACTATCAGATCGGGCAAATAAGACCAGAATTGACAAAATTCTGCACCATTTGGTTGACAGCACAATAACCCAGTTTTACTGAAACCTTCCTGCCCTGGAGAAGAAGAAAAAAAAGCACCTGTCACACCCTCTGATCGCCAATCAACGGATAAAAAATTCATTCCATCAATCCATTCCACTTCTTCTTCTTTTTCTTCTTCTTCATCCCAATACTACTTCATATAGCATCCTCGGATCAAATACCACTTCACACATGTACAGTCATCAGATCCCAATATACAACTTCATATACAATTACATGTATAAAGAAGATACCACTTCATACATCTACATACATATGCAGTCACAAGATCCCATTATAACTTCATATGCATATACATGTACAAATAAGTGCACCCCTTCATAATACATATACACATGCATTCAAAATACCATTTTAAACGCAGACATGTGCAGTAACATTTCATGTGCATGTACAATAATAACACTTGTAACTTCATACACATACACATATACACGCCCTCCTAACACGGCCCATCCAATGGAGGAGCGAAAAGATTCCGACACACACACACAACAAATATATGTATAATACACACAGGTATATAAAAATGAAGGGGAAATTTCAGGCAATCGAAATTGAGAAGCAAAAAAGGGAGGCAATCAAAAACTAGAGGGTAATAGACAAACCTGATATATGTATAGACAGGGGAGGAGGGGGGCAGGGAGGGAGGAGGAGGTGAAGCTACTCCAGAGTTAGGGTTAGGGCAGAGTAGGAGGAGGGGGGGCGGCAGGGGCAGCAGCTGCAGGTCTACTCTGTTTCTTTGTGTGTGTGTGTGTGTGTGTGTTAGAGAGAGAGAGAGAGAGGGAGAGAGAGAGAGAGAGAGAAAGGGGAGGGGGGGTGTGGTCCTTTATATAGCAGGAGGAGGAACAGGGGAAGGCGGGGGGGGGAAGGGTTGCTCTGTTTCCCTTCTCTCTCTCTCTCTCTCTCTCTCTCTCTTTTGCAGTTCCAGATTTACATTCACACCATGCCCTTCTTTTCCATGTGTTCTTTCTTCTTCTTCTTCTTCTTCTTCTTCTTCTCTCTGCCTGCCCTTTACCCCCCCCCCCCCCCCCCCCATCACTTCTCCCTGGCCCTCCCCTGCCTTGCCTTTTCTTCTTCTTCAGTACCCTCCCTTTGCCTATCTGCTTGCTTGCCCAGTTACCGGGCCCTCTCTGGGCCCTCTCTGTACGCTACTATATCATTTTATGTATATTGCTCGGACTACCGTCTCCTTTCTTCTTCAGTACCCTCCCTTTGCCTGCCTGCCCAACCACCGGGGCCTCTCTGTACGCTACTATATCATTTTATGTATATTGCTCGGATTACTATCGTCTCCTTTCTCCTTCAGTACCCTCCCTTCGCCTACCTGCCCAACCACCGGGCCTCTCTGTACACCACTATTCATTGTATGTATATTGCTCGAGCCTCAGACTACCACTGTCTACTTCTTCTCTTGACCCTAACCCCCCCCCCCCCCCTTGACACACACGCAACAACAACCCCTTGTCCATAATCACTGTCCGTTTCACACTCGATCGCATCAAAGCCACAAAGTTGAGAGTAGTGCATGTGGTTTTCGATCCTTGCCTTGCACTACACCCCATCCCGATCTCAATCGCAATCGGTCTCTCATGGATGATCAAAAGATACTTATTTGTCTATCTGCCCCCCTGCCAGTATGTTGAAGCTCGTGCATACCAATGTGTGTGCATTTTCCTCTCACATAATCAATGGTAGTAGGAAATTTTGGCTCACTCACTTAATCACCCCGCTAGTATTTAGCTTCCGTGGGAACTTATGAGATTCAAAACGATGTCTCAACTCCACCCCCCGTAAACTTGTATGTGCTAGCATGTAAACCATAAACACATGAGTTCATTGTAAGGAGATTTTGAAGCCCTTTATTTCCAAAGCATTTTCTTACATGAGGGTGAGGATTATAAAATTTATGTGTGTTATTTTCTCAAGAAAATAAAGAAAGAAAGAAATTTTCATAACAAGCGTTTCTTTGATAACTTTGAATGTGTGTAATGTGTAGGGCTTACATATGGCGATCCCCTTTATGTTATAAGGAATCCTTTATCTCAATTTTATGACAATTGAACATAGAATACCCATGTCATAGGATTTTGCATATAGTTAGCTCATTCATAGTTTGTTGCTCATGGCCTGTGTAAAATATATCATTCACCACCCGCAAAAGCATTGTGACAATATAGACAAGGCAAGTGAAACAACAACTCTGTCTCATAATGAATTATGTGCATATATTTTTTATGTGTAGTGTATTGAGAGTTAATGTTGTCTCTCAACAAGTCCACTTCACAATGAACATATCACACCTTGGTGTTCGTTTGATCCATATAGTTCTAAGCATCATAGCAACCTTTTATTTTTCCATGATCAAGTTAGTCTCCAAGCAATGCCTTAACGCAAAAAACTTGCATTGAAGTCCCCCTAATCTAACCACGTCTAGACATACATAATAACATAATGCAATATTTTTGTGTTGATTTTGAAGTGTATATATGTATGTATGCTAGTGGGATGAAAAGGTCTAGAAACAATCAATCATATTCATAAACAAAGAATCTAAGTCAATGTACTTTTATTTATAAACATTGAATTTAGTTTCACATATGTATATGCATAGTGCAACTATTAACATGTGAGTAGTAGGGGAGAGAGCCTAGGGTGATGCTTACTAAAGCATAAACTCGAAACCTTGACTCCATGGATAGTTTCATGAATATATATGAATTATTTATAATTGGAAATTGAATACATAATTATAACGTACCATTACATAAAATCTAAATTTGTTAAATTCATTGTAAAAAATGCTATTTCATTTTCTTTGAGATAGTTATAATGAAATCTAAAAAAATGAGTAATAAACAACCCTAAAATTTGCTTATGTACTTCCATGAGGATGATATGATCTCTCAATGTATGTATAACCAACATCAAAGACATGGTTGATAATAAAAAAGGAATAACAATGAGGAAATACTTTGTATGATGAAGAGCAAGAGCTTACGAAATCTAAAGAGTTTATGGCGGCCCACCATAAGCATAAGATACTCACACCAAGATAAGAGTAGATAAGAGAAAAAAAGGATGGAAGGCAATCTCAAATGGGATTTTAATACTTAGAGGAGGAAGAAAATACATTTTCTTTGATCAAAATAATATTTGTGTCCATCCATTTCGGTGTATGTTTTCTCGAAGTGTTTTATGTCACATGATTCTCATAAATGTATGTATATTATTCAACAAAATTATTCCACAATATATAATTGGTGGGCATGAGTTTCTCTTGATGGTTAGGTGAAATATCTCACACTTTTCCTTTGCAAATTACGAATTTGTTCATAGACCATGATCCTTCCCCCAAAGACATGGAAACTAAAAAGGCAACTAAAACATTTCGAGCTAATCCATGGTGTATTTCCAATACAAGTATGCATATGTACATCATTGGTAACAATACATAATATTGTGTCATTGATTTGAAATCAAGGTCTCACATAACTCGTGTGCACAACACATTATTATTGGTCATGGGGCACATTGTATCATATCACAACATTCAAAATTGCATACATCCCAGGGAAAAAAAAAGGTTTACATAAATAAGCTTGGATGTAATCAATAACAATGATAAACTAGATTTCATCACGTAAAAATATATTCTGTAGAATACAAAGAAAGGAGTCGGACTTTGATAGTTCTATATGGTGTAAAGTACATGGCCCTCAACAACATTACCACTACTTTAGTGAATTTTCTACATTAGAAGACAAGCTATTTATCTTGCATACTTTCTTCTACCCATAAGAAAATTGGCATCATAACAATCTTTGAATGGTACATGCTTTTATGGTGCCAATGGAAAGAAATATAACACATACAAGAATATCAATTGCAATAAATGAATCTTTCAATATGTGTGGTGCAATTAAAAGAAAGCAGGAGAGAGAGAGAGAGAGAGAGAGAGAGAGAGAGAGAGAGAGAGAGAGAGAGAGAGAGAGAGAGAACTCTACTTCTCACAGTTCGAAAAGCCATCATCTACCTCTGTGACTCAAAAATACCATCCTCCACAGTTACCAAACCTAGTTTTGCCATTCTATTAAACTCTGACTTTAAACTGTCTTTGCTTGGATATGGTCAGATTTGGCAAGCAATAGTACAATTGCCTATTTTATCATCACCGATTCCACAATTGGTGGTGGTGGAACCGTGGAAGGTTGGTTATTTGCAATTAACACTAATGATGTTTACCGTAGGTTGGTTAAGGATAGAGTTTGGGTACAGAGCAAGGTTTTGGATACATGTCACATTATCCGTGGAAGTGAATGGTGTGTTAGAGTTTTAGATGCAAGATGAAAGTCTCATATTCCTTTCTGTGCAAAGATATTTTTTTGGCGTGCTATGGTTGGTGGGTTACCTTTGGCTATGACATTAAAACGAAGACACATTGATAGTGGTACAACGATTGATGAAGATTCTCGACATAGGTTTATATCTTGCCATGTTACTAAAAGTATATGGATAGTTATATTACAACTGTGGGGGTCATTGACTGGAAGTGTTTTGTCACCTTTTCAATGGGTTTTCATTGAAGGTGATAGAGTTTTACCATCCCCAACGTATAAGTTTGTGTTTGATTATTTGAGGTACTTGGGCATGTGGTATATTTGGAACTTGCGGAATGGTTTCTTATTTGATGGGCTTTCTGGAGTATCTCAATAGATATGAGGATAAGAGGAAAGTTGATTTGGCAGTTTTCACAATTATGTTGTATGGGAACTTTGTCCCCTAACGAGTTACATTTGTGTTGTTTTGTATTGCATCACCTTAGAAGGTTGCCCTTGCCACATCGCTACTTTTGAAGTAGTTTTGATATCAAGGTTTTTTTTGTATTGTCATGTTGTTTTAATATAAACATACATTTACGAAGAGAGAGAGAGAGAGAGAGAGAGAGAGAGAGAGAGAGAGAGATAGAGAGAGAGGAAAAAACGCAAGAGTGGAGAAGGGAAGAAGAAGCGAATTTGTTTTTATTGTTGCTCTCTCTATCGATAACAGAATTGAGCACAAAGACAAGCGTTGGAAAGCCCTCGAGTAGAGCTTCTCAACGAGATATAGCAAGTTGAATTTGGCCATTTGTACGAGATGCAGCGATAGCAATAAGGAATCTTGTGTTGTCGACATCCACATACTCAAAACTCATTGTGGGTCTTCGATTGCTTTCAAAATCTTCGACCTCTTCAATCGGGTGAGTTCTGATTTTCTCTCTTGTTCATGGAAAATTGTTTTTATCCCGGATCGATATAATGATGGACATAAACATGAATTCCTCACAAATTGTGGGGGATATTGATATGGAAACAATCAATCCAAAAAAGAGTAATGTGATGGTTGAATGTAATCGTGAAAGGGAAGACATTGGAAGCTCTAAGAGGTTTAAGGGAATTGAAGAAATCAATGAGAAAAAATTAACATATGCCGAAATAATACTTGTAGATGAAGTTGACAAGGATCACAGTAATTGGGATAATTTATGGGGAATTGCCAATACCTTATTGTCGGATATTGTGGAAGAAAATGAAAATGCAGCGAAAAGCGAAAGAATGCATTGAAGAGTATGTGCATGATGTGGAAGTTGATACTAAGGCAGTTTTGCAATCATTTGATGTATTCTATGATCGTGCTGTTATATTATTTTTTACCGGAAAACTCCCATATGTTAATTGGATTAAACAATGGTTGAACACAATCGTGTCACCAAATTGTGTTGAAAATATATATGCGGGACCACGAGGGTTTTATGATGTGGTATTTCGTTCACTGGAGCATCGAAGTGCATTGTTGGGTAAAGTTCTTGTGTTTTTTGATAAACGATTGGTGCATGTTATGCAATGGTCCCCCGTAGTGGACTATCATGCTTTGTTAAAACAAGAATGACTTGTTTGGGTTACAGTGGATTGTAAGCATGCTTTTTTATGGCCACTTTTACCAGAGTTGATGAGTCAAATGGGTAAAGTGTTGGTATCTCCACATGCAAATGCTACAAATAAGTGTAGATTTTGTGTGTTATGGGATACAAGTCACAAGAGGTCAGGATGGGTGGGTATGAATGCTCCCGGTATGAGAAGTCTTTGTTTTAAACTGAAGTGGGAGACATTTGCAAGTCATTGTTTTGGATGTGGTGAATGGGGTCACTTTATGGCGGAATGCCACGGTCATTGTCCTTCAACTACAGAGGTTCCTATTGAAGGGAACGATAAGGAAGGAGTTGGGAGAGATGTTGGTGTTTCAGATTTTGTGGATGAAGGAACATCACCTAGATCAGGTTATAAAGAGGTCTCACTTCAAGGTTTGGGCCCTAAGAATAAGGGAATTGAATCTATGGATATGGAAAAACAAAGTTTAGTGGTTAAAGATAAGGGGAAAAAACCGTTGGATAGAGCTAGTAGTGATGTTGTTGACAAAGATTGGCATGAGGTTAAGGGCAAGTCGAAAGGGAAATCAATGAATATGCAGCGTAGTAGCTTGCCCACTACTCGTGTGGCAAGGTAATTCAAGAACTAGGGAGGGCCCTCGAAAAGTTCCTTGGCAACGACAATATAGGGATAAGGGATTACCCCTTCACCTTCAATTTGATTTATTGGGACGAGTTGTAAATTCTTCGAATTCTCGAGGTTTTCGTCAAGCGGGAGGACCTAAAAAAAAGATTTCGATAGACAACCCTAAGGATGTGGTGCATGAAAATCCATATGCAGCATTGGAGCATGCTTTGACTAGTTTCATGACATCGGTTGCTCTAAAGGAGCAAGTGCTCCCATAACATTGTTGATTGAATGAAAGTGGTAAAATGGAATGTGAGAGGGGCATGTTCTCCTCATAAGAAGTATATACTATGGGAAACTTTGTTAAGTAGAGAATGGGATGTAGTAGGTGCAGTTGAGCATAAGTGTCATGAGTTAGCAGGATCCACAATGCATTTGCGTGGATATTCATCATTTTATGCAGGACATCTTAATAATCATTATTCAGGTGTGGTATTAATCGTGAGGGATAAGTATTATCCTCAAGTGGTGCATAATGATCCTTATGGTCGGTTTTTGGTTCTAGAAATCACTTTTTTTGGCAAGGTTGTGTGGGTGGTTGGGATTTATGCCCCTAACCAAGCCACTTATGGGGTTCACTCCTTCAAACCCTATCTATTGGACGTCCAGGATTACTTATGGGCGATTTTAACATGTGTGTTGATGCATTTCAATCTACGTCTGAACATTCAATCATGGATGATCCTGAGTAACTTGCTTGGGACTCATTGGCTATGGAGGTTTTGAAGTTGGATGTTTGGACATAGTTGCAAGGGAATAATCCAGGTTTTACCTTCCAATCTTCTCAACATAGACAAACATGGAGTCGGTTAGATAGAATGTATGTGATGCATGATGATTCTTTTTTATCGACATCACTTCGTATGAACGTTCTACAAGATGTTGGAACTTCAGATCACTTTCCTATTTGCTTGGAGGTGTGTAATCATGCAATTGACATGTATAAATCTTTACTTGGAAAGCCTCCACTACGCTTTAACTCTTCTCTTTTGCTTTAACCTCACTTTGATTCTCTCATGGAGCAAATTTTGGTAAATTTTTCTCAACAAGTGAATCTTAAAGGAGTTAAAGCATGGGATATCACATTACGAAACATTAACATCATTCATCGTATGTATGGAGTAACCAATGCTCAACGAAGAAGAGGTCTTATTCGACAATTCTCACAAGTTCTCTCTAGGTGTAATGCATTATTGATACATACACCATTAGATGAGGAGCTTTTGGATATTCAGAGTCAATTGCATGGTATTATTTCTCAGTTGCAATGCCAAAGTTATCGTTATGCTAAGATGCGACAACTCAAGGAAGGACTCATTGATAATCAATGTCAATCTCATTTGTTTTTCCAAGCATTACATCCTACTTATGCTCGATCTAATGTGGTACATGTGAAGCAAGGGGATGAATTGATAGTGGATCCTACAACAATAATTGACATATGTCTTCATTACTTTAAGGAGTTGATTGGTCCACAATTGTTAATGACAGATGAGGTGAGTAGAGCACGTCATGAGTTTTATGATGTGGTTGGATGTATTGTGCATGATCTCATTAGTCATGAATTGGATGCAGATTTCACTGAGGATGAGGTGGATGTAGTTTTAAGGCATCTTCCTAGTGGTAAGAGCCCTGGTTGGGATGACTTGACAAATGAAGTTTTTAAGAGATATTCCAACATTTTAAAGGGGCCCTTGACTTTGATTTTTCAACATTCTTGGGATTCTGGTTGTATGCCTCAAGCTTGGAAGATTGGTCTAATTAAACTAGTTCCAAAGGTGGCATCTCCTAAGTCATTTCATCAATGGAGACCTATTTCTTTGATGGGGGGGTTGTACAAGATATTTACGAAGGTCTTGGCAAATAGATTACAAAAGTATTTGCCAAAGTTGATACACCCCGCCCAATATGGTTTTATTGCAGGTAGAAATATATTGCATAATGTGTTGAATGTTCAAATGGCCATGGATTATGCTCGGAACACTCATCAAGAATTGATTATGGTGCAATTAGATTTGGAGAAAGCTTATGATCATGTTAATTGGTCTTTTGTTGCTGGGTTAATGCATACAATGGGCTTTGGACCTCGTATGTCTTGCCTCATCTTTTTATTAGGACAAGATGTAGTGTCTCGAGTAATGCTTAATGGGTGAGTTACATCAGATATTGCCCTCACAAGATCCGTTTGTCAAGGATGCCCTCTTAACCCATTATTGTTTGCTATTGTTACTCATCCTTTGTTAGTGATGCTATCAAGACTTGCAATAAATGGTGACATTGTGGGTTTACACCTTCCGTCCGGAGGGCAAATAGTAGCACAAGCTTTGGCGGATGATTCTTTCATGTTTGTACAAGCCTCACAGAAGAATCTTGAGAAGGGGATGCTTGTATGGAATCAGTTTGCATTGGCTTCCGGATTACATATTAATTGGAGGAAGTCTAGTCTCATATCATGCACTGAAAGGGATTTGGAATGTTTGGGATGGCAAGGATCCGTGGTGAAGAAAGGCTCTATTTTTCGACACTTGGGCTATCCATTAGGAATGAATGTTACAAATGGTCAATTGATTGAATGGATGTCTAGTAAGTTGAGGGATAAGTTCATGTATTGGAAGTCACAATCTTGGCCATTTCATGTTTGCTTGAAGGTTGTACAATGTATTATGGAACCCATGATATTATATTACTTGCCATTATTGCCATGGACAAAGAAGGCGTTGAATTCTGTTTTGCAACCTCTTCGATATTTGTTGTGGAAGAAGAGGGATAAGATGGGAATCACATGGATTGCTTGGAATCATCTACCAACCCCGAAGCGATTGGGGGGTGGGGTTGGAATATTGAACTTATCTATGCATATGATGGCTCGTAGATTTTCATTATTACAAGACATGTGTTCAAACTCACAACCATGGATATCTATTGTTCGATATTTCATTGAGAACAAGGGTTTAACACATGGGAGGACAACGATTAAGGCTTCATGGTGGCAATTACTGAATGGATGTATTTCACTTAGGATTCCGGGTTCTTCATGTGTTCAACACTTAGTTACCTCATGGCAAGAAGCACTCTTGTTATGTGTATGGAAACCATCATCTAATAGAGAGCATTGTAACTCTTTGCAAAAAGAGTTACTTGTGTCTTCTCGGTTATTATGTTGGCCAGGAAAGGAGAGATTACGTTCTCAATTTAATCGTTTGTTTTGTTTGGGGGTCAAAGAGGTGGGAGATATAGTTGAGGTTCCATCTCAAAGAATTTTGGAGTTTACTAAAGCACGACAATTATTACGCATCCCGCCTAATTATGGGTTTATTTGGCAACAACTACAGAATATTGCATTGATGCAAGGTCCCTTACCTCTACAAACAGGAGAACGACCGTGGATTGATTGGAGTTTAAGGGGTCAAACACCATTGTTACAAGTGACTACTAATCTTTTGTATCATTGTTCCGTTGAGTCTCTTGGATGGTTATCATCTAAGGCTGAAGAAGAATGGAAAATACACAAATCTGATCATGGGTGGTGGCAGATCTTACAACGTAGTTGGCATTCTAAATTGCCACATGTTGCAAAGGTATTCATTTGAAGAGTTTTGATCGGAGGATTGCCTTTGGGATTAGCTTTAAAGCGTCGTGGACTAGTAACGGGTACCTGCTTCTTTTGCACAGTTAAGATAGAAGATAATACTCATCGATTTATACAATGTCCAATTGTTTGTCAAATTTGGAGTTACATTTCTCAAATTTGGCAAGTTTTATCACGGAGTTATTTGACACCTAGACAATGGGTGTTTGCACAATTTACATAGGCTGACCCAAAATCAGAGATGGAGATTGTTTTCCTATTTCTGAGATATTGGGGATTGCGTCATAATTGGAACATGCGCAACGCTTTTGTATTCGATGATAGACATGGAGTGAAAGCATATCTACGAAAGTTGAAGGGAGTACTAATGTGGCAATTTTCTTTATTGGAACAAGTGGAAATTCTTTCCTCGGTGGAGTGTTCGTCCTGCCTATTGGCAATTCAACATGTTCCACTACCCATGTAGTGTAGTGTGGTTAGTGTGTGACCATACTCCATTGTCACACGTATTGTAAGTAGTGTTTTTCACACACATTTATTAATATAATTGTGTGTTTTCACCAAAGAGAGAGAGAGAGAGAGAGAGAGAGAGAGAGAGAGAGAGAGTTCTACAAATCTCCAATAGTATTAGAATTCTTATTACAAATGGTGTACCTTTATGGGATGGGTTTACATGTAGAAATCACAACAATAATATAGTGTGATTGATTATATGTTGTTTTCATATAGTATTTGGGATCACATACATAAAATTTCACTTTGACATTGGAATCCACAATTGGATCATATGACCTTATGAATTGATCATAAATGAATATTAACTTAACTACCTAGGAAGTTAATTGGTAATGTTTGCACACCCAATAGAAAGCATATGCATGTTGTAAATTTAGGAGACACGCACAAGGTGAACGGAAATGAAACTCATAAATAGTGGTCAAGCATTTCTATTACAATCATAATGTAACACCACCCTATGACCACGATGGCATATCACTTATAAATAAAACATAGGACGTCTACAAACCAAAAGATGCAAGATTTAATTGCTCATTCTCCCATGAAGCATGAATCAAGTTTCCTTAAAGTGGTCAACATGACTCATACCGTCAAGTATTGATTGCACTTCCAATGGTCACTACTAAATACCAAGGGGTTGCCCTTCCTCAAACCAAAAGATAAAACATAAATAAAACATACAATCTCTACAAACCAATAGGCACAATATTTAATAGTTCATTCTCCCATGAAGCATGAGTTGAGTTTCCTTGAAGTGGCCAACATGACTCGTAGGCTTTAGGTGTTGCACTTCTAAGGGTCAATACTGAATCCTGAGGAGTGGGTTGGTCTAAGGGTTAAGGGATCTCACTCCCTAAGGGCAAAGACTATGTCATATATTAACATATAAAAGCACTTATCTCTCACTCAATGCAACTGTGGAAGCCTCAATGGTTTCTTAAGTTAATTTAAAATTAGCATACACCTAATCACTATAATAATTAAGATATATTGCATGAGGTGTATGGCTCTAGAGCATATAAATGGGGGGCAATGATGTGGGGTTGATATTAAGGATGAGGTACAAGATTATGAAAAAGAAAAGGTTAACTTTGCAATGTGTATTATATACAAGAGGTTGATATGTTGAGAAAGTGTCGCCATGTATGCCTATTAAATTAGTTCAGAATGGAGTGGTTGCGGAAACAATTAGTTCAATAACCTTATGGATTTTGTAGACTAACTGTAGATGTCGAATAATATTTCAACAAATTCAATGGAATGTTGTGGATGTAGTCAAGGAGATTTGGGTGACCTTGGTGCATACACTAAAAGGAGAATATGATGTTATCAAAGGTGATTCAGATGTAGTGTTTCGAAAGAAAGAGGTTTTTAAGAAGAGATGGGAAATGATGACGATATTCAGTATGGTTAATGGTGGTATACGTTGGAGGTATCAGCCACCGCTCTAGGTATTTACTCCATCGACATGAGGCATGTGGCCATGAATAACTGTTATTAGTAATGCTTTGGGACATATGTATGTCTATAGTAGTCCAAGAGCAGTTGAAAAGGTAAAAATCTATGCTGAAATTTCATGTAAGTCACTTTAAACATAATATAAACCATTGTTAGAAAGAAGAAGACGAAGGTATATTTAATCTTAACTAAATAGATAGCTATGACACAAGAAACATACAAGGTGTCTCAATGAATAAATAGTTGCCAAGTAAAAACCATATATATCTCAATTAATTACTGTGGAAAAGCTACGTGGAGGAAAGTGACTCAAAGTGGATGTAAAGAAGAGTGAATGGGGACCAAAAGGTAGGCCCAAATTTGGGGCACCCAGAGGTTTTTTTATATGAGAACTCTTGCTTTTTTATAGAAGTTGAACCCCTAAAGAGTTCCTTTTGGCATTACAATGTCATTGGCAATTAGTCATTCATACCCAATAAGGTTCCACACAAATTACAATATGTCATGTTTCTTGCATGTGTTTTGCCAATGATCAATATTTTGGATTGAAAATAAGAGCCTTATAGGGTTGTTATAACTTATAACTAAATAATATGACATAGTTGTCCTCAATAAAGCAAAGATATGGAAAGATTATTGCAAAACCACAAAAGAAACTATCATAATCACATTGGTGAAGTCTACAATATAAGGTTTACAATACCACTTGCAAGGTCAACAAAATGTGGGGAGAAGGTATTGTTTGTTAAGGCAAAATGAGTAGAAATTAACTATTGTTTACATGGTTGATTAATTGATGATTTGATTTAAGTATCTTTGTAGCTTCATTGTAATCTCCCCCATTTTGATCAATATAATTTATACTCATTGGTGTACATGAGTGTTCTCTCTCTTTATACTCTCTCACACACACATTTACTTAGTTTATATACTTAATAATCTATAGAACAACAATCTCAAGTTCTTTACATTGTGTAAGAGGTATTGTGCCATCTTGTATTTCCAACTTTGGATAGTCTAGTCATGCTCCTTATTGCGGAGAGTGTTTCCTATTTGCATATTCATATTCATCTTCTTGTTGATAATTTCTCCTTCTTGTCATGTCGATTTCTCCCTTGACTCACAACAGAAGACATGTGATCGGGCTACTCCATATACAAGCTATGTGGCCACATTATAATAACAATGGTTGGTTTCAAGGTATTAGTGCTACATGCTACATTGATAATGCCTTGACGTCACACTTGACTCCATGCATGAAAATTATGTAAGATGACATAAAGGAAAAGGATAACATGGGTAGTTGTGTAATGCATTAATGACTTGCAACAATGGGGTATGTTTATCAATGACGAGACCTTGAAAATTGATAACTTATGTGATTCTCCAGCCTCCATCGAAGAGGTGCAAGTTTGACTTGATGGCCTATCCATACATTTTGGCATCGTAAGAACCACCATCATCATGAGAGACATATTGCCATGTTCTTTGACCTACAACCAATCTTGCTATTCAAAGAGAGCTACAATAAGGGTAATAAACAATTTGATTTGGAAATGCAAATGCCCTATCGAACTTAGATGATGATCGTGGACGATATAAAGGAAGAGGGTAACAAAATGAATGGAATAGTGAGCACACATGATCTTTGTAATAGCAAGAGGAGAACTTCCCATTTGAAAATGGGAAGTGAAATGGATGAGGAAACTCCAAAAGAAAGGGGGTGGGGTCAATGGTGGAGGAAACGATCATCAAACCTGAGTGTCACCATTGCGACATATCATGTTACATGGAGGTAGATGATTGGAAGTTCAGAAGAGTGTTGTAGCCAACAATTGACAACTATGTTACCAACATATGAAAAAAGTGCTCTTGATGATTTCATAAAATCAACTCTATGAAGGCAAAACACTAGTGTTTTTCGATGAATGAACTTGCAATTGGTGGGCACTTGACTGACCAAGCAATGTGAAGGAATGGAGGCAGATGATTGGAAGTTCAGAAGAGTGTTGTAGCCAACAATTGACAACTATGGTACCAACATATGAAAAAAGTGCTCTTAATGATTTCATAAAATCAACTCTATGAAGGCAAAACACTAGTGTTTTTCGATGAATGAACTTGCAATTGGTGGGCACTTGACTGACCAAGCTATGTGAAGGAATGGAGGGCAAACTAGAAGAATGTGGAGCAAGATGGATTGGATATCTTTCCACATGGAACATCACATGATATATGCACACTTAAGACATATCATGAGAATGGTAGAATTCATTTGATATGGAGCTCGAACAATATGACATGGATTTGCTCAACGTGTTCCACTTGCTTGACAAGATTGATGGTTGGCTCGACTACCATGACTTGTTAAGGGTGGCATGGATGCGCTTGACTATGCTCCATCAACATTGCACAAATGCACTAGTCTATCTAGTTGATTAGTGTGACACCAATGTGGTGACAATGTGCTTAATGGTGTGATTCAAAACTCACTAAATGTCTTGCTCAATTGTCCACTCAATGACATGATTAACTCTTGACTTATTGATCCAATCAATGAACCAACTCAATGTTACCCAGTGGGACAAGCAGGATAAACGGGACAAGTGTGAAACGTAGCAAAAGTAGCCGAGCACTAACGGCCGAATAGGGAAGCCGAATATCAAGGAAGGAGTAGGTGGAAAACGCAGAGCAGAAAGGAAGCTATATATATCGAGGAGAAACAAACACAGGAAGGGGGGGGGGGGGGCATTATTGGAGCAGACTAAGCCTAGATGTATACTAGAAAAGAGGGAGTGAGAGTGACCGAGTCTACTCGATACTTGTATATGTAATTGTATGCTACAATAATCGAATATACATATAAATACTTTGTGGGCAATTTCTGTGTCTGTCTCATCTCGTATAATTATATCCACTTAACGTTTGGTCTGTGTAAGGACATAAGTGTGAATCGGTTGTAGCTAATTTCACAGTGTGTCCATCATATTCTCTGTAAACGATCCGAGCAATGCTCGTTAGTACGTTGTGACCTGAGTCTCTTACGCACCACGATTCCTTGACCCGATTACTCAGGAGGAGTAATCAAAGTTGTTCTCCAGGAGGTAGTAACACAAATGACATGATTAACTCTTGACTTGTTGATCCAATCAACGAACCAACTCAATGACTCACTCAATGTCCCAATCAACCATTACGACATGGAGAAAGCAACTTGACCACTCGATTGTTACAATATTGTCAATTGATGTTATCCACATAAGTTTTAACACACCAACAAATGCAAGAGCAAAGGTGCCTAACCAATAAAGTTAGGTGAAGGTGTTGAATTGACAAAGATGTTGATGACTTCAATAAGAGGATGTGAAATTCCACTTCTACATTGATGATGAGCTACGTGTGCATATGGCTAGGACACTCAAAGTGAAGAAAGCCATGCAAATGGATAATGAGTGAATATGTTTCTTAAATCAAAATGAAGATTTTTCAATTGGACAATAAAAGAAGAACGACGAACTTCTCCAAAGCATACTATGATGCAACATGAATACATCTTCAACACAATCAAAGTGAGAGAGGGGATCCTCAACATAGTTGAACCAATCACTAGCTAGTTTGAAATGTACACAATGGGACTTGGTAGGGATAAAAGGTTTATACTCTTTGGTGCATATATATTTCTCTCTTTCACACAAATGATACATATTCTAATATGTATACACACTTGATCCTCTATATAATTACATTCTCTAGTTCTTGAGAATTGTTATATTTATATATGTCTCCCTTCTCTACTATTGAGAATGCATGCACATGATTTAAAAATTGGCCACTCTCAAGGCATGATATCTCAAGGTATCAAGACTAAAAATTCTCAAATGGAGAGAAATGAAAACACAAACTTGGGCAAGTGTTTAATTGTGCATTACATCTTGACATGACCCATTGTTGGATTACAAATTGGATCACACCTTTTACATAAAGGGGGAGATATCGATTATATAAATGATTATCAAACAATCATAGTTGATTTTCTTATGACAAAGTTATTTGGATGTGTCATGGAAGCAAAACTAAGTGGATAAATTGGAGAGAATGGATAAACAATAGCCCCTTCTCTTATGGAAAAGTTATTTGGATATGTATGGTCGCAACTCTAAGTTCATGAGATGGGGAGAATGGTAAGTTGGTTTATGAAAAACACCATAACACCATTGACCACCTTATGACTCTTCTAGAGCTAATGCAGGAAATGTTGTTTGAAAGGTAAAGCATTAACATGTCGACTCATAGACGTGTCCAAAAGCATTTGTTATGAATTTTCTTCAAGTTAAGATACACACGCCATACATCTTGAGACTCTCACTTTCCATGATGATTATGAGCATCGAAATGTTGTGGACCATATGCTTAAGGTTTAAAATGAAATGAAAATTTGTAGTATCGTTTTGGAAACAAGTAAAAAATTCAAAAAGATACACAAAAAGGCCAAACGATCGAGTTCAAGATGCATGGAAGAGATGACAAAAGGTAAGTCTGAATAATGGATGAATTACACTTGCTTTATGATGCACCAATATATTCTTTTGCAATTGAAGTTTTTTTTATGCCAACATATCATGACTTAGGAAATATGTGGAATCTCATGTTCCACATGATATATTACATATTTTGTTAAACACAGTGCTCGGCCACAACCGAGGAATAGGATCAACTCCCAGAAAACAGGAAATACAAAATACACGAAGACAACAGAGAGAAAGGTACACAGGATGTTTTGCGTGGAAAACCCTAAATGGGAAAAAACCACGGGAGTCCTCAAACTCCAACTATCACTATAAACAGAGATGTACAATGGTGAAGCTACAAGGCAACAACCTTGAGCTCACTGTCTTCGCCACAGGCGGCGGCAATACACAGAGGCGTCGACCTCTTCCTTTCTCTCTCTTTCTCTCTCGGCTGCTCTCACTTCGCTCCCTCGGCTGAAAACATAAAATGAGCAACAACATCTAAACTGTTTGCCCTAAGTCATATTTATACACATATGACTTTCGGGCTATTTACAAATATAGCCTCAAGGGCCCTTGGCAAACATATTCACAAATATGTCCCCGCATCCGGATCTCTCTCCGGGTACATTCGTCATCCGGCTCCGTAGCCGGGGTCTTCAGCATCCGGCTCCGTAGCCGGGGTCTTCATCATCCGGATCCGTAGCCGGGTACTCTTCATCCGGCTTCATGCCGGGTACTCTTCATCATCCGGTTCCGTAACCGCAACCGGGCTTGCCGTCATTCATCTCCGGACATCCCATCCGGAGGGACCGAGATCCCAACAAACTCCCCCTTCACTTCGGCATGGGATGTCTCTCCAATCCGATCCTCTTCCGGCATGCTTCCAGCTTGTCGGGTGTGAGCACCTTGGTCAGCATATCCGACCCGTTCTCGTCCGTGTGGATCTTCGTCAGTGCGAACTCCTTGTCTTCTATCCTTTCCCGGATCCAGTGGTATCTACGCTGGATGTGTTTCGTCCGGGAATGGTAGGCCGCGTTCTTCGCAAGGTGGATGGCACTCTGACTATCGCAGTAGAGCCGGTACTCCTCCTGCCGGATACCGAGCTCTCTAATGAAGTCCTTCATCCATATTATTTCCTTGCCGGCTTCAACAGCCGCCATGTACTCCGCCTCCGTGGTTGACAACGCAACCGTCTTCTGCAATCTCGACTGCCACGAAACGGCTCCCCCTGCATATGTCATTACATACCCTGATGTAGACCGGCTGGTATCCGCATCAGCCGACATGTCCGAATCGGTAAAACCATCGAGTTCGGGCTTACCGGAGCCGAATCGGAGGCACATGTTCGAAGTGCCCTTTAAGTATCGGAGTATCCATTTGACCGCGTTCCAGTGCTCCTTGCCGGGATTACTCATATACCGGCTCACCACTCCGACTGCGTATCCAATGTCCGGTCGGGTACACACCATTGCGTACATCAAGCTCCCGACGGCAGAGGCATATGGTATCTTCATCATATCCTCCTTTTCAACTTTTGTCTTGGGACTTTGCTTGCCGGATAACTTGCAGTTTGCCGGGAGGGTCGACCCGACCGGTCTTGCTTCCGACATGTTGAACCGGTGAAGCACCTTTGTCACGTACTTCTCCTGTGACAGCCACAACTGCTTCTTCTTCCGGTCCCGGATGATGTGCATCCCTAGTATTTGCCTCGCCGGACCCAGGTCCTTCATTGAGAAAGTTCGGTGAAGCGCTTTCTTCAGCATCCGTATCTTGGCCTGGTCCCGTCCGACGATCAACATGTCGTCCACGTACAGGAGGAGTATTAGAAAGTCTCCTCCTTCAAACTTCTTCACAAACACGCAGTGATCGGACTGCGTTTTGTGGTACCCTTCGTCGGTCATGAAAGAGTCGAACTTCCAGTACCATTGCCGGGGAGCCTGCTTTAGTCCGTAAAGGCTCTTCTTCAACCGGCACACCAGGTGCTCCTTCCCTTTCTTCTCGAATCCTTCTGGTTGCTGCATGTAGATCTCTTCTTCGAGGTCACCGTGAAGGAATGCCGTCTTCACGTCCATCTGTTCTACCTCGAGGTCCATGCTTGCCGCTATGCTCAGCACCGTTCGGATGGAGGTCATCTTCACTACCGGGGCAAATATCTCGTCGAAGTCGACGCCCTTCTTCTGCTGGAACCCCTTCACCACGATCCTGGCTTTGTATCTCGGGGGGTTTCCGGCATCTCCCGGTTTCAGCTTGAACACCCACTTGTTTCGAAGTGCCCGCTTTCCTTTCGGCAACTCCACAAGTTCATATGTGTGGTTCTCATGCAGGGAATCCATCTCCTCCTGCATGGCACTTAACCACCTGCGGCTATGTGTGTCAAGCTTTGCTTCTTCAAAACTCTCCGGCTCCCCCTCGTCAGTTAGCAGCACGTGCTCTGGTTCCGGAAATCTCCGGGGGGCCCTTCTCTCTCTTAGAGGATATCTCCGCTCCGGAGCTTCGGTAACCGGCTCCTCCGTTTCCTCTCCATCCGAATCCATTTCGGGATCGGGGCCGGTTCCGGTATCAGTTTCATCTTCCTCGGCCGGTTCTGTTTCTTCACCGTCTTCGGCCGGATCCTCGAGTGCTAACCGGTCCCTTGCCGGTCGGGACTGCTCCTCGTAGAGTTGATTCTCACCGGTCGACTTGGAGTTCTTCAACTTCTTCTCCGACTCCCAGTCGGCGAGTGTCTTGTCCTCCATGAAGATGATATCACGACTCCGGAATATCTTTTTGTCGACCGGGTCCCATACTCGGTAGCCGAACTCGTCATCGCCGTAACCGAGGAATATGCATGGCCGGGTCTTTGGATCTAGCTTTCCTCTCCGGTCCTTTGCCACATGCACATATGTGAGACACCCGAACACCTTCAGATGCCGGTAGGATACTTCCCTACCGGTCCACACTCTCTGCGGCGTGTCTCCGTCCAAAGGCACTGAGGGTGATCTGTTTATCACGTATGTCGCCGTCGACATTGCCTCAGCCCAAAATCCCTTGGGTAATTTCGCATGCGCCAGCATACTCCGGACCCTCTCCATTATGGTCCGGTTCATCCTCTCGGCCAGCCCGTTCAGTTCCGGCGTCTTCGGCACAGTAAACTCGAGCCGGATTCCCTTCGAGCGACAGTACTCCTCGAACTGCCCCCGGTATTCCCCTCCGTTATCCGCTTGTATCGCTTTCAGCTTCTTGCCGGATTCTCTTTCCACTCTCGCGTGGAGTTCTTTGAAGACGGACAATACTTGGTCCTTTGTCTTCAACGGTGCCGTCCACAGCTTCCGGCTATGGTCATCTATGAATGTTACGAAGTACTGGGCTCCGCCATGTGACTTCGTTTCTACCTGACACACATCAGTGTGTACCAACTCCAATGGTACAATACGTCTCATCGGTGGTCTTGAGCGGAAGGAGGTCCGGTTTTGCTTACCGGCCAGACAGTCGGTACACTTCCCCAGTTGTACGTGCTTTACCGGTATCAGGTTGTCTTCGGCAAGCCTCTTCATCCCCTTCTCGCTCATGTGGCACAGTCTCTTGTGCCACAGCTCACCGGTAGTGTCAGCTGCCACGTTCAGCTCCTCCGGACATAGCCGGGAATTCATCAGGTACAATGTGTTGACCTTCCGGGCCCGAGCCACTATCAGGCTCCCTTTGCTGAACTTCATGACACCGTTCCGGATGCTACCCGTGTAGCCTTCATCGTCTAGCCTGCCGGCCGAAATCAGGTTCAATCGAACCTCCGGAACGTGTCGAACATCCTTCAGCAGCATCTTGCATCCGGTTGATGTCATCAGCCACACGTCTCCTATGCCGGCAATCCGGCATGTACCTTCATTTCCCATCCGGACACAGCCGTGCTCACCGGCTGTGTAGGATGAGAAGTATTTCTTCTCCGGGGTCAAGTGGAACGACGCTCCGGAATCGACCACCCAGGTCATCTCTTCACCGGCAAGGTTCAGCTCCCTCTCTTCGGTAATGAGCATTATCTCTTCTTCACTTGCCGCGAGTGCCATCGTTCCTTTCCGGTCCTGCCCTCGCCGATCCGGACCTCTCCGGTCCGTGGCTCCCCGGTATGCACCGTTTCTCTCCGGTGACTTCTTCGAATCGGTGTCGTCGGCTCCGTTGTCCTTTCGGTAATGCCGACAATTCTTCCGGAAGTGCCCCGGCTTCCCACAGTGGAAGCATGTGGGTCTTCCTCTTGACTGCGACCGGGTCCCCGACTTCTCCCGTCTTTGCGGACTCCGGTTCCATTGTCTTCCCCGTTCCGATTCGGTAAGCAGCGCCTTCGAGTCGGAGGCTGGTTCTTTATCTCTCCGACGCGCTTCTTCGTTCAAAATACTTGTCTTTACCGTTTGTAGGGACAAGTTATCTTCGGTGCAGGAGGTGCTGAGAGTCACCACCAAGTTCTCCCAGCTTTCCGGCAATGTACACATCAGAATGATGGCTTGCATTGCATCCTCCAACGGGAACTTGATCGCCGCAAGCTGGTTCACGAATCCCATGAACGTGCTTACGTGTTCCACCATACTCTCGCTGTCCCGGTACTTGAGGTTCACTATCTTCCTCATCAGGGAGGTCCGGTTCAACGCATTCTTCCTCTCGTAGAGGCCCGACAGCTTCCGCCACATCTCATATGCGTTGGTGTCGTTCGCCACATGTTGTAGAACACTTACATCGACATATTGCCGGATCGTCGCTACGGCTTTCCGGTTCAGGAGCTTCCACTCCGACTCTATTACTCCCTTGGGTATCTCGGCATTGTCGATCGGTTCGTACAGGTCTCGGACGATGAGAAGGTCTTCCATCTTTATCTTCCAGTCGGCGTAGTTCTGTGAGTTCAACACCATCATGCCCGGAGGCCCACTACCGCCGCCTTCCATTTTCTGTGTTAACCGTGCTCTGATACCACTTTGTTAAACACAATGCTCGGCCACAACCGAGGAATAGGATCAACTCCCAGAAAACAGGAAATACAAAATACACGAAGACAACAGAGAGAAAGGTACACAGGATGTTTTGCGTGGAAAACCCTAAATGGGAAAAAACCACGGGAGTCCTCAAACTCCAACTATCACTATAAACAGAGATGTACAATGGTGAAGCTACAAGGCAACAACCTTGAGCTCACTGTCTTCGCCACAGGCGGCGGCAATACACAGAGGCGTCGACCTCTTCCTTTCTCTCTCTTTCTCTCTCGGCTGCTCTCACTTCGCTCCCTCGGCTGAAAACATAAAATGAGCAACAACATCTAAACTGTTTGCCCTAAGTCATATTTATACACATATGACTTTCGGGCTATTTACAAATATAGCCTCAAGGGCCCTTGGCAAACATATTCACAAATATGTCCCCGCATCCGGATCTCTCTCCGGGTACATTCGTCATCCGGCTCCGTAGCCGGGGTCTTCAGCATCCGGCTCCGTAGCCGGGGTCTTCATCATCCGGATCCGTAGCCGGGTACTCTTCATCCGGCTTCATGCCGGGTACTCTTCATCATCCGGTTCCGTAACCGCAACCGGGCTTGCCGTCATTCATCTCCGGACATCCCATCCGGAGGGACCGAGATCCCAACATATTTTACATCAAACGACAAAACCATATTTTTCTTTAAATGGGAAAACCAGATATAACCACACATGTTAGAGCTCATTTCTTTGTCCACCATCCTCACCATTGCTTCCATTTGATGTAAGATGGGGATGTTACAGTATAGGTGAAGAGATTCACCAACTATGCATTTACTTCGAGAGTCCGAGTATCACACTCAATTACAATGCCCCACCTTGGATAACACTTTAGTTTGCTTTCACCATGTTGCTAATATGCACAATCTTCATTCTCAATCACACTTTTTTTTTGTAAAAAGTCTTGACCACTAAGAGTTGCTACTCACATCCACGGATATTATGTAAAACATGGTCTACTTTTGGTTCCATAATCCATATTTGATATTCGAGGATGATAATAAATCTATTTATACATCTCTTTTATAGTAATTGTCTTACTTACTATGATGAGCTATTATGCTATCAACACGAGGTTATGAATATAAATGAGCTTACAATCTCCACATAGTTAATATAACCTTCACATAGAACTAGGTCCACATTTAGTTAATATAAATGAGGTCCAGTCTCTCTCTCTCTCTCTCTCTCTCTCTCTTATGCCTTACATGTGCACACACCCAAATGGAACTAGGATGAGAGACTAAAAAATTGCCATAGTCATACATTGACATTAACCCAATATGTTTGTACATCATCCTATCTAGTCATTCCATGCCATTTTAAACACAAGAAGGCCAATCACCCTTCTCATTTGTGGTCATGTTGTTGAGCTTGGGAATAAATCCTATAGAGGATTTGATTGAGCAAATCATATGTAAATGTGTGCTCTTCTCTTTTACCAAGAGTGCATTTCACATTATGACGTGAAACATTCAAGAGCATTTGATAATGCTTCTCACAATCAATCACCCAATTCATTATTTAACTTGAGTCACACTCCCAACCTCCCTCTATTAATGCATGCGCGTGTGCGCACATAACAACACACACACACACACACACACACACACACACACACACACACACACACACACACACACACACACACGAGTATATACACTTTGTTTAGGCATAAGGGAGATATTAAGAAACATGCATGAGCCACATGTGGCACCGACAAAGGAGGCACTCTTGTGACACTTGATTTGGGTACCATAGCTTTAGGTTTGATGATGATAAGATATAATCTCTCTCTCTAAATGAGACTTTTATGTTTTAGGTCCGCGAAGATTATAATATACCATCAAAATAACCTGTCTTTCTTTCATTTATACCAAACATTCCATTCCTCATGATGAAAACATGACCAATTGTTGTGACAACATCATCTGTACTTTGTACTACTTGTAAAAAGGAAGTTGATCCAAGAACCAATTATTTCCTTGCAATAAGAAGTAAGTATAAGCATTTCCAATAACTTTTCAATATTTAAGAAAAATTATACACTTCCTCTGTATGGTATGCATTGAAAAGTAGAAAATATTGCAGTTATTATGCCTTGCAATGTTTTTTTTCCAAAAAAGGAGCTACTCTCCCATGAGTCAGGAGAGATTTTTATAGAAAGACTATACAAGTATATAAGTCGGGGAATCACCCCGAACTGAGTTCAAGAATATGAGACTACGTACATATCCTCTCTTACTGTCTACTTAATGTAAGTAAGTATGTAGAACTATAAACTAGTGGCAATCATTATGGGTCAGCACGAGCTCGATCCTCTGGCCTTCAATGGAGGGAGGGTGGAAGTTGAGTAGGAAACAACGAACGTGGGGGATGGTAGTTCCAACTCGGGGAGTTTCCTCCTTGCCTCACCATCAATGTGTTCCTCCATTTTTGTCAAAAGCGTAAGGGGGCAGTGACCACGTCGTCGGAGTGGCCACAAACCTCATCCAACTACCCTCGTAGCTTGCATGGTTTTAGTCATTGGGTTATGTATGCATAGAAGCTTGTTTTTGGTGATACTCCATTGGCTTTTGTTGTTATGTCTCCTTAGCAAATCAGGCTGATTTCTATTTTAGTGTCCAAAAAATATTAATAAGAAGAGTGAGATTTATTAAAGTTTATAAGAAACATGTTTGTGTTCAGAAGTGGAAGGATCGCGCATTCCATTATTAGATTCCTTTTATAATCTGTGGTTTTAAGCAATTTTCAGAAAGTTGATGCACCAATATCACATGTCGTAAATAACATATAAATTTTGTTGTTTTTTTTGAGATTTAACAAGTGTCAAAATGATCATTTCTAAAATTCAATAGTTTTTCGATAAATGTTTAAACGTTGATGGTCTACAAATATGAAATGTAGTTAACTTAAGGAAAATCAGAATGGTTAATTCAACGCACAAGTTAAGATTAATGGTTTCACCATCTTGAGGAGATGTAGGCTCCATAAATGTTATCAACATCTATAAATTTAGTGCTCATCAACATCCATAAAGTCAGAACTCCAAAAATGTAGACAATATTCATGAACTATTAAAACTGTCAAACCTACATGTAAACATTAATATATTCTTCGAATATATCATATAGTTATTAGGGTATCCACACTGCTCGTCTCTTCTTCCTTTTGGGAACTCTCCTTGAAAATTTGTGTAGTAGTATCTACTCCACATAGGCTAGCAATAGTAGGGCCCTTTACTAGCTCGTCGTCAAAATGTTCACTAGCTAATGGAGGAATTGGTTCATGCGATCAATGGTGAAAATGTTAAGGCTTTAATCCTCATGTGAATGAAACTCACTTGCTCATCCAAATTTTGTTAGTGTAAAGTCATACACAATGATTACCATCGACACAATTATTTTAAAAATAGAGATTTCAGTACAATTTGATACAATGTACGAATTCAGATTGCAGTACAATTCGATACTCAAGTTCAATGTGTTTTCGTCACAATTCGATTCTTAGTATCAAATTCCGGTTCAAAGTTTTTATTTTATTTCGAAAAAAAATAAAATTCAAAACTTTAAACCTGAATTCATTACTAAGTATCGAATTGTGATGAAAACATCACAATTCAAAATTGGAATTCAATACTAAGTATTGAATTGTGATGAAAATAGGGCGTTTTCATTACAATTAGATACTTAGTAATGAGTTCAGGTTTAAAGTTTTTTTTTTTCTTCATAAGTATTGAATTGTGATGAAAGCATCACAATTCGAAACTTGAATTTGATACTTAGTATCGAGTTCAGGTTTAAAGTAACCTCAACCCGATACTAAGTATTGACTTGAACTCGATACTTATTATCGAGTTGTGATGAAAACAAGGTGTTTTCATCACAATACTAAGCTTTTCATCACAATTCGATAGTTAGTATTGAATTTAGGTTTCGAATTGTGATGCTTTCATCACAATTTGATACTTATGAAAAACTAAACCTTTAAACCTGAACTCGATACTAAGAATCCAATTGTGATGAAAACACTTTTAACTTGAGTATCGAATTGTATTGCAATCTGAATTCGTTACATTGTATCGAATTGTATTGAAATCTCTGTTTTTAGAATAATTGGGTCGATGGTAATAGTGAAGTCAATTTTTGCTGAAAAGACCTTGGCAAATACATCAGATGTTAAGGTGTATTAGAATAAAGCACACTATGAAAGGTTCAAGAGTTAAAAGGAGAATTTGCTTGTTTGCGCTTTTGGCATAAATGGTGGAACAAGCCTATGGTGACACAAGGAGGAAGTGGCCCGAGGTGGAACTACCAGCCCCCACACTGGCTGTTTCTGGCTCACTTACCACCCTCCCTTCGCTGTCGAGGCCAGGAGGTGTCTCGTACTAGCCATCACTGAAGGGCACTGTTTTTAGCTATAGGTACTTACATTAAGTGGTTAGTCTGAAAGGCGATGTAACTAGTCTCATTTTCTTGAACCTGATCGGAGCGAGATTCCCCGTTCTATGTGTAAGCCTCCTTGTACAGTCTCTTTGTAATAATTCTTCCTAACTAATGGGAAAGTAGCTTCATTTACAACAAGAGGGTAGGTTTATATAGGGGGAAGAGAGAGAGAGAGAGAGAGAGAGAGAGAGAGAGAGAGAGAAATGATGGGAGAGAGGGAAACGGGGAATTGTGATAGGCAAAGGATTGATTAGTGAAAGTGGGTTAGAGGGGGGTTATATGTATGTATATGATAAGTGATAGGTGGGGGTGGGTGTGGGGGTGGGCTCTAAGAAGAGGGGGATTATAGGGGTGGGATATAAAAGGCATATAGTATTAAGTGGGAGTATTTATGGATTTATATTTAGTTTTGACGAGAAGGGAATGAATGGACTTAGACTTAGTCCAACATATGAAGGGTCGCGGTAGTTTGGATAGTTGGGGATGTATGGCTAAATCTGCGTGGAGGTTTTCTAGCATGTCGTGAATTCCTAATCTAGGGGTATCTTTCGTATACCTAAGTTTGAAGATGATAGGTATAAGGGTACTTTTAGGTTTTCTACTAAATACTAGTGATTTCCTAGCGTTAAATGGGACCTTTTTATAATTCTCTAATATAAAAGAAAGGGGATATCCTCTCTTAACTAATCTACTAAAAAATAGTTTTTTCATTCGAAGGAAACCTAAGGGGGTACTTTCTCTAATTAGGTATCGTTTTAGTTCATTAATAATAAAATGACGTTTTAAGTGAAGGGGGTGAACTGACGAGAATGAGAGATACTGGTAGGCATTTTGGGGCTTTTGGTAGCAATTAAAGGAGAAATGTGAATTCTTTAGGTTAATCCATAAATCTAAGAACGGTAATCTAAAGGGAGAAGTGGTGATGGTAATTTTGATGCAATTATTAGTGGAGGTGTTATAGGACTGGAGGTAATTTTCTAATTCGGGTTTAGTACCTGTCCATATCCCGAATGCATCATCTATATATCTAGTGAAATAAAAAAGATTAGGGTGTGATGGTTGGGAGTTCTCTAAGTGAGCTAAGAATAGGCATGCATAAACTACAGAAAAATTACTACCCATGGCTGTACCCTTGACTTGTTGATAGATCATGTCATCAAAGGATAGAACTAGCGAATTGAGCTCTTTTGAGCATTTCTTCGCATGTACCTGCAGTGGCGTTCAAGTAATGTCCTTTCCGGTAATGCTATACGGAAGAAGGAGGAGACTCACAAAATGGCAGAAGCTAACAAAGCTTTTGCCCATTTTCGTTAGTTTCAAGCTTGTTCCAATCCACAATAAAAAAGTCATCAAAGGATAGAAAGTGATATTCTAACGTGAGTGCAAATGATATGTAAGGAGTGACTCTCATGAAAGGAGTGATCACAATGATGCAAATAACTCCTGAATGTATATTTTGTGCAATGATATGTAACAGATTTAGACAACATTTTATTCAATGATATACAAAAGCTGATTGTTTTGAAATCATTTGGTTTTAATTTCTTTAAGATCTAAAAAATGATTAGTTGTCATTTTTTCTTTAAAATACACAAAGTTACTTTTCGTATTTGGCCAAATTTTGACACTTTCCAATTTTACCAAATGGTGAAATTTTTAGCTTTTTCATCAAGTTTTCGAGAACATGTGATATTGGTATTAAGACGTTTTGTGAAATGGCCAAAAAAGCCCCAAAATTGGACAGAATATTCCTTATCCTTCCATTTGTGCGCGATCCTTCCACTTGTGAACGCAAACATGTTAAGAGTGGAAGAACAGAGAAGAGTAACTAATAAATTTTTCTCGGATTTCTATTCAAAGTTTTTAATATATAAATTTAATATTTTATTGTGAAGCATCATTTAGCTTATTTACATGATAGTTCAACATTGCATGCGAGAATTCCATACATTTCTAGAGTTTCAAGTACCTATCATGAACTCGATTAAATGTTGAGACTCTTTATTTTAGTCTTTTTTTTTCGAGAAAAAAATATTTCCCATTAGTTAGGTGAATCACATATACAAATAAGGCCATGTACACTCTAAGTATCTACAAATACTCTACTATTTACAAGTCACTTTCATATATATTTGGCTATCGTTGTGTGACACCTTAGATAAAAAGTGGGGGGGGGGGGGTAAATCGTTTTCCTTGTAACTGTCATGATAACAGTCACATCATGCATCGAAAGGATCATGACACTCACATTATGACTCGAAAGGATTTGAACCCACGACCTTGTTGTACACATGTCAAATCCTTAACCATTGTATTAATATTCTTATATGTATAGTCTCTAGAATATGAAATCTAATATCATAGGAATATTCTATATTACTCTACATTCTAGAATGACCTAGAGTATTCTAGAGTGTTCTATACCACTAGAACCTTCTAGAATACTCTAGAGATCTTCTAGATTACTCTACATTCTAGGATAACCTAGAATATTCTAGAGAGTTCTCTATTACTTATAAATAGGGATCTACCACCCATCCCAAACCTAAATTGGTTCAACGCCATTTTGTAGCCTACTCTTTGTAATCCATTTTACGCTTCAATATAATAATTCTCTTTCAATTATCTCTCTATCTCTTTTTCTCTCTCTTTCTCTCTCTCAGTCTTGACAGTTTGAACCAATTTTCTTCCTTTCATCTCTTCGTCTTCCACAAACCCTAACAAGTTCTCTTCTTCCTTCTCCTCTCCCCTCATAAGCTATGGAGTCCGTGAGCAAACAAGAATACATGCGTGTTCTTTCTGAGCTCGACATGCTCACGAATAAATTTGTCGCATTAGAGCATGAGAATCAAAGGCTACTTGGAGATCTACAACACGTGAGCGCCGAAAAAGCTCAACAATATGAAGAGTTATCACAGCGGGTTCATCAACTTGAGGCGACTATATTGTCATTACGAGAGCAAGCGTCGGGGGCTCAGAACTCCCCTAGAGAGCCAAAGATCAGCCTCCCTGCCAAGTTTGATGGTACGAGGTCTTTATTTCGAGGCTTTTTGAATCAAGTTCGTTTAGTTATTTAGCTACATCCCAATCGGTATCCAACTGATGCTGCTCGTGTGGGATTAGTGGGAACTTTGCTATGCGGTACGGCGTTAGCATGGTTCGCACCACTTCTCGAGAAGAAATCACCATTGCTGGAGGATTTCGAGGCCTTTGTTAAAGAGTTTCAAGCTAGTTTCGGAGACACCGACAGCACTAGGACAGCGATAAACAAGATTCGAAGGCTCCGACAAGGAGATCGTCCCGCGTCATCTTATGCAGCCGATTTCCGTCTCTTGGCATGCGATATCCCTTGGGATGAGGCAGCTTTAATGGATCAATTCCGTCAAGGTTTGAGAAATGATGTCAAAGATCTTCTTCTTACTTTCCCTGAAGATCCGAAGTCACTTACAGAAGCCATTAGTCGAGCTGTGCGATGTGATAATCGCCTATTTGAGCGACGTTCTGAGCGCCAACAAATGTTACGCCGCCAACCTGAACAGACTTACGCTTCCGTAGTCGCAACGCCTCCACAAGTTTCTAGACCCATTACAAGGGATGGCCCAACTCCGATGGAAATAGAGTCAACACAACGTCGTGGGCCGTTATCAGATGCTGAGAAGCAACGACGTCGAGCGCATCGCCTCTGCCTGTATTGTGGTGGTCCAGGACATATAGCTGTAAATTGTCCACATAAACCTAGGCGTCAAGTATACCAAGTGCCCATGAAAACCCTACATCGAGTTCTATTGTTACTTCTAATAACATAAATAAGCCTCATAGTCCATGTCATGAGAATAGATTCGATGTCTTGAGTCAATTAGAGGATGTGTTAAACGAGTAAGTCCGGCCAAAATAGGAGCCATTTGGCTGGACCATCCTAGCTATGTAGAGTTAGTTCCTAGTCGTGGTTCCATTTCATCAAATCAAGTGAGTCGAGTTTTTTCAGCACAAGTCGAGCTTACCACATCTACATGTCATCGAGTCCTAGCCTCTGCCCTTCTAGATTCTGGAGCCAACTCTTGTTTCATGGATCGTGAATTTGCCTTGTCACAAAACATCCTCTTGAATAAGCTTCCCAACCCAGTAGCCGTAGGAGTCATCGATGGACGTCCCATAGCATCAGGAGATATAGTCGAGGAGTCCGAGCCAATTAGGATAGTTCTTGGCAATTTGGCAAGCATAATCTCTTTCAATATTATTCGTAGTCCGGACCACCCAATAATTCTAGGTCTCCCCTGGTTTGAACTCCATAACCCGAAGATTGATTGGATGAAAAGAACAATTGAGGAGACTCGGGAAAAAAGCACAAATCCCGCATCCCTCTCTCCTACATGTGCTAATAGATCCCCAGAGTTATCGCCCATCTCTTTACGACAGTTGAGGGAGGAAGGGGGGAACGAGGCCATGTTCGTCTTCGCAATAGTAGCAACTCCATCATCCACTTCACGTGACGCGGATATTAAACTACCAGAGAAATACAAGGAGTTTTCAGATGTCTTTGATAAGGTGAAGGCCAATACATTGCCGGAGCATCGGCCATACGACTGCCCTATTGACTTACAACCAGGGAAAGAACCTCCATGGGGCCCAATTTATAATCTCTCCCCTGTAGAGCTAGAGACTTTGCGGGAATATATTGATGAGAATCTGGCAAACGGATTCATTCGGCATTCTAGATCCCCTGCTGGTGCACCTATCTTCTTCGTTAAGAAGAAGAATGGGACTCTTCGGTTGGTCGTGGATTATCTAGGGCTAAACAAAGTGACTATCCGAAATAGATATGCTCTACCATTAATCCCGAATCTTTTGGAACGTCTCAATGGTGCAAAATATTTCACGAAGTTGGACCTTCGCGGAGCATATAATCTAGTTCGGATTCGCCCGGGGGATGAATGGAAGACAGCTTTCCGCACTCGCTATGGACATTTTGAGTATACAGTGATGCCATTTGGTCTCACGAATGCACCTGCTGTTTTCCAACATATGGCGAACGATATTTTTCGAGATTTTCTTGATATCTTCACTATAGTTTACCTAGATGATATTTTAATCTACTCAAAGACCCAAGAGGAGCATGATGCACATGTTCGTCAAGTACTATGCCGACTCCGAGAATATGGTCTCTACGCAAAATTAGAAAAGTGTAGTTTCGGCCAGAATCAAGTGGAATTTTTGGGGTATGTTGTATCGTCAAATGGTATTGCTATGGACCCCATGAAGGTACAAGCAATTTTAGAGTGGCAAACGCCCCTTTCAGTGCGTGATGTGCAATGTTTTCTCGGGTTTGCAAATTTTTATCGGAAATTTATTAAAGATTATTCCAAGGTTGTGCTTCCGCTTACTCAGCTCACACATAAAGATCAACCATTTATATGGAGTTCAGATGCATCCGAGGCATTCGAAAGCTTAAAACGAGCATTTACAACGGCACCTATCTTAGCACATGTCGACCCAACAAAACGCTTCATCCTCGAAGCCGATGCATCCGATTTTGCACTAGGGAGTGTCCTCTCGCAGACTGGAGATGATGGACAACTACACCCTGTCAGCTTTCATTCACGAAAGTTTGAAGCTGCAGAGATCAACTACGAGATCCATGACAAAGAGCTTCTTGCAATCGTGGATTCGTTTCAACAATGGCGACATTTCCTAGAAGGTTCTTCTCAGCAAATCATTGTCTACAATGATCATAAGAACCTGACTTATTTCCAAAATGCTCGAGTCTTGAGTCGGCGACAAGCCCGGTGGGCGCAATTTTTGACTCACTTCGACTTTATCATCATATATCGCCCTGGGATGCAGCAAGGCAAAGCAGATGCTCTTTCTCGGCGCTCTTATATGGAACTTCGTCCAGGGGAACCTGCTTTTGAGCATCAAAAACAAATCCTTTTGGGTCCTAATCGATTACGATTAATGGTAGTTAACGCCATAACAGCTCTTGAAAATTCCACTCTTCTTGATTCCATTCGAGATCATATGGCCACTGATGATTTCGCCAAGGATGTTTTGGATCATATCGTCCCGGATCGTGCTTCTTGCTCACAGTCGAAAAATCCTCGTAATGACTATTGTCAGTTCTATTGGCATGATGGTTTTCTATTTCGACAAAATTTATTGTATGTTCCTGATGGTCCCCCACGGCTACAAGTTTTGCAACATTGCCATGACTCACCAATGGCTGGTCATTTTGGAGTTCACAAGACTCTAGAATTAATTTCTCGACGCTATTGGTGGCCTCGCCTTCGTCATTTTGTTGAGGAGTATGTTCGGAGTTGTGATATATGTTGTCGATCAAAGAGTCCTCGTCACCGACCCTATGGCTTACTACAACCACTTCCCATTCCAGAAACACCTTGGAAGTCTATATCCTTGGACTTCATTACTGATCTCCCAGTTTCAAAAGGTTTTGATGCAATTCTCACAGTGGTTGATCGATTTACCAAAATGGCACATTTCTTGCCATGTACAAAGTCGATTACTAGTCAAGAGACGGTTGATCTCGTTATGCGGGAGGTATTTAAGCATTATGGTCTGCCAGATGATATTATTAGTGATCGTGGTCCACAATTCATCTCAAAGTTTTGGAAGCACCTGTTCAAACTTCTCCACATTTCAGTTAAGCTTTCTTCGGGCTATCATCCTGAAACAAATGGCCAAACAGAGCGTACCAACCAGACATTGGAACAATATCTTCGTTGTTTCATCAACTATCAACAAGATGATTGGGTTGCATTTTTGCACTTGGCGGAATTCGCTTACAACAACTCAGCCCATTCTTCTACAGGATATTCCCCATTTTTCGCAAATACGGGCTGTCATCCTCGATGGACGATGAATGCGCATCCAGAAGTTCCTACCAACCCTGCTGCCGAGGATCGTCTTAGTCGCCTCCAAGAAATTGAAGCTAACATTCTCCACAATTTGCACGATGCTCAATTTACACACAAGAGGCTTGCCGATCGTCATCGTCTAGACTCCTCAAAAAAGTTCCGCATTGGGGATCATGTATGGCTTCTCCAACACAACATCAAGACCACTCGACCTTGCAGTAAATTGGATTACCAACGTTTTGGCCCTTACATGATCACTGGTAAGATAAGTGATGTTGCATTTCGTCTTGACCTCCCTCCGCACATGCATCTTCATCCGGTGTTTCATGTATCCCTTTTGGAACCTTATACTACAAGTTCAATTCCGGGCCGTCTTACGACACCCCCACCACCTGTCGAGTTCTTGGACGGGCCTGAATTTGAAGTTGCTGCCGTTCTCGATTCTAAAATCGTGCGCAACAAGTTGTATTACTTGGTCGATTGGCTAGGCTATACCCCCAATGATCGAACTTGGGAACCTGCCACAAATCTTTCCAATGTTGCAGAACTCGTCAATGCATTTCATCGCCAATATCCTTGTAAACCAGGTCCTAATACAAACCCTACGACCCGTGAGACGTGTCGTCGAAGAAGGGGGATAGTGTCATGATAACAGTCACATCATGCATCGAAAGGATCATGACACTCACATTATGACTCGAAAGGATTTGAACCCACGACCTTGTTGTACACATGTCAAATCCTTAACCATTGTATTAATATTCTTATATGTATAGTCTCTAGAATATGAAATCTAATATCATAGGAATATTCTATATTACTCTACATTCTAGAATGACCTAGAGTATTCTAGAGTGTTCTATACCACTAGAACCTTCTAGAATACTCTAGAGATCTTCTAGATTACTCTACATTCTAGGATAACCTAGAATATTCTAGAGAGTTCTCTATTACTTATAAATAGGGATCTACCACCCATCCCAAACCTAAATTGGTTCAACGCCATTTTGTAGCCTACTCTTTGTAATCCATTTTACGCTTCAATATAATAATTCTCTTTCAATTATCTCTCTATCTCTTTTTCTCTCTCTTTCTCTCTCTCAGTCTTGACAGTAACAAACGTCTGCATGACAAAATTTGTTATTTTTTCAACAAGCATCAAATACAACTAGCAAGCTTTTGAATGCAACTAGACATTGATATCACCGAAAGCAATATGGATGATTTGCTAGCTAGGGGGGTAGAGTTAGTGAGGCGGTTGGTAGCATGCCAATGGTGTGCTTTCCTAGAGTGAGATAAATTGTGATCATGCCAACTCTTGAGACTTTGAATCTGCCTGTAGATTTTCGAATTGTGCATGCAAGGATGCCACTAGATAAGTCCATATAGCTATGACAACATCTTCGATTGTGTGTGTTTCCCCTGAGTACCATTTGAGGCATATGTATTTCCAAATGTTCCATAGATCGATTGATGCCACAATTGACAATGTTTCTTGCAACATGATCCCCAAATTTGCATGGATCCAATCATTGTCCATGTGTAGTAGGTTTTGTGCGCTATGAAGTCTAAGGGGGATCATGTGCTCCACACATCCATGCATTCTTTCGTAGAGACTACCATATAGCATAACCAAATGAAATCGAGCCTTCCATGATGCATGCTACTAGAATGCGTATAATTCTTTCCCAAATCATATGTGCATACGTGTAGGACCACAAGCAATGTTCAATCAATTCTGAATTGTAGTTGAAGCTCCTACATTCACCATCTTTGTTGTATCCATTTACCAATGAGGAGGGCAAGTTTATGGTTGATAAGACAAAGAAAGGATTTGCATTTTTAAGGCAAGTTAGCTTGCCCACAACTTTATCCAATAAGCATGCATGCAAGTTTCATCCAGGCCCTCCTCCCTCCATTTACTACCAAGTGCATCTTTGTGAATTCCATGCTGCTGAATGATATTTTGACCAATTTTTGTTGTATACTTTTCATTCTTGCAAGTCCTATTTTGTCCCAAATCCAGCAAGAAAGTGTTTGCCATGGCGTTGATAGAAAGTATAGGAAACTCTCTTCACAATGACTATGTAATGAATAGGTTCACATTGTGCGCAAGAGAATAAGTCTCCTTTTGCCTATATAGTATAACTAGTGCAAATCACCTTTCACATATTTGATTTAAGAGGAGAATGAGTCATCTTTCACCTTTGCTTAATTTATAGTGCAACTCATAGATTATTACCTACAACATGTTTTATAATTATTTCTTCCAATGTAATATAACAGTTGTGAAACAATCAAATCGTGCATAGAGGTCTTGTTCTCCACTACCTAATATGGTCCTGTGAAATCAATAACATTCATCATTTGTATCCATAGCCAAAGCCAACTAACTGACAAATATGACAACAAATTCATTGAGTGGATAATAGAATGTTTTTTTATGACATATTTCCACAAAGACGTATATCACTTACTCACGTCCAATTATTATGCATGTCTAACAATGAAAGATACCATCACAACGCAAAAGTACATATTTAAAATGTGTTGTGAATTTGAAACAAAATAAGAATACATTCATATTCGATATAATATTTTGTCTCATTAAAAATCAAACTATGTCATATTTTCACAACTAGAAATATATATGATGTGTTTTTGTCATGAAATATAATTATTCTGCATGTTTGGTGTGAGATGTAATCTTCCCTGAGATTTATGTTTGTTATACTAGACATTCATTTTGGATCATATTTCATTTAAGAGAAAAGTTTGATCCAAAAGTTAACAACATTCCAAACAATTAGGGAAGCAAAAGAAAAAGAGGCAAACCCTACATGTTTTTTTCTATTGAAATATAACAGACACATTGCCATGATAAACGAAAGCCATTCGCTTAAAAGTTTGCATCATATGGCCACAACTATTAGTATGTGTAGAATATCCATTTTAAATATAGGATTCCCAACATAAAAGGGGCATTTATATCCCCAATATACTCGTTTGCAATAGTTAAATGAAAAGAAAGGACAAGTTGGTATGTTTATGTTTGTTCATGAAAAGAATACGTGTGCGGAAGCGTATGCGTAAAACACAGAGTACACGGTTCGGTAGTATGACAGTTCAGTGAAACACAGAAATCACAAAGAAAGAGAGGGAGAGACAGAAACTACAAACTATATTCAAAATAATTCTTTGTATGTTCTCTGTACATATTTCGTGCTCAGTGAGCACCTTTTATACAAGCCTTGACTATCGGGTTGACACAAGTACTAATAGTACTTGACCGCTCATAAATGAGCCTTCTACACTAACTCCCAAAACTATTCCCTACGAGGAATAATGTTCTAACGGCCTTTCGGTTTAAACACTGCCACAACCATATTTTGCATACGGTTTTACACACCCAGTCTACGTACTGGGTTACGTACCCGTTTATGCACCCAATGGTGAGCATGTCTCTCAACACTCCCCCTCAAGCTCAACTTGAGGTTCCATCTACTTTTCCGGATCTTCGCTCCGACCTCTCCTAGATTCACGCCTCGCTTATGCTCCTTGACCCATCCGATTCCGCGCGCTTTGACCCTTCCAGTCGGCTTGTCTGCTCATGCGGCCCTCCTTAGCTCCCTTGTTGTCGCGGTGTTGGCATCTCTTCCGCTGCCCATTCCTCCGCTTGGCCCTCAGTCGATTCGTAATGTCCGAATCGAACATTTTGATTAAATCGGTCATTTCCGATTTAATTCCTCTTTCGCCCGAATTGGCTGTCTCCAATTCATCTTCTGTTTTCAGGCCCTTGACAACATTAGACCACGTCTTGGTCTTGGCCATTACATCCTTCTTGGCTGTATTTCCCTTTTGTTCGGCTGTCTTCGGCTCTTTCTTTTGATTACGGCCCCTGTTTTCTTCTTCGTCTTCTTCAACCGGCCCGAAATCGAATTCTTCAACCGATTCGGAATCGTGGTCACTACCGCTCCTTTCATGCTCTTGTTCCTATTCCTGTCTCCCCCTCAAGTTCGGCGTGTCAAGGTGAGGCAACCCGAGCTCACCCGAGAAATGCCATAACTTGTCGAGACCAAGGGGCTTGGTGAAGATGTCGGCAACCTGTTGACCGTCGAAACATACGCCAGTTCGACCTCATGAGAAAGGACACGCTCGCGGACAAAATGATAGTGCACCTCAATGTGCTTGGTCCAGGCGTGGAAAACAAGGTCCTTCGCAAGGTGGATGTTGTTGAGGATGTTGCTGAGGTTGTCGCAGTAGATCGTCGTTGGATCAGACACCTCTACGTGCAGATCTCGTAATAGCTGTTTTAGGCAAATGACATCACACATAGCGACAATCGCCCCTCGTTATTCGGCCTCTGTGCTCGACAATGCTACTGTCGGAAGAGTACTGCCATGATATAACATGGTATGGCTAGGATTTGAACCCGTGCAGATCTCGTAATAGCTGTTTTAGGCAAATGACATCACACATAGCGACAATCGCCCCTCGTTATTCGGCCTCTGTGCTCGACAATGCTACTGTCGGAAGAGTACTGCCATGATATAACATGGTATGGCTAGGATTTGAACCCATGACCTTGTGTCACATTGGTTGAAGCTTTACCATTAAGCTATACATGGCTGATGGAAGAGTACTGCCATGATATAACATGGTATGGCTAGGATTTGAACCCATGACCTTATGTCACATTGGTTGAAGCTTTACCATTAAGCTATACATTGTAATACAAAAAATGTTATTTCCATTTATTATTTCACCTAGGAAATCCATGTATATTCTAGATTTATCTGGAACATACTAGAAATGTCAAGAGTATTCCTAAGCCACTATAAAAAGAGTCACATGGCATTATTGAGAACCAAATCGGTTCAACGCCCATCTTAAGCCTCCTAGCTATTCCTGTATATTCTCTTTATATAATATTGTTGAGTGGCAAGCTCAACCGGATCCGGATCGACATCCGGAAGGATGAGCCGGATCGGTGAGCCAGTGAGCCAGTGAGCCGGTTAGCCGGATCCAGAAGTAACCGGAAGCCTAGTAGCAGCCTAGACTACTAGGTATTTAATGTCTCATAGTTAGTGTCAGATGCTCGTATGAGCATTGAAGTACACTGTACTTCTGCCAGTCCTCTTAGGACTTGTATAAATAGTGTTGTTGAGCACGTTTTATGTATAGAGAACTATTATTGTTTTGAAATAGATTTAACTTGTTCTGCTCTTTCTCTGTCTCTCCCACGTACTGTCAAGCTCTCCATTAAACCTGCGTTTCTGTGTTCGGTTTTCTATTACTTCCGCACGCTATTTGTTTTTACAAATATATATATTTTGTTATCATCGTTCTCTCTCTCTCGTTCTACACCTCTCTTAGTACTAATCCCCTCTTTGTCTTAGTACTATTCTTGACAGTTTGAACTGATTTTGTCCTTCCTTATATCTTTTTACTTATCCCTCCTTTCTCTAATACTATGGTAATTGTTAACGCTCAAGAATATCAATCCGTTTTCTCAAAGTTGCAATGCTTGAAAGAGAAGTTTCTCACATTAGAACCAGAAAATCAACGATTGTTGGTGGATCTTCAACAAATCTCCTTAGAAAAGCAGCAAATGCAACAACATGGGGAACTAGTGTTACATGTGCAACAACTTGAAGCAACCACTGTAGTGTCGCAACAACAAGGACCAAGTACTCAAGAGATTCATAAAGAACCCAAGATCAGCCTTCATATGAAATTCGATGGAACGCGATCACAGTTCAGAGGATTCCTTAATCATGTACGATTAGTCATTGAAATGCATCCTTCCTGATATCCCACCGATGCATCACGAGTGGGTCTAGTAGGCACGTTGCTAAGTGGCTCAACTTTGGCATGGTTTGCTCCATTATTAGAAAAGGAATCTCCATTACTAAATAATTTTGAGGATTTTATAAGCGAGTTTAAAGCTTGTTTTGGAGATACAGATAGCATAAGGACGACAATCAACAAAATCCGACACTTACGTCAAGGTGATCGTCCAACCCCATATACGATGTAGATTTCCATCTACTTGCCTCCGATATCCCCTGGGATGATCAAGCATTAATGGAACAATTTCGATATGTCCTATGAAATGATGTCAATGACTTACTCTTGACTTTCCCTAAAGAACCAAAATCACTCACATAGGCTAAGCGGCTTTTCGAGTGATGTTCGGAACGCCAATTACAAATGCCAAGGACCAGGTCGAAGCCCACATACACCTCAGTCGCAGCAAGACCATTTGTAAGGGAGTCATACAATGCATCTTCAGCAAATACTCCAACATTGATGGAAATCGATAACACACGTCATCGTGGTTCATTGTTGGAAGAAGAAAAGCAACAATGCTGAGCAAATCGATTATGTCTCTATTGTGGATGGCCAAGGCATATTGCAGTAAACTGTCCACATAGGCCAAGAAGACGGGTAAATCAAGTGGTAGCTTGCACTAAACCCGAGTCTATTTCATTAGAAATTTATGATAGTTCTAATCATAGTATGAACCATATGTACCATTCGTGCATTCGTGTTCGAGAATGATTCAATCATTCGAGAATGATAAACACCCTTGAAGAATGATCAATACCATACTTTTGGATAAATAATTTACTATAAGGTAAATATTTTTTTACAGTAAAAAAAGATTTAAAATTGCAAAAAAAAACACATTACCTTCTTAATAACAATATGCTTTTTTTCGTAAATCTATTTATTGTGATTTTTGTGCGTATAAATTTTGTAGTACATAGTTTAGTATGTGTGTATAGAAATTACACGAATTACTTTGAAATGATAGAAATTATAGACAAATTAAAGCCATTACAAGCTTTATAGAATAATTACAGAAATTATAGAATAATTTCATTACAGAAATTTCAGAAATTTGATCACAGAAATTTCAGAAATTTCATTACAGAACTTTAAACCCTATTATTAGCCCTAAATATACTTGAATCTCGTTGGTATGCAGATCGTTCGAGGCTAGGTGGGAGAGGAGAGGAGAGTGTAACGTAACGTTGATGTGCAGAGGAAAAGGGGGAAAAAGAGGGAGAAACTCAAAAAAAAGAAAAAAAAGAAGAAATAGAAAAAATAGAAGAAATAGAAAAAAAAGAAAAAAAAGGAAAAAAAGGAAAAAAAGGAAAAAAAGGAAAAAAGGAAAAAAAAAGAAAAGGTAAAAAAAACACACGAATATTTGAATATCATTCGTGTTCATTTTCCAATGTAGGAAAACGAATGATATGGCAGATGAACACGAATTTTACGTACTATGGTTCTAATAGTACTGATAGCCCAAATCTATTGAACAAATTGGAAGTCCTTAGTCAATTAGAAGAAGAGTTAAACGACTAAATTCAGCCAAAATAACAGTCGTTTGGTTGGACAACCCTAGATCTATGCAACCCATTAGTGGTTCCATTCCCTTTAAGCAAGTTAGTAATGTGTTCTTAGCTCAAGTAATGGTTAGTACTAAAAGTACTACTCCAGTACATGTCTTAGCACTCTTAGATTCCGGAGCCAAATCTTGCTTCATGGATAGGAATTTTGCCCAAGCTCATTAGATATCCCTAAGAAAACTTTCTTGCCAAGCATTTGCAGTAGTTATTGATGGTCGTCCCATTGCTTCCGGAAATATCATAGAAGAGTCGGAGCCGATTCAGGTTGTCCTAGATAATTTGGTGTGTGTAGTATCATTTAATATAATTAGTAGTCCAGATCATCCAATTGTCTTGGGTTTACCATGGTTCAAATTACATAACCCAGACATAGATTGGAGAACAAGAGAAATCCAGTATCGACAAACCCAAGGACCTACTCATAGGATTGCAACCATTTCGCTACATCAATTGCGTGAGAAAGGACACAAGGAAGAAATGTTTGTCTTCACAGTATCAATAAAACCTTCCAACACCACTAAAGAGGAATCCACAATTTAACTTCCAGAGAAGTATCGTCATTATGCCGACGTGTTCGATAAGGTACAAGCCAGTACGCTTCCTCACCACTGACCGTACGAGTGTCCCATTGATTTACAACCGTGAAAAGAGCCACCATGGGGACCAATCTACAACTTGTCACCAATCGAGCTAGAAGTCCTTCGAGCCTACATTGAGAAGAATTTGGCAAATGGTTTCATTCGACATTTGAAATATCCAACCGGCGCACCTATTTTCTTTGTCAAGAAAAAGGATGGATCACTTCGTCTCGTTGTATATTACCATGGCTTGAATAAGGTCACCATTAGGAATAGGTATGCACTTCCCCTTATCTCGAGTCTTTTAGAATGGATCAATGGTGCAAAGTTCTTCACAAAGATCGACTTACAGGGAGCATATAACCTCGTACGGATCCGACTAGGAGATGAATGGAAGACCGCATTTCACACCAAATATGGGCACTTCGAGTATACAGTTATGCCATTCGATCTCACTAATGCGCCAACAGTCTTCCATCACATGGCAAATGATATATTCCGAGATCTCTTGGATATTTATTTGATCATCTATTTGGATGATCTAGTGGTTTATTCGAAGACTCAAGAAGAACATGATTCTCATGTACTATTAGTACTAAAACAACTTCGAGAACATGGTCTTTATGCCAAACTAGAAAAATGTAGTTTCGAGTGCAACCATGTGGAATTTCTAGGCTATGTCATCTCCTCGGAAGGCATCTCTATGGATCCAACTAAGGTCAAAATTGTGGTAGTTTGGCAGACTCCACGTTCGTTGTGAGATGTGCAATGCTTTTTAGGCTTTGCCAATTTCTACTGCAAGTTTATACAGGATTACTCAAAGCTTATTCTGCCTCTCACACAACTTACTAAGAAGGGGCAGATGTTTGTTTGGTCTAAAGAAGCAGACACAGATTTTTTGAGTCTTAAGAAAGCATTTACATTAGCTCCTATTCTAGCTCATGTTGATTCGAAAAAACCGTTCATTATTGAGGCAGATGCGTTAGATTTCGCCCTAGGTTGCATTATGTGATAGTAAGGCGATGATGAAAAGCTACATCCTGTGGCTTTCCACTCACGCAAGTTTGACGCCGCTGAAATCAACTACAAAATACATGACAAGGAGCTATTAGCAATAGTGGACTCTTTTACACAATGGAGGCATTTTTTAGACGGATATTCTCATCAAGTCACCGTATTTAGTGATCACAAAAATCTTGCGTACTTCCAGAATGCTCGTGTATTAAATTGATGTCAAGCTCGGAGGGCCCAATTCTTCACTTGTTTCGACTTCAAAATTACATATCGTCTTGGGAAGCAACAAGGGAAGGCAGATGCGTTATCACGACACTTGTATCTAGCACCGTGTCCCGGTGAGCCATTATTCGATAATAAAAAGCAAGTAATCATAGGACCGACACAACTGCAAGCAACGTGGGTTTTCGATATGCCATCGGATTCCCACATTATCGATATCATACGTGAAGACTTGAAGACAGATGCTTTCGCTCAAACCATTCTAGCACAAATTGATCCCTCTTGGGCATCTTGTTCACATTCGCAACAACCAGGTACAGACTATTGACAATTCGAATGTCATGATGGATTACTATTCTTTAAGAAACTCTTGTATGTCCCTAGTGGTTCTTGTCTCCTTCGAGTAGTCCAAAATTGTCATGACACATATACATTGGGGCATTTCAGTAGTACTAAAACATTGGATTTAGTATGATGATCATTCTAGTGGCTTCATATGCAACGATTTGTCGAAGACTATGTTTGGACATGTGATACATGTTGCAGAGCAAAGATGCCAAGACATCATTCATCCATATGGTTTATTGGAACCATTACCAATTCCACGCAAGTTGTGGCAATCCATTTCTCTAGATTTCATCACAGATCTTGGACCAATTTCAAAGGGATTCGATGCAATCTTAATAGTAGTAGATCAATATACGAAGATGACACATTTTCTGCCTTGTACGAAGGAAATCACTAGTGAAGAAACCATCGAAACTATCATGCGTGAGGTATGTCGGCATCATGGCCTCCCCGACAATATCATCAATGACCGTGGACCCCAATTCGTCTCGAAATTCTGGAAGCATCTCTTCAAAATGCTCAAGGTCACTTGTAACCTCTCCTCCAGCTACCACCCGCAAACAGATGGACAAGCAGAACGAAAAAATCAAACGTTGGAACAATATCTTCAGTGTTTTCTAAGCTATCAACAAGATGACTGGGCGGATATTCTTCACTTTGCCAAATTTGCGCATAATAACTCTATCCACTCATCAACTTGGGTTACACCATTTTTTGCTTATATAGGCTATCATCCTCGATGGTGTGTATTCGAAATTCCGGAGTTACCCACAAATCCTTGTGCAGAGGATCGTTTGGAGCGGCTACACAAGATACAAGCAGACTTATCTACTCATTTACATCAAGCTCAACAAACACAGAAGGATTATGTGGATCGTCATTGGCTTCCATTCAGTTTAACATTGGAGATCGGGTATGGCTATTACAACGACACATCAAGACTACTCACCCATGCGATAAATTAGACTATCGACGATTAGGTCCTTTTCGTATTATCGAAAAAATTAATGATGTCGCTTTTCGTCTTGATCTACCTCCGCAACTACGGATACATCCGGTTTTTCATAGTTCTCTTTTGAAACCGTATTAAGACAACACTATTCCAAATCGTATTACTCCACCTCCACCCCCAATCAAGCTTGAACCAAGACCGGAGTACGAAGTAGCTGCCATTCGATTCTAAGATTGTTCGCAACAAGCTCTACTATTTGGTCGATTGGCTAGGCTATAGTCCAAGCGAGTGTACTTGGGAGCCAGTCGAGAATGTGGTAAATGCTTGAGCTCTTGTTGAGGACTTTCATCAGCAATATCCCGACAAGCTAGGTCCTCCATCTAAGACAACTCGTAACACTCGTCGTCTTAAGGGGGGGGGTAGTGTCATGATAAAGCATGGTATGGCTTCAAAAGGATTTGAACCCATGACCTTGTGTCACATGGGTTGAAGCCTTACCATTAAGCTATACATTGTAATACAAAAAATATTATTTCCATTTATTATTTCACCTAGGAAATCCATGTATATTCTAGATTTCTCTGGAACATTCCAGAAATGTCAAGAGTATTCCTAAGCCACTATAAAAAGAGGTACACGACATTATTGAGAACCAAATCGGTTCAATGCCCATTTTAAGCCTCCTAGCTATTCCTGTATATTCTCTTCATATAATATATATCTTTTATTATCATCGTTCTCTCTCTCTCTCTCTTTGGTGAAAACACACAATTATATTTATAAATGTGTGTAGAAAACACTACTTACAATGGGTGTGACCGTGAAGTATGGTCACCCACTAACTACACTACACTACACTACACTACATGGGTAGTGGAACATGTTGAATTGCCAATAGGCAAGACGAACATTCCACCGAGGAAAGGATTTCCACTTGCTCCAATAAAGAAAATTGCCACATTAGTACTCCCTTCAACTTTCGTAGATATGCTTTCACTCCATGTCTACCATCGAATACAAAAGCGTTGCGCATATTCCAATTATGATTCAATCCCCAATATCTCAAAAATAGAAAAACAATCTCCATCTCTGACTTTGGGTCCACCTGTGCAAATTGTGCACATACCCAATGTCTAGGTGTCAATTAACACCGTGATAAAACTTGCCAAATTTAAGAAATGTAACTCCAAATCTGAGAGGCAATCAGGCATTGTATAAATCGATGAGTACTATCTTCCATTTGAACAGTGCAAAAAAGCAATTACCCGTTGCTAGTCCACGACACTTTAGAGCTAATCCCAAAGGCAATCCTCCAATCAAAACTCTCCAAATGAAGACCTTTGCTACAAGTTGTAATTTAGAATGCCAACTACGTTGTAAGATTTGCCACCACCAATGATTAGATTTGTGTAATCTCCATTCTTCTTCAACCTTAGATGATAACCATCCAAGAGACTCAACAGAGCAATGATAATAATGATTAGTAGTCACTTGTAACAACAATGTTTGACCCTTTAAACACCAATCAATTCACGATTGTTCTCCTGTTTGTAGAGGTAAGGGACCTTGCATCAATGGAATATTCTGTAGTTGTTGCCAAATAAACCCATAATTAGGCGGAATGCGTAATAATTGTCGTGCTTCAACAAACTCCAAAATTCTTTGATATGGAACCTCAACTATATCTCCCACCTCTTTGACCCCCAAACGAAACAAACGATTAAATTGAGAGCGTAATCTCTCCTTTCCTGGCCAATATAATAACCAAGAAGACACAAGTAATTCTTTTTGCAAAGAATTACAATGCTCTCTACTAGATGATGGTTTCCATACACATAACAAGACAACTTCTTGCCATGAGGTAACCAAGTGTTGAACACATGTAGAGCCCGAAATCCTAAGTGAAATACATCCATTTAGTAATTGCCACCATGAAGCCTTAATTATTGTCCTCCCATGTGTTAAACCCTTGTTCTCAATGAAATATTGAACAATAGATATCCATGGTTGTGAGTTTGAACACATGTCTTGTGATAATGAAAATTTGCGAGCCATCATATGCTTAGATAAGTTCAATACTCCAGCTTCCCCCAAGTGCTTAGGAGTTGCTAGATGATTCCATGCAACCCAAGTGATTCCCATCTTATCCCTTTTCTTCCACAACAAATATCGAAGAGGTTGCAAAATAGAATGCAAAGCCTTCTTTGTCCACAACAGCAATGGCAAGTAATATAATATCATAGGTTCCATAATACATTGTACAACCTTCAAACGTACATGAAATGGCCAAGATTGTGATTTCCAATACATGAACTTATCCCTCAACTTACTAGACATCTATTCAATCAATTGACCATTTGTAACATTCATTCCTAATGGATAGCCCAAGTGTCGAAAAATAGAGCCTTTCTTCACCACGGATCCTTGCCATCCTAAACATTCCAAATCCCTTTCAGTACATGATATGAGACTAGACTTCATCCAATTAATATGTAGTCCGGAAGCCAATGAAAATTGGTTCCATATAAGCATCCCCTTCTTAAGATTCTCTCGTGAGGCTTGTAGAAACATGAAAGAATCATCAACCAAACCTTGTGCAAGTAGTTGCCCTCCAGACGGAAGGTGTAGACCCACAATATCACCATTTGTTGCAAGCCTTGATAACATCATTAACAAGGGATGAGTAACAATAGCAAACAACAACAGGCTAATAGGGCATCCTTGACGAACGGATCTTGTAAGCGCAATATCTGATGTAACTCCTCCATTAAGCATGACTCGAGACACCGCATCTTGTCCTAATAAAAATATGAGGCGAGACATACGATGTCCAAAGCCCATTGTATGCATTAACCCAGAAAGAAAGGACCAATTAACATGATCATAAGCTTTCTCCAAATCTAATTGCACCATAATCAATTCTTGTTGAGTGTTTTGAGCATAATCCATGGCCATTTGAACATTCAACACATTATGCAATATATTCCTACCTACAATAAAACCATATTGGGCGGGATGTATCAACTTTGGCAAATACTTTTGTAATCTATTTGCCAAAACCTTTGTAAATATCTTATATAACCCCCCCATCAAAGAAATCGGTCTCCATTGATGAAATGACTCTGGGGGTGCCACCTTTGGAACTAATTTAATTAGACCAACCTTCCAAGCTTGAGGCATACGACTAGAATCCCAAGAATGTTGAAACATCAAAGTTAAGGGCCCCTTTAAAATGTGTGAATATTGCTTAAAAACTTCATTTGTCAAGCCATCCCGACGAGGGCTCTTACCACTAGGAAGATGCCTTAAAACTGTGTCCACCTCGCCCTTAGTGAAATCCGCATCCAATTGATGACTAATGAGGTCATCCACAATACATCCAACCACATCATAAAAGTCATGACATGCTCTACTCACCTCATTTTTCATTAACAATTGTGGGCCAATCAACTCCTTAAAGTAATGAACACATATGTCAATTATTTTTGTAGGATCCACTATCCATTCATCACCTTGCTTCACATATACCACATTAGATCGAGTATAAGTAGGATGTAACGCTTGGAAAAACAAATGGGATTGACATTGATTATCTATGAGCCCATCCCTCAATTGTCGCATCTTCGCATAATAATAACTTTGGCATTGCAACTGATAAATAATAACATGCAATTGACTTTGGATATCCAAAAGCTCCTCATCTAAAGGTGCATGTATCAATAATGCATTACACCTAGAGAGAACTTGTGAGAATTTTAGAAGAAGACCTATTCTTCGTTGAGCATTAGTTACTCCATACATACGATGAACGATCTTAATATTTCATAATGTAATATCCCATGCTTTAACTCCTTTAAGATTCACTTCTTGTGAAAAATTTACCAAAATTTGCTCCATTAGAGAATCAAAGTGAGGCTGAAGCAAGAGAGAAGAGTTAAAGCGTAATGGAGGCTTTCCAAGTAAGGATTTATACATGTCAATCGCATGACCACAAATCTTTAAACAAATAGGAAAGTGATCTGAAGTTCCTACATCTTGTAAAACTGCCATACGAAGTGATGTCGGTAAAAAAGAATCATTGTGCATCACATACATTCTATCCAACCGACTCCATGTTTGTCTATGTTGAGTGGATTGGAAAGTAAAACCTGGATCATTCCAATGCAACCGTGTCCAAACATTCAACTTCAAAACCTCCATAGCCAATGAATCCCAAGCAAGTTGCTCAAGATCATCCATGATTGAATGTTCAGATGTAGATTGAGATGCATCAATACCCATGTTAAAATCACCCATGACTAATCCTGGACGGCCCACACATAGGGTTTGATGGAGTGAGCCCCATAATGCAATACGTTGAGTGGCTTGGTTAGGGGCATAAATCCCAACCACCCGCACAACCTCGCCAAAAAAAGTGATTTCTAGAACAAAAAACTGACCATAAGGATCATTATGCACCACCTAAGGAAAAGACTTATCCTGCACGATTAATACCACACCTGAATAATGATTCTTAAGATGTCCTGCATAGAATGATGAATATCCACACAAATGAACTGTGGATCCTGCTAACTCATGACACTTATGCTCAACTGCACATATTATATCCCATTCTTTAATTAATAGAGTTTGCCATAATATATACTTCTTATGAGGAGAACATGCCCCTCTCACATTCCACGTTACCACTTTCGTTTAGTCAACAATGTTATGGGTGCACTTGCTCCTTTAGAGCAACCGATGTCATGAAACTAGTCAAAGCATGTTCCAATGTTGCATATGGATTTTCATGCACCACATCCTTAGAGTTGTCTATCAAACTCTTTTGTTTAGGTTCTCCCACTTGACGAAAACGTCGAGAATTCGATGAATTTACAACCCGTCCCAATGAATCAAATTGAAGGTGAAGGGGTAATCCCTTATCCCTAAATTGTCTTTGCCAAGGAGCTTTTCGAGGACCCTCCCTAGTTCTTGAATTACTTTTCCAAGTAGTCTCACAAGTAGTGGGCAAACTATTACGTTGCATATTCATTGATTTGCCCTTCGACTTGCCCTTAACCTGATGCCAATCCTTTTCAACAACAACATCATTACTAGTTCTATCCAACGATTTTTTCCCCTTATCTATAACCACCAAATTTTGTTTTTCCATATCTATATATTGAGTTCCCTTATTCTTATGGCCCAAACCTTGAAGTGAAACCTCTTTATAACCTGCTCTAGATGATGTTCCTTCATCCAGAACAACCACCATATCTGACACACCAACATCTCTCCCAACTCCTTCCTTACCATTCCCTTCATTAGGAACCTCTATAGTTGAAGGACAATGACGATGGCATTCCGCCATAAAGTGACCCCATTCACCACATCCAAAACAGTGACCTGCAAATGTCTCCCACTTCAATTTAAAACAAAGTCTTTTCATTCCATGTGTGTTCATACACACCTATCGTGGCCTCTTACGACTTGTATCCCATAACACACAAAATCTGTTGCACTTATTTGTAGCATTTGCATGTGGAGAAACCAACACTTTACCCATTTGACTCATCAACTTTGGTAAAAGTGGCCATAAAAAAACATGCTTACAATCCACAGTTACCCAAACAGGGCATTCTTGTTTCAAGAAAGCATGATAGTCCACAAGAGGGGACCATTGCATTACATGCACCAATCGTTTATCAAAAAACACTGGAACTTTAGCCAATAATGCACTTCGATGTTCCAGTGAATGAAACACTACATAATAAAACCCTCATGGTCCTGCATATATATTTTCAACACAATTTGGTGACACGATTGTGTTCAACCATTGTTTAATCCAATTAATGTATGGGAGTTTCCCAGTAAAAAACAATATGACTGCACGATCATAGAATACATCAAAAGATTGCAACACTACCTTAACATCAACATCCACATCATGCACATCCTCATCATTGCATTCTTTCCCTGCATTTTCATTTTCTTACACCATATAAGACAATAAGGTATTGGCAATTCCCCATAAAGTATCCCAATTATAATTATCCTTGTCAACCTCATCTACATGTATTACTTCAGCATATGTCACTTTTTTCTCATTAATTTCCTCAATGCCCTTAAACATCTTAGAGCTTCCAATGTCTTCCCTTTTACGATTACATTCAACCATCACATTACTCTTTTTTGGATCAATTGTTTCCATATCGATGTCCCCCACAATTTGAGAGGAATTCATGTTTATATCCATTATTCTTGATGTGATAGTGATCCGGGATAAAAACAATTGTCCATGAACAAGAAAGACAACTGGAACTCACCCGATTGAAGAGGTCGAAGATGATGAATACAATCGAAGACCCGCAATGTGTGTTGAGTATGTGGATGCCAACAACACAATATTCCTTATTTTAATCGCTGCTTCTCGCATAGACCACCAAATTTAACTTGCTATATCTCGTTACGAAGCTCTAATCGAGGGCTTTCCAACGCATGCCTTTATGCTCGATTCCATTACCAAAAGAGAGTGCAACAATAAAAACAATTTCGCTTTTTCTTCCTCTCTCCACTCTTGCTTTTTTTTTTTCATTCTCTCACTCTCTCTCTCCCGAGAGTTCTAATGTACCCCTCTTAGTACTAATTCCCTCTCTATCTTAGTACTATTCCTGACAAGTACAATACATCAACGGGGCGATTCATTCATTAGGAATTTCTATTGATACTTATATAGAGGAAGTAGCCTTACATGTAATGAATCTTTGTACCACTGATGTAATATTGGGTTATCCCTAGTTTTTTAGTAAAAACTCTTCTTTATCTATTGATTGGGTTCACCATTCCATTACCTTTGTATTGAACGATTGTACTCATTTTATTCAATGTGTAAATAAACAATCTCTTTCGATTGTTTCCTCTCCATCAATATCCGAGTTATCTTGTTCTTCTTTATTTTATTGTATACTTGATCCGAACATTCACATCTATAATATCGATAATGTCTCAAGTCAATTATCATATTTTGAACAATAACAACTCAATGAAATCTTTAATGATTTTCGCGATGTTTTTCCGAGTGAACTACCACATGTGTTACCTCCTAAACGTAATATAGACCATTGTATAGATATTGTACCCGGTGTTGCACCAATAAGTATAACTCCTTATCGCTTAAGTCGATCTGAAGAGGATGAGGTATCTGAGCAACTCAAGGACTATTTACGAATGGTTTATATATGTTATAATAAATCTCCATGGGGTGCACCTGTTCTCTTGGTAAAAAAGAAAGAGGGCACATGGCATATGTGTACTAATTACCGACATTTGAATAAAGTGACGATCAAGAATTCATATCCATTGCCCTGGGCCGACGATCTAATTGACCGTCTCCAGGGACCTTAGTATTTTATGAAACTTGATCTCCGTATAGGCTACCATCAAATTCGTATAAGTGAGGACAATGTTCCTAAAATGACATTTTGTACATGTTATGACCATTATGAGTTTTTTGTTATGCCTTTCGGTTTGACCAATGCTCTGGCCACATTTTAACAAGAAATGAATGAAATTTTGAGAGAACAACTAGGAAAATTTGTCGTTATTTTCTTGGATGATATTCTAGTTCATAGCAGTACATTAGAAGAACATGCTAAACATGTCTCCTTTGTTTTACAAACATTGCGTGACCAACAGTTTTACGCGAAGATCTCAATATGCGAGTTCTTCAAGAAACGAATTACTTATCTTGGACATCGTTGTCGTGAAGATCTGTCACTACGTGCGGATCATGAGGTGGAACCGCTGGGGTTCTGGACCGAAAGGACTCGAAGTTTTTACTACCTTTAGCGAGAAAGGATTTAAGTTAGATTGAAAGAGAGAGAGATTGAGATAAGATAGAACACTTGATTTTAGATTGAGAGAGAGATTAAGATTGAACTCTTGACTTTAGATTTGAAGAACAAGGTATATCATCAAAAGGATAACGAATTTTCTTCTTAATATTAATTTTGATTTAAAGTACAAAGCTTTCTTTTATAAAAGAATCCCCCTTTGATCTTTTTCATCCCCTCTTTTATAGATGCCCTCATGCATTTGAGGGTACAAGACATGCATAAAATGCATGTTTGCCATTTGGCGCTCATGTATTACATGTGGTGCATGATAACCACGTCACTCATGTTAGCTCTCATGTATGAGAATTTACATGTAAAGTTATAATGATAAAAATATAATCTCTAAATAAATGGTTTGGCTTAATGGTAAGCCTATTGCTTCCTATCTTGAAGGTGTTAAGATCGAGTCTTGCTTACATCTTTTTCTTTTATGCACAAAATACTATTAGGCTTTTGGACCAAATATCTTAAAGACACCATGCACCACGATCAACCGACCCGACCGATCCGTCTGATTTGCATCTGTTTGGTCCAGTCTAGTCTGCATCCCGATCCGGTTCGGTCTGCATCCCGAGTCGCTTGCCGGTCACCGGCCGGTTGTTGCTTGCCGTCGTCGGCTCCGAACTGGCTCACCAGCTCTGTCGCCGGTTCAAAACCGGCTCACCGGCTCCGTCGCCGTTTCATACTCAATTTCGTATGTTTTATGCGATTTTCACACCATTGTCGAAAATCTTCACGACATCGTATAACCGGACAAGGTGTTGAAAATGATCCTTCTCGCATCGAGAGAGTCAAACTTTGGCCCACTCTTCGGAATATTTGAGAAGTTCGATCATTGCTTGGTTTTGTCGAGTTTTTGCAAAAATCTATTCATAATTACTCCCAATTGATGACACCGTTTACTGATCTTCTCAAAGGTCAAACACATAAGTCTACAAAACCTATTGTGTGGAATGCTACACTAAACCTCACCTTTAAGGAACTCAAGGACCTAGTGTGCAAGGCTCCTTCGCTTCTTTTACCCGATCCTTCAAAACCTTTTCAAGTTGAAACTGACGCAAGTGATTATGCTATAGGTGTCATCCTATATCAAGATGGTAAACCAATAACATTTGAGAGTAAGAAACTTGATTCTGCTTAGTGTTGGTATACCATGCAAGAAAAGGAATTATTTGTAGTTATTCATGCGCTAAAGACATGGCGCCATTATCTTTATGGAAATCGTTTTGTGATAACTATGGACCACGAGTCCTTGAAATATTTTTGTGGTCAACAAGACCTGAAAGGTCGTAAGGCACGATGGGCATATCTCATCCAAGACTTTGATTTTTCCATACGATATCGTAAAGGTTCCATGAACACTATCGTTGATGCTCTAAGTCGCATCCGTGAAGTTAACATGCTTATCTTCACTAAAATAACATCAGATCTTTATGATCACCTTCGAGGAAAGTATCCCGATGACAGTTATTTTGCAAAACATTGGGCAAGAGTTGACTTTGGAATAGACACCACCACATCCTCAAGGGAATCCTTCCACATTGTTGTTGGCCTAAGATGCATCTATTGGCCTAAGATGCATCTTGACATACATCGCTATGTGACTAAATGTCACCAGTGTGAGGTTAACAAAGGTTAATGGTTTTAGGGTTAGGGATGACGACTATGATGATAATAGGGTAGTGATAGGGATGGAGATGGCGAAGATGTTGAGAAGCATTGAGGGGTGGGGGGTGGTGCCTAGAATGGCTCCACCCCCCTCCCAAGGGGGTTCAATGTAAGGGAAGAGAGAGAGAAAGAGAGATGACAAGAGAGAGAGGGAGAGAACTATTCCTTCATTCTTCATTCATTCCCTATAAGGGGTTAAATAGTTACAAAAGGGTAGATACACAGGGGTGCAAGCCCCCTCGGACATTCACACCAATCACTCACTCACACCTCCTCGTATCCGTCCACATTCACACACACGTGTGAATGTGTACACATACGTAATTACTCACACTCACAATTAAACTTACACATTTACACACACATAAACAACATTATAACATTCTACCCTCACTCTCCGTACATCTCGTACGGTAACAGACACCACCACATCCTCGAGGGAATCTTTCCACATTGCTATTGGCCTAAGATGCAACTTGACATACATAGCTATGTGACTAAATGTCATCAGTGTGAGGTTAACAAAGTCGAACGACTTAATGTCGTTGGACTAAATTTACATCCCTTGGACATTCCCAATAATAAGTGGGAAAGTATATCTATGGATTTTATTGTTAACCTTCCTCGCACCCAAAAAGGCCATGATGCCATCTGGGTTGTGGTTGATCGACTAACTAAAATAGCCATATTTATTGCTACTAAAACCACAGTAACAACTCTTGGATTGGCTTACCAATTTGTTGACGAGTTATTTTGTTTTTATGGGTTACTAATGGATATTGTGAGTGATCGAGGTCCAAAGTTTACTAGCGATTTTTGGACGCACGTCTCTAAGAAGTTAGAAATTACATTGAGCATGAGCTCCATGGATCATCATCAATATGATGGATAGAGAAAACGAGTAAATCAAATTATTGAGGACATGCTTCGTGCATATGTTGGTACAAAACCAACAAAATGGGAATGTTATCTCCCAAATTTGGAGTTTGCTTATAACAACTCCAAACATACATCGACGGGATATAGTCCTTTTATGTTGATGTATGGTTTCAGCCACAAGCCCCGATTGATGTTAATATACATCATGATAAGTTGTGACATACGCAAAACTTTCTTCGAGATATGCAAGATATGTTGCATATTGCATGAGATAATATAAAAACAACTCAAGATAAAGCACGTTTTTATGTCGATCATAATAGGCAACCGCCTGTAATCAACCCTAGACAGAAGTTATTTTTACGTGTACCTCACAATTCGAAGACATTGTCTACGGGTAAGTGCGCTAAGTTAGCCCCATGGTTATGTGGACCTTTTACAATCCTCAAATGCATTGGTTCATCAGCCTATCATCTAGCTCTTCCTGATGGCATTGAAATCCATCCAGTTTTTTATGTAAGTCGTCTAAAAGAACTTCTTGGTTCTAGCAACAATACGGTGACAACTGAAACTCTGGTTACTTCTGAAGAATTATCTTCTAAACCACATGTACCAGAAAGAATTCTCAATGTTAAAACAAAAAAATTGCGTTCTAAAATAATCCGAGAATTTAAAATTAAATGGATGGATAAGTCTATAAAAGATGCCACATGGGAACGCGAAAATACTCTTAATAGAACTAACTTCCCTAAGTTTCCATTGCAAGAGTGCAATGTTTTAAAGATGGGGAGTATGTTACGGACATGACCATATAATATCCTGTGTTGAGAGGGTTAAACGAGTCTAGTGTAAAGAAGGGAAGGATTACTTTTAATCTTCGGGATTGAGACAACCAATTAGGCCAAGCGTGAACTTGCTTGGGGTCCTTGGGCCTGGCTATAAATATGAGGCCTAGCTACCCTCATTTGATCATCGCTTGACTACGTCGAGACTCTGTTCTTGTGGTGGGTCAACTCTTGTAGTGAGCGTGCCAGCACCAAGTACGACTCGATGCCACGACGGTGGTTTGGGATGCCGATTGAGGCTCGAGTCTGTCTCGATCCCTTCGCTCGGGGGTGGTCGGGTGGATTGGCACCCTTCTTTCTCTCTCTTCTTCATTATTAATCTATTATATCCTTATCATATGCTTACTTTAGATCTAAGCTCTAACATTTTCCTACAAAGTTTCCCCAAGTCAACAAACAAACGCCATACAACCTCAAAGTCTACTTCCAATTGATATCATGACCATAGAAATAGTTGTCGAATGCGTGCTTAACGTCCAAAAAAGTCACTCACATTGGCTTCTTAGAATTGCATGGGAAACAAATAAAAAGACCCAAAAGACACATAAAACAAAATTTTATGTTCCAGTTGGATGTAAGACATAGAAAAATGTGTTGGAATATGGTATGCAACACATATGATTCATCTCATGGACATGGAAAAAGTGGTTGAATTCATGCTTAAGGGTCAAAAAAGTCCCTCACATTGACTTCCTAGAATCGCAAGGGAACCAAGAAAAAGATAAAAAAAGACACATAAAAGCCGAATTTTGTGTTCCAATTGGATGTAAAATATGCAAAAATGGTTCCTCAGTAAATGGGTCTTATGGGAGAAATGTGGAGGTTTGCGCTTCACACATTATACTACATATGTTGCCCGTAACACAAAATAATATTCTTCGTTGAAGAGGGAAACTAAGCACGTTGATACATGTTAGAGACCATCTTTTTTCAGCAATCGAACAATTGCTTGTATGTAGCTTAGCTCACATGCACTATGATGTGAGATGGGGCATTGGGAGACATGTGATGAGAGTAGTCAACTATGTACACTTTGCCCGAAACAAATTCAGAAGTCTAAGTATCACACTTTGATACAATACTTTGCGGCCTATAATCACATTTGACTATGGTTTCCACACATCTTCAACCAAATCCAATCCTTGCACAAATTTCTCTCATAGTCACAATGTGCACTCTTGATTGCAACATTTATTTGTGAAGTTCTTTAACATTGAGAGTTACTACTCATTTCCACGTGTATTACGTGAAAATGTGCTATTTTTTGTCTCAGAGGTCATATTTGACTTTCAAAGAACTTGAGCATAACTATGGTTGTTGAGTGGTGTGTGAAATAAGGTGAGTCGAATGGGTTTACTTACCAAAGATTTAGAAGTATGAATGTGGTGGTTACCTAAGAGTTATTTTTGGTCTCATAGGTCATATTTGACTTTCGAAGAAGTTGTGTGTAACTATGGTTGTTGAGTGGTGTGTGAAATAAGGTGAGTTGAATGGGTTTACTAACCAAAGATTTAGAAGTATGAATGTGGTGGTTACCCAAGAGTTATGTATGATCTTAAGGAGAAACTAGTTAAAGTGATTTTGTTGTCATACTCATGCTTTGTTTGTCATAAAATCATTGTTTGGTTGAAGTGAAAAGGGGAATTGAAGGCAAGGCAAGAGTAAAGTGTCCTCAAAAGGGCTAGAGATGATGGAAATAAATTCTTTAGTGGTCAAAGTAAGAGTTATGAGAGATATCTTAGCTACGAGCCACTTTCAAATGATATCCACTACTTCTGAAGGAATATTTCATAGTGGTCATTAAGTGTTCATCATGGTTTAGGATGTTTGTCCTCATATTGATAAGGTGTATGTTAATTTTAGATAAACTTACGAAGTCTTCAAGGATTCGACAACTGTAAGGAGTTAAAGAGGTAAGTGCTCGTATGTGTTGATGCCACTCTTAAGGCTTCTTCCAGATTTTCGTCAAATGCATGAGCTTTTTCTCTCAGCTTTCTAGAAATAGTCGATTCGGTAGGGTATGTGCTATGATTGTGGAAGTCTTAATCAACAAATTTGTCATCTATCCGAGATTTGAGTGATAATCGAATCCGATTTCTTTTCATCTTGTCCCCCTCACCAGTGTTGCCTTTTGACGGCCGTTTTGAACGTTTTTGGCAAATTTAACCGTATATGAAAGTTAATTTTAAAATGAAACCGTCAATCTTGACGGGCATATGTTTTATGAAAACGTAAAAATGAAGGCTTAAAATTTCATAATACCGTCAAATTTTACTAAGACCAATACTATAGTAGTATAGTCCTAGGTAGTAGGAACAAATTGTTCAAGTTGCATTGGGAGTGTAGGAATTTGAAAGGCTCACATATGTCACTAATAACTATGTGTGTAACAAAAAGGTAAAAAAACTAATAGAGTCTAAATTATGAATCTTTACTTCCCTTTTCCCCCCTTTTCCCCCATTTTCCCCCATTTTCCCTGTTTGTTCGTTGCTCCCTCAGCCCTGCACCTTGCTGGAAGCTTGTTGCTCGTTGCCAGCTACTCATAGATTCAACATCTCCTGCAGCAGTCCTCCTCAACCATCTAAGGTAGCTCTCTCTCTCTCTCTCTCTCTCTCTCTCTCTCTCTCTCTCTCTCTCTCCAATCCATTTTTGCTGCTAGTCTTTCCAGAATGACTGATATCATCTGAATAGTTGTGATTATTCATTCCTGTCTTATATGGTTGTGATATGTGCATCACTCGTAGACCTGAACACTGCCAAACAAAAATTCCAAGAAGCGATTCAAGTCACCATTATATGTAGATGGATCCGGAGGCTTTTATATTTCAATTTATGACTTTGACAACCAGCCTTCTCAGTGGATGGATACTATCTTTCTGCTTGTCTGAAATCAAAGTTAAGAAACTGATCTCTCGTCTTGCAGTTAGAAGACAGAATGTGCACGTTGGTCTACAGTTTTCTAATTGCACCCAATCTTCATTTTTTTGGACATACTTGGCCAATTTCTTGTATCTTCCTTTCAATTCTGTTTTCACTTTGTTCAGGTGCTTGTGCTACCTCTACTTCCTTTTGCTCTTCTACAAAAATGGCTGGAGATTTTGCATTACTCAAATAGTTTTGTGATTGTCATTACTCAAATAGTCACTTAAAAACTAACTGAAACAAGAGGGGGGAACATAACATTTGCACTGAAAAAGAAACAACAAAATGTACTGACCTCTTCCACAACGGAAGCAAAGTCTTAGATAACAAAAACACAATCTCCATGATTAAATAAACATTAGTACCTCATAGGTTTCATTCAACTCTCTGCAGAGGATGACACTCCACCAAATTGCAACCAAAAGTTCTCTACTTGATTTCAGCCCTCTGTAGTGGAAGAGACCACGCCAGATGCAACAGACACATTACTTGAATCCAAACCACCAGTACTAACACCACCTTTCCCCTCACCTTGATTGTATACATGCTGAGCAGTGCCTTGAGAATGGTCATCATAAGTGTTTCCATAGCTTGTCGAGTTTCCATAGCCTTGTTGAGCTGAGGTAGGGTGAGCATAACCAGATTGTGGTGGAGGAATAGACCCTTGAATAACATAGTTTGGTGGGGGTTGTATTGGCCCCTGACTACCATATAATGCACTTGATCCTGGTTGTGAAGCTCCATAGCTAGAAGGTTGTTGGCCATAACTACTTGGTTGTCCATAATTAGTTGGCAACGACCCTTGAGTACCATATCCTTGAGTATTATATCCAGATTGAAGTTGTCCATAACCACCTTGAGAAGAACCACCAGATCCTGTTGAATCCTCTTGAGGGGGATACCCTGGTTGAAAGGAACCCCCTTGCCCATAGGTTGGAGCAGATTCTTGTTGGTTATAGCTCGTGAGTTGATGTTGACCATACCCAACTTGTTGACTTGTTTGGCCATATTGATTAAAACCTGGTTGTTTAGCAGCTTCTTGATTAGGCACTGGCTGGAGATTTTGCTCTTCCGGTTGATTTTTCTTCTCCAGTTTCTGAAGTATGTTGGTTTCCCCTACTTCCTTTTGCTCTTCTATACCCTTTGATTTCTCCAGCTATAATATAGGTATATATATACGATGAAATTTCTTCGAGAATTCACAAATAGTTTGTTGTAAATAGGTGAAAAGAAATCTCCAGAAATTCAATCCAAGGAACTGAGACGATAGATCAAACCCTAATGGTGAGAGTCTCTATAAATAGAAGACCCAAATTTAGACCAAAACAAGCAAACTAAAGAAGCAAAATTTAGTCAAAAAGAAGATGAAAGAGAGAAATTACATTTATTCTCTATTTCTCTTTTCCTTTTTTATTTCTTTTATTCTCGACCTTCAAGCTCTGTCCAACTCGCAGTGACGAAAATACAAACAGCATAAAAACAAACCAACAAATAAATAAATAAATTCAAGGAAAATATTTCCTCTTGGAATTTGGAAGAATAATATCTGTTATTGGGTTAATATTATTACAAAATACCCTTTGGTGTAGTATCACGTAATTACAGCTGATACCCTTCGTATTTTTGTTCTAAATTCTAATACGTGACTCCCCCCCCATTCACACCTTAACATCTGAGTTTGAGCCTCGTCCATTGACTTTTTTCCTATTCCCGATGCTCCACTTCAAACCCTTGTTGTTCTGATCCACCCAAATTCTTTTACTAGTCCATCAAAACTAGTATTGCTCTCCTCTTTAAGGGCAAAAGTTTGGGAATTATATTCATGTAAAATCTCATTGCCCAACAGGTCATAACTAATATGTATGGGTTTAATGATGCTAGTGATTGTTTTGAACTGATGGTATGATCTTTTCTTACATGAGCCATTTCTTCTTATTCAGAATAATTATGGCTCCTAAAAGAAAAAACCAACGAACCATCAGTGCGATGTTTGCATGGAAACCACCCAACGATACCAATGACATAAATCTAAACAATGATTTAAATGAGGATATGGATATGTTTGGGACTGATTTAGAGAGTTTAACTCGAGAGAGTTGTTCCTCTAATATAACTAAAGAAAAGCCTAAGAGAAAATTCCGTGAAGCATGGAGAGATAAATTCCCATGGATAAGATGCATTGTGCAAGGAGACAAAACATTAATGAAATGTGCATGGTGTGAGAAATACGCTAGTCCTGGGCCTTGGGGTCTTGGTTCTGGATGCATTACTTTGCAACTTGATGCAATTTTGACCCATGTCAACTCAAGTGGTCATAAATTATGTGCATCAAAGTGGATATGTGATGTTGAAGGGAAAGCAATGTCCATCCCAAAGCATGTATCACAATTAGATGATATTAACAAAAATAAGGTCATAACAACAATGAAACTCATGTACTTTATTGCAAAAAAAGATTTGTCTATCGCTACATACCAAGAATTATGTGATTTGGCTGTGCTACTAGAGGTGCCTAATATGCCTAAGCAACATGATTATATATCTTATACTAGTAGATATGGGGGATATGAATTTTTGGTTGCCTTCGGGAAATATCTTCTAGAAATTCAAAGCTCAAACCTAATAAATTCCCCATACTACTCTTTGATGCTAGATGAAAGTACTGACAATGGATTAGAGTTGCATCTCATTATGTATGTTACATATTTGCAATGTGGTGGTTGTGGGCCTAAGCAAACTGAATATATGGGTTTGCTGAAAATTCCCAATGGTAAAGGTAGAACTATATATGAACATGTTAAGCATCTATTAGGCGATCGATGCCTCAACATGAACAAGTTGATCGGATTGGCAACTGATGGTGCATCATCAATGATTGGTAGTGAAATTGGAACATTAACATTAATGAAAAATGATATCCCAAATTTGGTTGGTGTACATTGTATTGCTCATAGAGAAGCATTGGTTATTTCAGATGTATCTAAAGATATCCCTGAGCTCATTCTTGTAGAAAAAATTGCAAATAAGGTATATGCATGGGCTAACAATAGTACCAAAAGGACACATGAAATTTTAGAGCTCTTGGAACAAATGCAATTGGATGCTCATAGACCATTACAAATTCATAATATTCGTTGGTTGTCACGTGGTCAAGTCATGGAAAGACTAGTGAGTATAATGCCTGCAATACTTACTATTTGGAAGAAAGAGAACTTAAACGAGTGGTATAATAAAGCTTGTATCTATAGTGTGCAATTTTGCTTTTGTATGATGGCTGATGTGTTGCATTTGATGAATATCTTGAGCTTGAAACTTCAAAAAGAGAATTTGGATGTAACTTCAATTGGTGCAGAAATTGATATTACAATTTCTAATTTGCGGAGGTCTTTCTTGAGAAATGACACATTTGCGGATGGAACAATGTATTTATCCAAGTTCTTAAGATGTTCTAAAGTTGGGTTTTTGGAAATAGAGGATAAAGATGGCGTTACATATAGACATGAACTATACTTCAAACAAATTCCTATGGATAAAGCAAGTCAAAATGATCCAAATCCCAATATTGCAAAATCTAAGGGAATGAGGCCATTTATAGATGGATCACTTGAAAGTTGTATTAAACTATCTCAAAATTATGTGCAAAATGTTATTGATGGACTAAATGCAAGATTCCCTGACTTAAGCCTCTTCAATGCAGCAAAATTATTCAGCCCATGCCATTATGCAGATGATGATGTGATTAGGGATAGTAAAGCAAAGACATGGTTGGGAATTTTGATTTCTCACTTACAGCCAAATGTTGATGTCAATGCATGTCCTCAAATTTCACATGATGCAAAGGCTTGTGAAATGGAACTCTATAGGTTTGTTGACACTTTACGTTTAAATTGTGAAGGCTATACTATGCATGAAGCTTGGCGTATGTTTTGCAAAATGAAGGATTGGCAAGATAGTTTCCCTCATTTGATGAAATTATGGCAAGCTACTTTGGTTATTCCTTCTAGCACAGTTTCGTGTGAGAGAGGGTTCTCTAAGCAAAATCTCATCAAAGAGATGAAAAGAAATCGATTGAATATAGAGCATTTAGATGATTTAATGCGAGTCTCATTGAATGGGCCACGCATTGAAGAAATACAATGGGATCGTGTACATGAAATTTGGAAAGATGCAAAGGATAGAAGGATATAATATATTGTTTCGTACAAATATTCGATGTATTTACTTTTTGAAGGGCATTTTTTTTGACAAACCGTCAATTTGACGGGCAAAATTTTTGGAATACCGTTCTCATGACAGGCAATGTTAGCCGTCAAAAGGCAACACTGCCCCTCACATTCATATGCTTTTCCTGTATAATTCATTGGTACACACACGAATACTTTTTCGACAAGTTTCCTTACCATTGACCGTTGTCGTGAAGTACGAAAGCTTCACATTAAAAGTCTACAATAAGATAAATACGTAACTAAAATAACATTTGATAATGTTTTATATATAAAGATAATATTAACAACACATATGATAATATTATATATATGTAAAGAAAAATAATATATATATATAGATAAATATATTATATTACACGAACAAGAGAGGACTTGAACCAATAACCCCACCCTATGACTCTCAAATCTTACCATTTACTCTATACTAGTAATATACATAAAATAAAGCATACTTTATATATACTTTATATTACATAAAGGATTTGCTTCATGATATAAAAATAAAGCTGTATGTTGTATTCAATAGCATTTTGAGACTCAAACCCACAACCTCATACACCAAAGTTGACACACCTACCATTAGGCTAGGCCCTTTCTCTTTAAGATTATGTTTTCATGTTTATTGTTATTGCATATATTGTTTCATACATAAAAGCTCAAATGAGCGAGATGTTTATCATGCATCACATGCATTTCATACACTACATGCATGACTTGTGCCCTCCAATGCATCATATGCATGGGGGCACCTATTTAAATGGTGAAAGAGAAGATCAAAGGGAGATAGGTATGAGATATCAATCAAATTATGTATTTCATAAGAGATACCATAAAAATAGAGAAAGAAGGGAAGAAGTTTAACATAAACGTGGAGCTCTAGCTTGGCGGTCGTGGTGGTCAACTCTCAACAAGAGGGAGGCGGTTCGAGCCTTATCTTCATCAAAATATTGAAGTGAAGATTGTAATGGTCTACAATCAAGAAAGAGAAGAGCGATTACCTTGCAAGACAAAGTTCGGAGGTTCAACGATGTGCACAATCATTTTGTAACTCTTTTATCAAATAATTATAAATCTTTTTTATTGCTTCAAATATCATTCTATATCCTATCTTGTCATATCTTGTTGATCACTATTTATCTATCTCTACTCTTTCGTCTCTTCCGTCCATAATCCCAGTGATTCCTTCCTCACTTTCACGATATCTTTTGTCTACGCAACGCTACGCTTCTAGGCGAGCCACGCCACGACACCGTGTCAAGTTTCATCAATTTTTGTCGGAATTCCTTTCATTCTAGTTTCTCTATTTGCTTGACCGAGTGTTGATTGGTCCTTCGGAGAGAACACAAGGGCATTTTGGGTAATTCTGGAAACCTAGGGGCATTCTCGTATTGTTAATAATAATAATAATAATAATAATAATAATTATTATTATTTGATGACCCTATGTGAGATGAGCAGTTACACAGTAGGAGGAGAAATTAGGGTTTCATCTCCATCTCTGCCTCTTTCTGCTCGAGTTCTTCCACCTCCAAGTCGATCGATTCTTATTCAGGGAATTACTCATGGAACAGGTGAGCTCTTGCTTTTCTCCCTTCTTCCATTTTTTCTGTGTGGATTCTATCCTAAACAAAAGAAAAAGAACAGGAAGAACGGAATACTGTGTATTGTTGTGTGCTCTTGAAATCAGTAATAAAGAATTATATTTATTCTAATATATAAATGCTAGGTTTTATTTCATGATTTTGACTTGTAAAAACGCTTGAAATCTTGATGATTATTATTTTTATGCTGGAAAATACCCGAAATATTTCTAACTGGTTGGAAAAAGGGTTGGTAGTTTTTAATTTGACGAGTGTTCTGCAAGAAAGATAGGAGGATCGCGATGCTTTCACCTTTTATATATCATGACAATGGCTTCTAGCGTTTCTTTATCATGAAATTTAATTCTAGGAGGATTTCTCTATCATTTATTTGACTTGTAGATTATGGGTTCTAAATCATGAATTTGGATTCTAGGATCATGGAAACACGTCATGATTGGACTTCTAGTAACATGAAATATATCATGATGTGACTTTTTATAGAACCATGATGTACTAGGATTTATATATACTGAATTTGATTTACAGGAGCTAGAAAGACAGTGTATAAATATCATATTTGACTTATAGGAATATGTAAAACTAGGGCTTATATGTAATGAGTTTGATTTACAAGCCAGAGTTTATGTGTAATGAATTTAGCTTCTAAGAACATGAAAAGTAAAACTGAAATCGATTTATAGAAGCATGGAAACTAGGATGAATATATCAGAACTTGTAGGAGCATCAAAGCTAGGCTTTTATGTCGTGAAATAGGACTCTAGGATAGGGTTTCTATATCATGAACGTGGTCTCTAGGAATCGAGGCAAGGATTTCTATGTACCGACTCTGACTTTTATGACTTTGAAGTCCAGGGTTTATATATCACGAATTTGACTTGTATGAGCAAAGCCTATTGACTTTAAGATTAGAGCTTTAGTGTCATGAATTTGACTTCTAGGATTTCTAACGAATAGAATTTAATTTATGGGAGCATAAAAGTTAAATTTTATATATTATGCACCAACCTAGGATTTCTATGATGGTTTTGATGTCCAGGTTAAGGTTTCTGTATCATTAACCAGTTTCCATGTGCATGAGGGCAATGATTTCCTTGCGATATGTTTGGCTTCTAGATCTTGAAAGCTAGGAAATTATATATCATGATGGACTTCTAGCCTCTAGGTGCATAAGGCTGGGACTACTTGATGATGAATTTGATCCATAGAATACTAAGGATTATATATTGTGAATTTGATTTTTAGATTCATAGTGCTAGGTCCTATATCATGAATTTGACTTGTATAATAGGGTTTCTATGTCTAGAACCTGATTTCTAGGAGTACTAAGGCTGGGGTTTCTTTATCATGAATTTTGCTTCTGGTAACATCCACATTCTATATGTTACGATCTCTAGAAAATGTCACCAATTATATGCATTTCTGTATCTGAAATTGCAGGAGATGCTCTGGTTCCTATAAAATAAGGCTTCTTTCCAATTACAGATGGTAAGAGGCATCTCAGACTCATGCTGGGAAAGCAGTGGTTCTCATAAAAAGGAGCATCAACCTTCTATTGGTTATGCCCTAAAAGGGAAATTTGGTGTAAGAAATGCACGTGGGGCATTTAAACTATTATTTGCATCTGAGAGATTAGATGTGATATAAGGTAATGCTAAAATATTAGATTGAATGAGCGATTAAGATAAATATAAACTATAATTATTGTTAGTATATAATTAATCAAAACTTAGCTTTTAATATACCATAGAAAGCTCGACTCTTCCTCAATGTATCCGGAACCATCCCATCACAATATACAAGAAGAACCCTTGCAAAGCCCTACCTTGGTACCCCCTCTTGCATCGTTTCCGCCATTGGGTCCAAGTACGTTGATTGTTCCATATGCGAGGAGCTTCAAAACCCCTTCACATTATATTGGTCTCTACCGTGACAGGATGGCTATAATGGATGGGGCTCTCAATGGTTTGACAAATGATTCTGAACTTGATGTCGAAGAGGATAAGAAACGTAGCAAGTTGGAACACAAGAAAAGGTCAAAGAACTGGACTAGACTTGAGACTTTGAAACTCATTAGGCTCCGGATCAACCTTGACTCCGAGTTTGCAAAGGCAGGACGGAAAACTGACTTGTGGGAACAAATTGCGCAGTCATTGCAAAAAGATATGTTCATTCGAGATGGACAACAATGTCGAGACAAATGGGAGAAGCTTATGGCAGGGTACAAAGAGGTAAGAGATGGGTTGAAAAATCGTGAAGACAATCCTTTCTATGAAGAGCTTCATCCTTTACTTTCAAGGAAATCATCGAGAAGGGACAAGGATAGCAATCCTGCCCAGCAGGAAAGTGATACTAACGAAAGGGGGGCTGGTTGCATGTTTAAAAAAGTGGAAAAGGAAGGTTCATCCATGCCAAATGATTGTGATCCCCATGATGAAGAAGAAGATGATAATGAGGAAGACGATGATATAAGGGGTATGGAAGAGGGATGTTTTCACAAGAAAAAGCATATTGGTCCTACTTGCATGGATATTGTGAATCTTCAGGCCATCCAAACACTATTGGAGACATTGATATCTAGACAACAAAAGATATTCAAAGAATTTCTAGGCACATTGGAAAAGAAGGAACAACAGAGGGAGGAAGTTCGACAGGAGAGGGAAGAGAAATGGAAGGCAGAAGAAAGGGCTCAAAGCCGGATGTTTAACAATGTGATGATAATGTTGGCACAAAAACTCGTTGGGGATGGGGTCAGAGGAGTAGAAGAGGTACCAGGCCCTTCTTCTTCTGCACAAAACATGAAGAACTTTACATCAAATCATCAAGAAACTATGAAGAGGTCGAGGAATTGGAAAAGGGATGAAGTTGTGGAACTCATTAAATTGCGAGGACAGATGGAGGCCAAGTTTTGTTTGTCTACACGGAGAGCCGCTCTCTGGGAAGAACTGTCGGATGTTTTGGGTGCCCATGGTATCAATCGAGACGGGAAGCAATGTAGAGAGAAATGGGATAAACTTATGTCTGAGTACAAGGATATTGTTGATGGGAAAAGAGAGCCGAATGAGAGCCACTATTTTCACGCTCTTAGTTCAGTGGTTGGAAACAAGCTCAGAGAGCCTGGTTGATAAATTGAATTGAGGGTCATCATTTTGCTTTGACAGCAATGGGCAATGGTATATTTATATATGTGATTAATTAATTATTATACATATATTATATGACTGAATTGAGAAACACCTTGTTTGCTTGGTAACAATGGTGTACTGTGCATATATTATATATTCATACATACATTCTATGATTCTATTCCAGGGTGTACAATCCTTATTGAGAGTATATATGACTTGACTATGAAGAACATAGCAAACCTGGCAAGACCCAATATATGATTCTATTCCAAGTTATAGAATCCTTGTTTAGAGTATACACTTATTTACTTTGAAGGATATAGCATACCTGCTGAGGCCCAACTGAGGTTGATTCTTTGGCTTTCGGTTTTCCGATAAATCAGATAAAACCACAAAATTTTTAATCTTACATAGTATTGTAAAGGTGGTCTGATTGGGGTGGACCTTCACATTGTAAATTCACTATTTCTTTTTTATAATGTAATGCTCGTAATGAATTCAATAGGGATTGTTTATAGGTATAGTGCTTTTGTTTTGTTAATAAGTTATTTCAGGTTTGGCTTGTGGCTTGATGATGCTCAAGTCTAGGTGTGCCATTTGTAGTTATTGTTTCTTATAAATTTGGCTTCCATGTATGGACGTGATGCGGGATAATACAAATCAATCCAACAATGTGCACGTTACACAAAACAATAGCATCTTCAAGGAGGATTGTGTTTCATGGAACATATTTTAAAGTATCAAAAGGTAGCTCCTTTGTCTTCCTATTTATTCTGATATTCCTTCTTAACTCATGTACTATCATGATGCACGAAAAAACAAATGAACTAAAATGTCACGTACTTCGCCAAAAATATTATTCTCTAGAAGAATTATATTTCAATTTTTTTTGTGGAGCACAAATTTGAATTGTCAAATATAATTGAGTTTTTTACCTTCTAGTGCGAAACCATTTCTAGCCTTGGAGAGTGCTATTAGGAGAGCATCTTACAGGTAAAGAGGATATATTGAAAGGTAATTTCTTGTGCTTCTCAAAGGATGGCTTCATATAAGACAAATGTATGTGGATGCTTGCTCGTTCCATGGTGTTGGCAAAGCAATAAGCTAACTCATAGTTGCTTTGCATCGGGCCAACAAACTTCACAACCTACGTGGAGGTTGAGAGTGAAGAACAGTACATGTACATAAAAAAGTTATTGTTCACTCTTTGTGGAGTACACCCCTTTTGATAGATGATGGAGAAGGTTGAGTTATGTGAATTTGGGCAATAGTTTCTTGAGGTTTAGATATGTAGATACATAAGCATGCAATGAGACATCAAAATTTGATTGCGTTGAATATGGTAGTTGGTCTTGTAATTAGGACTAGCGACCTATTGTATAAAATTTAAATGATAATCCTAAAAGGTATTCTAACGTAAATCATTGAGCTATATATGTATTTGTGTACAAGTTGCGCATGAGTTCCAATTAGCTTACACTCAAGATATTTTGTAAGTGCCTCAAGTAACATATAATCAATGTAATACATTTCCTATTTCTCCAATGTTTCACTTATTTTTTGCAAACATCAACAATATAGAGGTGATCACACATCCATTGATAAGGTGGTCAGGAGTCACCATTAAATGAGCAAAGGAATGATGACAACATTCAGTACAAACCAGCTTTGGCATATTAACACTAGACCATTGGGAGATAAATTTTTGATTATGTTCAATTCGTCCGAGGAATACTAAAATGGGTGGAAAAGGAAACACACATTTGGATAAGTGATATTTTTAAGTTGGCATGCCACATGTTTATAGTCTATAGATACATACATACACATATATTTATATATATATTAAAAAAATGGGATAAAACATTTATAGTAAGGAGAAGATAAATAATGTACACAACTATTAGACAATCATGGTTGGCTCACTTGTGGAAAAGTTATTTGGATGTGTAATGGAAGCAAAAGTAAGTGCAATGGCTTAGGAGAATGGCAAGAGGGCTTATGAACAAGTTTCTAAAAACACCATAGCATGAACAAGTTGTGGCTCTTTAAGCACCAAAGGAGGAAAGTTGTTTGAAGGGTAAAGGGTTATAATGTTACGTTGACTTTGAGAAAGCTTTTTATGTGGTGCTTGGTTAGCAAAACAGTTAGAACACATGATAGCAGTATCTCGAAGTTATGACAAGAGATGTATTGTGTGCTTATGTGAAATGGACTTTCATATTTTTTCACTCATTCATGGTGTTAACTCTATCATTGTCAATAGAAATTGAAACAAATGGTAGATGAGTTTGTAATGAAGAATATACTAAAGAGCTCACGATTGGGGATATAATTATCATGTTTTTGTTATATCTAGATGATCTAGTGCTTCCAACAAATACTTTATGAGTATACGGGAAACTTTAGCATGCATGGTAATTATGTGTCAATAGCTCTTAAACAAAAGTTATCCTTGTGGAGACTCAAATAAAAGGAAAACTCCATGCATTGCATATAGTAATGACTCATTGCAAACATTGAAAAGCTTCAAATGCCTAGGCCTTGTGGTGCTTGGCAAGGGAAAGAGAGGAGACATTAAATTTAAGAACATATATGCAATGGAGATAAAATCTAAAAGCAAATGTTGGGTTCTCAAGATACACTGCTTTGGTGACACCAATGTTTGTCTTTGAGTTTGAAGTATGTGATGGTGGCATTGCTAAGGGAGGATGTGTGGATTCCTGAATCTTAGAAATTTAAAGTGGATGAGAGGGATCACACAAGAGGCTTTTTGGAGGCCAGGCAAGAATATGAGCCAACATGAAGAAGAATGGCTAAATGGATGCGAGGATGGATGAATGGACATGAAAATGAGTGGCTGAATAGATGAGACAAAGATGAGATTAGAGGAGTGGTTGGGTGGAAAACATTGTGTATTGTTGGCAACACGACACCCATTCCACTAAACCCACGTATCCTCTAGCATATGTCGACTTTGAAGAAAGACCACCTTTATTGTTCTTCTTGAAGTTGAAGGTGCAATTGGAAAATTTCCCCTCCCAATATGTGCAAGAGGACTTAGTCTTGTGCTTGCAAAAATGTGTTTGGTTGAATGTTCAAATGTATATAAGCTTTGATATTTAAATGTATGCATTTTTTATGTGTAGATGTTTGTGTGTGTGTGTGTGTGTGTGTAATTGAGTATGTGGTGTTGTAAATTGTATATGAGCATGTACAATGTTTATGTGTTCTTTTATATGTGTGTGTACAAGTGTTCATGTATGTGTAAGTAGGGGGTTGTAGTGTTTGGGAAACTTAAACAAATTGGTAGAATTTATAGGGGAGATAGAGGGACATACATTTGAGATTGAGTATAATACATTAGACATTCGGTTAAGTGTGTACCCGCTTAAGTGCACCATTCTATTAAGTGAGTTTTTTTTTATAGAGGTCAAAATCTAGATCAAAAAATTAACATTGTTTCATGACGAAATTACATTAAACCAAATTGAAACAATGTTCCAAACATTCAGAAACAACAAAAGGAGTTTCTGTGTGTATGTGTATGTCTATGTGTGTGTCATGTGTTCTACGTGTGTGTGTGTGTGTTTACGATTACGAGTATATGATTTTGATTCTTGATTAAAGAACATAAGCAAAGAAAGGGCAAACAATTCTTGATGATTGTGAATAGTCAAGTTTTTGCAACGATTGGCCGTGAATGTGAGTTCTCCTTCTCCATGTGCAACAAAACTTTTGTCTATTGTCCTTCTCTTTCTGTGTGTGCTTGTGCCACGAGCGTGCGTGCTCTTTTCCTGCATGAAGAAAGCCTCTCTCCCTCCCTCCCTCTTTCTATGCATCTTGTTTATTCTCAAAGATGACAAAAGTTGCAGCCAACGATTTGTCCATTGCTCCCCCACTCTCTTTTCCTGTCTCCTCCATCTACACTTCGATTCCTCAAACCTGCCGCCACTAGGAAGAAAACGCAAGAAAAAAACTCATCGCATCCAAGGAAGTTCTTTAGTTTTGTTGCATAATGGATGTATTCCTCAGACGTAGCAAAAAGGCGAAAACTAAAGGTAATCTAGAATCGAGAAAGAAACTGAAGAGTATGTATGCTGAAACCAGAAACGTTTCAGGTCAATAATATCACGTAAATTGATCACTTTTCTTATCAAGAATTGTATTATTACAACATAGAAGGAAAATATTTCAGAAAACCCTTAGAAAAATTTCCAAAAAGCCCTAAAATGTTTTAGAAAACCCTTATGTGCGCAACTCGGTTAAGTGTGCACTTCTTCCTTGTGTTCAAAGTGCACACTTAACCGAATGTCTATTATAAACGTTTTTGGGGGAGGCTTGTGTGTGTGAAGCATGAAACTATGAATTCCCAAATATTGGGAGGAGAATCAAATCTTTGACCATGTGCCCGTTGAAGAATGAGATCTAGCGGCTTGTCGACAGTGGTCCAGTTAAGGGAGGACCCTTAGAGCCATAGCAAGAGCCAATCTTAATGGGGTGTTTGTCACTTCTTATAAAACCCACGATTACTCAAGGGTAAATGCATGGTTTCGAGCCAACGAATCAACAAAAAACCTGTTATATGGAGATAGGCAACAACCATGTACCTTTTTTTATCATTTCTTTTAGATTTATAACTTAAATGAGAAAAGGTTTACGGTGTATACCTAGGCACTCATAGACGAGGAAAGTCTTTGGTAATCGACGAAATGCTTCAAGGAGCTGACCATAGGCATGGATCGAGAGATTCCCAAATGGGTTAACCTTGCAAATTGCCTAAGGCAAGAGGCAACCCCGTGAATTAAAACATCTGAGTAGGTAGAGGAATACAAAGCAAAAGAAATTTACCTAGTAATGGTGAGTGAAACAAGAATAAGAACGGAAGTAGGGAAGATGTGTGAAACCTATGCTTAACAATGAACTTAGCCTCTAAGCCTAGGGTTAAAGAGAGGAAACCTAGTGATGATAACTATAATTATTTCTAATGGAAGAATGATCATTGGGGAAGGATGTTAGAACCTTAATCAACATTAGCATAATTAAGCAGGGAAATAAGGAAGAAAGGGTGCTAGAACACCAACTACCCCCTAACGAAGGTAAGAGATAGATTCGGGGTTCGAGTCCCCCATAGGTGTCCCATACCAGCAAAGCATACCATCGAATTCGGACATGGATCTTACCTCGGGTTTGATGGAGGAGGCACATGTATATTAAGCTAGGACTTTGCTACACTTTGAGAGTCTTTATCGCAAAACCATAAAGATAAGAGATATCCCCCTTCATAAATGGAGCTAACCTTCTTATATAGGCTCAAACCTTAGGCCTTTGTATGTTTCACACTAGTGTTTTTTTAAATAAGGTGGCCAAGTGATGAAACACTCTAAAGCTATCTCTCATTGTAGGATTGAGATTACTCAATCATCACCCTTCATTACTTATGAATTAGTCCATATCTAACCCTAAGCTTCGAGAACTATGATTATAATTATGTTTGTAACCCGCTACACCTCTCTAAAAGGTTGCATTCTCAAAAAGAAAAGTCGGGAAAGTTTGTTCCATAGTTTTTAAATCGAGAATTATTTTTTTCCTATGAGGTTTGAATATTAAATCCTCAAGGGTGACGAGAGTTACAATGGAAACTGAATTATTGTCAAAACCCAAGAGCTCTTTGACATGTGTTTCTTTTTGGAAATACTTTAGGAGATGTGCAAAAGCTTATGATGGCATTGGAAATATTTGCATACTAAAAGAGAGAGTAGAGTGTATTCTAGTTCAAACTGTCACAATTGAAGCTTCGACGGCAATGTTGAGTTTGAAGAAAACAAGACAATAACAAAACAAGAAGACAAGAATTTGTATTACCTGGAGACCAAGATGACAAGGGTTTTGAAGATTTACATTGAACCAAAATGGTTCAACACTAAGCAGATCTTCCACTTATATAACATACATAGGATCATGCATAATCGCCAAGTAGCATTCATGGTGTGCCCCACTTGGAGCACATGCATGCATGCCATTTGGTAGTCATCCATTGTGTTCAGTACCACGTAACCTTGAAAAAATACAATTAATATATTTATCAATTAAAATAAGTGGGTGTGATGGTCATAGTGTAAAACTCTTGTTTAAAGATTATAGGTTCAAATTTTGATATTGACTTTTTGTGATCGTTACCACCCAGTAGAGAAGCACTGGTGTCACCAAAGTGTAAAAAAGGTTTTTTTTAGGACCTACCACTTAATTTCTCCATGATTGCATGCGTTTTGAAATATATAATATATTCTCTTTCCCGCCTTTAAACAATGAGAAGCACATTCATCCCATCTATGGTTTGAAGGAACTTCAACACCACGATATTTGAAGATTTCCATACATTCAAGTGGCTCATTGTTTTACATAATGCATGGTTTATCTCTTTTTTGGCTTTTCACAACCATAATTTTTGTTTTAGAGATATGTTTGTTTTAGAGGTTGCCTTTTCTCACGCGATCCCGAATAAAGTCATATCGAACTTCCATATGCTTGGAGGCGTTGTGATGAACCAAATTCTTCGATAGTGTGAAAAATCCCTGACTATTTTTGCAGATGACTAGAGCCGAATTTGAGTCGGATTGTCAAAACGTGCAGACCAGTTGACCGAGCCATATTGCGTCTTTCGCCGCATTGGACGCGGTGTCATGAAGTTGAGGCTTCACGATATTGAAACAATGTTAAACATCTTGAGAAGTAGAATTTCCATCTGGAGCTTGCGATGAGGAGCATATATGATTTTTCTCTTTGTGAAGAGTTTGGAAACGCAAGATACAACCTTCGGAAGGATCAATGCTACTCGGGACAAGAATGTAATTAGGGCAAAAAGAGGGATTCAAATTAAAAAGGTTGATTTTGTAATTTTTCAAATGTACAATTACAATAAAATTAGTAAAAATTTATAATAAAAATTTTAATTAGAGAGAGAGAGAGAGAGAGAGAGAGAGAGAGAGAGAGGCAACTGCCCATGCATGAGGCGGTTTGTAAACTACCTGAAACAGGGTGGTAGGGCAGTTGAACCCCTATAAAAGTCACTCCCATGGTGGCTGAATGGGGGAGAGTGTTGGGACTTGAGACTGTCAGTTTCACGAATGACGAGGCTAAATACTAAGAGATAGATAGATAAATAAATAGATAGATTATATTATCGTCTTCGGAGGTGAAATATGACCTATGAGACCAAAAATATTACATTTCACATGACCTAAGAGAGAGAGAGAGCATAGACAAGAGAGCAAGAAAGAGAGGGAGAAAGTAGACAAGAGGGTGAGAACTGAATTATGCTTCTGTAACTGGTGTTGTTCACCTTGATTGTAATCAAGGTGCACCCAAGTATTTATACAAGAATGTGGAGATATGCATGCAAGCTAGGAAACATCTAGAGACTGCATGGAAACTTTTAGAGAGTGCATGAAGATACATTCTCTAGAAGTTTCTTGGAAGTTCTATTGAATCAGTTGAATCGTATACAATACAATAATGCATAGAACACCGGGTCGCATTCTCTTTTTCATATCTTAGTGAGATGTTAAAAAATGCCTTATTTAAGAAGAATTTCAAAAAGGCACGATGCATGCATATTTGGTTTATGAAAACATAGCGAAAAATAGAACTAACTAATATCACGTCAACAAAATCATCTGACGTATATTCTATCTACCATGTTTTTGTCCATGTCCTTCTCTAATGCAACAGAGTTCCTGAACATCTTTAAGGTGCATGTTGTAGTAGTACATGACAGTAGAATGAAATTGCACATGTAACATCAAACTAAAGAATAGACTATAACGTTACACTAAATTGATGTGAGGAGTTTTATATACTTCTATCAGAAAACAAATCTAAAACCCATTGAAATTTTGAAAAAAATAAAAAAGATTGGTTTTTCAACTGGAATCCAGTGGATTGCATTGGATTCCAATTGAAAATCCAAGATTTTTTTTAAATGTTGTAATATTTAAAAAAAATCCATAAAAAAATAAATAAATGGATTTTCAGCTAAAATACGATGCACTACATTGTATTTTAGTCTATACAGTTAGAGTCCAATGCAATGCATTGGATTAAAGTCGAAAATCCTTTTTTCTTTTTTCTTTTTTCAATGTATTTTTATTTAAATGTATTTTTTCCATATAAATAATAATAATAAATGGCTTTTCAACTAAAATCCGATGCACTACATCGGATTGTAGTCTATACAACCAGACATCGATGTAGTGCATCAGATTTTAGCTGACAATCCTTTTTCTTTTCAAATAAATAAAAATATTTTAAAAATGGATTTCCAATTGAAATTTGATGCACTACATCAGATTTCAATTGAAAATCCAAATTTCTTTTAGTTTTTTCATAAAACAATGAAATAATAATAAAAATATTGCATTTTCAACGAAAATTTGATGCACTACATCAAATTTCAGTTAAAAATCCATGATAAATGAAAAAAATAAAAGAAAAATCTTGGACTTTCAACGGAAATCCGATGCACTACATTGGATTTCTGTTGAAAGTCCAAGATTTTCAACGGAAATACGATGCACTACATCGGATTTCTGTTGAAAATACATCATTTTAAATGGCCAAAATCCATGATTTTTTTATTTTTAACATCTGTTTTATGGATAAAATAAAAAAAATAAGAAAATTTCAAGAAAAATAAGAAAAAGTGGATTTTCAACTGAAATCCAATGCAGTGCATCGGATTTCTGATGAAAACCCACTTTTTCAATTTTTATTTATTTATTTATAGGAAAAATAAAAAAAATACAAAAACAATTCAAAAACTAAGAAAATTTGGAAATACATAAGAAAAAGTGGACTTTCAACTGAAATCCAATGCAGTGCATCGGATTTCTGATGAAAACCCACTTTTTCAATTTTTATTTATTTATTTATGGGGAAAATCAAATAAAATACAAAAAATAAAATAAAATAAGAAAATTCAGAAACAAATAAGGAAAAATGGACTTTCAACCGAAATCTGATGTAGTGCATTGGATTTCCATTGAAAATTCCATTTTTTCAATTTTTATTTATTTATTGATGGAAAAAATAAGAAAAAGTGGACTTTCAACTAAAATCTGATGCAGTGCATCAGATTTCTTTTTTTCAATTTTTATTTATTTATTTATGGGAAAAATACAAAAATACAACAAAAACTCAAAAAATAAGAAAAAGTGGTCTTTCAACTAAAATCTGATGCAGTGCATCGGATTTCTTTTTTTCAATTTTTATTTATTTATTTATGGGAAAAATACAAAAATACAAAAAAAACTCAAAAAATAAGAAAAAGTGGTCTTTCAACTAAAATCTGATGCAGTGCATTGGATTTGCGTTGAAAATCCATTTTTTAAATTTTTATTTATTTATTTATGGGAAAAATAAGAAAATTCAAAAAAATTCAAAAAATAAGAAAATTTGGAAACAAATAAGAAAAAGTGAATTTTGAACTGAAATCCGATGCAATGCATCGGATTTCTATAGATAATCCCTTTATTCAATTTTTATTTATTTATTTATGGGAAAAATAAAAAAATACAAAAAAACCTCAAAAAATAAGAAAAAGTGGTCTTCCAACTAAAGTCCGATGCAATGCATTGGATTTGCATTGAAAATCCATTTTTAAAATTTTTATTTATTTATTTATGGGAAAAATAAAAAAATTCACAAAAAATCCAAAAAATAAGAAAATTTGCAAAAAAATAAGAAAAAATGAATTTTCAACTGAAATCTGATGCACTACATCGGATTTCCATTGAAAATCCATTTCTTCAATTTTTATTTATTTATTTATGGAAAAAATAAAACAAATTTTTAAAAATTACAAAAAACAAGAAAATTCGGAAACAAATAAGAAAAAGTGAACTTTCAACTGAAATCTTATGCAGTGCATCGGATATCCATTGAAAATCCATTTTTTCATTTTTTTCATTTTTTAAAGATATTTTGAAACTGGATTTTCAACTGAAATCCAATGCAGTGTATCATATTTTAGTCTATATAAGTAGAATTTGATGCAATGCATTATGTCTCAGTTGAAAATGCAAGAGTATTTTTTTAATGGAAAATTTTAAAAAAATTCTAAGACTTACAACAAGAATCTGATGCACTACATCCAATTCTAGATGTATAGAGTAAAATTCCACATAGTGCATCAGATCTAGATGGAATGAATCTGATTTCTATTTGACATCAAAGGCTTACTATGAGAATCTACCAAAAACGAAAAAAACATCTTTACGACATTTTTTAGATTCTAATGATTTTGGTAGAAGGTTTCTCTCACATAATCAAATATTGTAAATAGAAAGTACATAATTAAATATCATAACCAAAAAGTGAAGAAGAAAGAATACATCAAGCACATCTACTCTTACATTGGATAATGTTTATATACTAGTGTATGACTTATCTTTGACCAAAACAAGTTATTTGCGACAGACCACAATGAAGATACTAAAAGTGGATCTCGAATGAAGCTTCAGACACAACACAAAGACAAACAAGAAACATGACTCATAACCTCGATGAGGTTGGATTGCTATTGGATGAAGACAATGCATTAGTTTCCATTGATGATGAGGATGAGACCTCATAAACTCTTACTAGTTCATCTAATGGGTATGAAGATGATGGCATAAACTTGGAAAACGATTGTCCTGATACGTTAACTGTAAATATTGTATTGTACATCAAGATTTGGATTCATGAATTTCTATAAATATTGGTGTTTGTCATTTTGAACATTCATTTGTAAGTTTGGCATGTCCATTATTTAGGCATTTTTTTGAACACCTAAATTTTCGTACATGATAGAAATCAATATATTTTTGGGCCATTTTTTAAAATCCTTTACACATGCGGCATCCCTTTTTGTGAATCACCCTAATTTGTGTCATTTTTTGATGGACAGTTCTCAAAATGCGACATATTACTTGTTTCAAATGTCCCGGTGTTATGATGAATGTAGCTCAACTGGTAAGGTTGCCCAATAAGACCAAGAGGTCATGGGTTCAACCCCCTACATCCCATTGTGTCCATGACATTATCCTCCCTCTAAGGTTGCCCAATAAGACCAAGAGGTCATGGGTTCAACCCCCTACATTCCATCGTGTCCATGACATTATCCTCCCTCTAAGGCCGCCTCCCAAGACCCGCGGCTAGCTTGTGTGGGTATCATTGATGAAAATCGTGAATGGCCTCTGGAATACGCATTTTGTAAATGTGTAATTGGTTCCCATGAGGCATCCGAAATGGGGTAACCTTTTCATATGACCAAATATTGGAGTTGTCGACAACGATAGCGGGAGTCGAGGATTTATTCAACCTCATAGTCTTCCCCCGTCGACAATTCCACAGGTGGTAGTGGAGGAGGTTGTCGTCTCGGAATTCGAGAAGGATGGTAGAGTTCGAGGAGGGAAATGTGAAAAACATCATGAATCTTGAATGTTGGAGGAAGTGCTAACTGGAAGGCGATTGGGTTGATCCGCTCAATGATACGGAAGGGGCCTAGTCTTTTGTAGTCCAAATTTGCACAAGGACGTGTGGTGGCGATGTGGCGACGTAACGGCCAAACCATGTCCCCGAATGCAAACGTCGGTGTAGCCAAGTGATGTTAGTCTACCTGATCTTTATACTGGTCGCCAGTGACACGGAGCTCCAAGGAGAGGTCACGATGGACATCGTGTAAAGTGCAGGCACGCATCTCTGCTGAAGGATTTACCGAAATTGCAGGTATGGAAATGCTGAAACGAGGGTGAAATCCATAGTTTGCAAAGAAGGGGGAAACCTTAATTGAAGCATGGATACTATTATTGTAGGCAAATTCTTCCATTGCAAGGAAGTCCACTCAATCCTCTTGTTGGTAGCTCACGGTACACCGGAGGTATTGTTCGAGGATTTGGTTGACTCGTTCAGTTTGTCCATTAGTTTAAGGATGGTATGGTGATGACAAGTTTACAAAAGTTTCGAATGTCTGCAGAAGTCATCTTCAAAAGTGGGAAATGAATTGAGAACCTTGATCAGAGATGATATCCTCAAGTAAACCGTGTAATCGGACAACAATTTTAAGAAAAAGGTTAGTTGTCTCTTCTCAGGAAATGGTTTTGGAGCATGGGACAAAGTGAGCCATCTTCGAAAACCGATCAACAATTACTAGCACCGTGTCATGGCCACCGACCAGAGGGAGGTCGTTTATAATGTCCATGGATAGAGAGGCCCATGGTCGACTTGGAATTGGGAGCGGGTGGAGAAGACCGTATGGCCAAAGGTGAGCCATTTTGGACTGAGCAAACACATCACATGTCTTGATAAATTCCTTGACAAATTTTCAAGGTTGGGGCCACCAAAACCCCCGAGATAGCAACTCCAGGGTTTTCGTGACCCCAAAGTGGCCAACAAGAGGATCATCATGACAATTTTGTAGTACCCGTGTATGATACGATCCTTCAGGAAGGTACATGAGATGATTACGATATAGTAACCTAGCTCGGGTTGTAAATTGGTTGATATATGAACTTTTCATGTCTGGGGATGGGTCATTGATGCAGGCCATGATGTCTTTGGCGAATGGGTCTGACATGGTTGCCGTGGCGATCTCGTTGAGCAAAGAATCATCATACAACATGCAGGTGGTGAACATCTGAAGTTGATCGGGCCTCAACAAACAATGCGATTTGACTACCCCATCATCGGTCTAGGATGGGTTTGTTTGTGGTACCGTTTCTAACACACTCCATGTTATTCCCGAAAAATACCAGCACTTCTCCGACGTATTTGAAAAATGTAATGCTGATCGTTTGCCTGAACACCGGCTCTACGACTGTCCGATTGATCTTCAAGAAGGTGTGTCCACCCTTTGGTCCTCTATATGCGTTGTCTACACCAGAGTTGAAGGCCCTTCGTGTGTATCTCGATGAGAACCTCGAGAAAGGATTTATTCAACCTTCTAAGTCACCAGCCGAGGCCCCCATTTTATTTGTGAAGAAGAAGGACGGCACTCTACGCTTATGCGTCGACTATCGAGGTCTCAACAAACTCACTGTGCGCAACCGCTATTCGCTACCTCTGATCCTCGAACTCCTTGATCGGCTCTGAGTTGTGCATGTCTTCACAAAGTTGATCTGCGTGGAGCATACAATCTAGTATGCATCAAGCCAAGGGATGAATGGAAAACCGCATTTCGAACACGGTATGGGCATTTCGAATACAAGGTAATGCCTTTTGGTCTTACTAACGCTCCAACAGTTTTTCAACATATGATGAACAATATATTTCAGGAATATCTTGATCATTTTGTTGTCATTTTACCTCGATGATATTCTCATTTTCTCATCAAACATGGAGGAGCACACTCGCAAAGTCCAATTAGTTCTTGCCAAACTTCGCGAGCATGGCCTTTATGCCAAAGGCGAGAAATGTGAGATCGACCATACCTTGATCGAATTTCTGGGCTACATCATCTCGCCCACTAGCATCACCATGGATATGAAGAAGGTCTCTGTCATTCAGGCGTGGGCAACTCCAAGGCGACTTAAAGATGTGCAATCCTTCCTCGGCTTCGCGAATTTTTACCGTTGCTTCATCAAGGGGTTTTCCACCCTAGCACAACCTCTTATCACTCTCACCCGTAAACGCACTCCATCTTTATGGACCTCGGAGGCGCAAAATGCGTTCGACTCACTCAAACACGCATTCATCACTGCCCCAGTGCTGCTACATGCCGACCCCACAAAACCCTTCCAAGTCGAAACCAATGCCTCTGACTTCGCCATTGGCGCCATCTTATCCCAGGCAGACGATACCAACCTAATGCGCCTAGTGGCTTACTACTCCCGGAAATTCACGGCATCCGAAATCAATTATCCCATATACGACAAGGAGCTTGTTGTTATCATTGCTGCCTTTGAAGAATGGCGACCCTACTTGGCCGGTGCACAACATTGTGTCTAGGTAGTGATTGATCATAAAAATTTAGTTTATTTTTCCACAACTCGTACTTTGAATCAAAGGCAGACCCATTGGTCAACATTTCTCGCCGACTACGATTTTGAGATCGTATTTCAACCTAGTGACCAACATGGGAAGGCCGATGCCCTTTCTCGCCAAGCTGACCTTGCACTCTGCCCTAGGGATGCTGCTTATGCTCAACAATCTAGACGTTTGTTGAAACCTGACCAATTGCATCTTTTTGCCACTTGTATGTTGCAGGATGATTCATTACTCCAACAGATCACCGATGCATCCAAGACCGATGCGTTTGCCAACGAGATTCGAGATAGTCTGCAAAACCCCTCCAAGGCGACCAAAAGGAAGGATCTTGACACCTTCACCATACAAGAGGGTTTGCAATTCCGAGAACATCTCCTATACGTCCTAGAGGGCCCATGTCGCACCCAGGTGTTGCGGGAATGCCCCGATGACCCACTTGCAGGTCATTTCGGGGTCGTGAAAAACCTAGAGCTAATCTCTCGGGCGTATTGGTGGCCACAACCATGGAAGTTGGTCAAAGAATACATAAAGAGTTGTGAGGTTTGTGCTCGCTCCAAAACCATTTATCATTGGCCATACGACTTACTACATCCGCTTCCATGTCCTCGTCGACCCTGGGCCTCTATCTCTATGGACCTGATAACTGATCTACCCTTGGTCAATAGCTATGACTCGGTGTTGGACATTGTCGATCGGTTTACGAAGATGGCTCACTTCACTCCATGGTCCAAAACCATTTCCGGAGAAGAAATGGTGCATCTACTACTCAACAATGTGGTACGCTTGCATGGAATCCCCGATGATGTCATCTCCGATCGCGGACCCCAGTTTGTCTCTCACTTCTGGTAGCGCTTGCTACAAACTTTAGGCATCTCTGTCAAGTTGTCATCCGATTATCACCCCCACGTTGGCGCCTGTTACTACGTAAGGCCTGAACTACCTCCTCGCAAACTTCCGCGTGGCCCTGTGCTGATTGTCGAGGCTGCTGTTGTAGACTAGCAACTAGTCGCCGTCCTCGATCTTCCTTGGCCTGGACCGGTGTGTTCGGTCGATCCGGGCTTTGTTCCTTATCCTCGCTACTCGAAGTTTCTCCGTGGCTCGCTCTACGTCCTTCGGCCTCCGCTCGAGCTGTCGAATCCGCACCGCCAACAGTTCCTCCCGGCTCATCTCATCCGTCCAGTCCACCGTGGCCCACGAGGAGATCGTTCGCTCTGTTGGCATGATCGGCTTCTGTCCGAACATCAGCTCGGCCGGCATGAACCCGGTTACCGAATTGTGCGTAGTCCGGTCCACCCACAAGGCATAAGGTAGCAGTCGTGGCCAGTCCCCGACTCGGCCTTCGCACACCCGTACTAGCGCTTTGACAATTGGCCCGTGTCCGCGCTCCACCTTCCCGTTCGCCTCCGGATTGTACGTTGTGGTGAGCGAAAGTTTGACTCCTAGCCGGTCGAACAACTCTTCGGCCTCTTCTGCGTTCAGCTCACCACGGTCAGCCACGATCTTCCCTACGCACCCGTATCGGCATACTACGTTGTCGTGAAGATCCGTCACTACGCCGGATCGTGAGGCGGAACCGCCGGGGTTCTGGACCGGAAGGATTCAAAGTCGGTACAAGCTTTGGCGAGAAAGTACTTAAGATAGATTGGGAAAGAGTGAAGTTGAGATTAAACGATTGAGAAAGATTGATTGAACTTTTATCTTTGGATTTAAGAAACAAGTTACACCATCAATTTGATAACGAATTTCTTCTTCTTAATTTCATAATAAAAAAAACCGTGTTTTTTCTCCTCCCCCTTCCTTCTTTTATAGATGCTCTCATGCATATGATGCATGTGAGGGTACAAGACATGCATAAATTGCATGTTTGCCATTTGGCGCTTATGTATTACATGTGGTGCATGATAACCATGTCACTCATTTTAGCTCTCATGTATGAGAATTTACATGTAAAAGTACAATGATAGAAATATAAATTCAACTAAATGGCATGGCTTAATGGTAAGCCAATTGACTCCTAACTTGGAGGTGCAAGGTTCGAATCCTTACTTGCCCTCCTTGTATATGTATATATATTTATATATTTATTTATCTAGTCGCCGGATGCCGGTTCGTCGGATGTTATCGGTTATCGGTGCCTCGCCGGATACCGATGCCGTCGCCGGATGCCATCGGTTACCGGTGCCCCGTTGGATGCCATCGTCTCACCGGCGCCGGATATCGGTTTGCCGCCGGATCACTGGCTCCATCGCCGGTCTGGTTTTGGTTGGCCAAAACCCTTTACGAGTAGCTAGCCCACCTCCACTCTTAGGTCAAGTTACCTTGAACTCTCTATGCTCCACACATAGACACAAAGATAATATCTTTTGCTCTACCTTATATATGATGAGAGCCGTATTTGTCGTGCCTATGTGGGATATCTCACAATTTTCTCTTTTCCTTTCACAAACTTTATACCCTCATATCTTAACATTTAGTTGTCCGTTTCTCGTGTAATAAAGTGCATTCGAAACCTCCATCATTTTGTACTTAGATATTAAATTTATTTAAAATGTTATCTTCACAATTATTGTATTATGTGATTCATACTCGATTTCGTATGTTTTATGGGATTTTCACACTATTGCCGAAAATCTTCACGACAACGTCCTCAATCAAAAACCGGCATACAGCTGTCGTCGTCTTGTTCTGCAGGGCTCGGCCTTCAACCTGGTTCGTTAGATCTTCCCGAGCCAACACCAGATACCGCATCTGTCCTATCCCCATCGGCATCGTCACCAAATCCACCATCCACTTGAAGTGGACAGTCAAAGGGTAGGTCGGGTGAAGCTCGTCCCGATGTCGGATCATGGAGTGCACCTGGTAGCTTTCGCAAGTCGTCACGAACCGATGCACGTCCCGATATAGTCCCGGCCACCAGTACTTCCCCTTTAGCTTTTCAAACGTGGTCCACGTTCCACGGTGTCCAGCCCACGGGCTTTCGTGGTACGCCGCCAGCAAATCCTCTTGTTCCTCCTTCTTCGCCACCACTCGGAGTGGGATGTTGTCCCTCTTCTTCGGGTGCTTCCATATGTACCCGTCCCAGAGAAAGAATCGATACACTTTCTTTCGGATCTGGTTGGCCTCATCCTTTGTCCATGCCGCGTCCGGTGTCATTGTTTTCAGGAACCCTCCGATCTGTAGCCACTCCCCGTTGTACTTGCTCTCGTCGAAATCGTTAAGCGTCGGAGTGCATTCCCTGCCGGTTGTTACGTAGGCCGCCTCGAAGAAGTTCACGCCGACTTCCTCGTCCTCCGAAACCATGCCGCCCTCGTTTTCGAACCTCGCCCTTGAAAGCATGTCGGCCATGGTATTGTCTTTCCCGGAAATGTGTCGTACTT